>NW_020270469.1:1686242-2060206 GCF_002803265.2 Melanaphis sacchari | reverse complement strand
AAAAAAAAAAAAATGAAGTAAATGCAGTGAAACCTCTATTAAGAGACACATCCAAATAGTGGACATTTTTTCCAGAATCATAACATTTCCCTACATATTTATAAGAACATTTCTGAATACGTTTAGTACACTCCAAATAACGAACACTTTTATAGTTAGAATCTGATAATTTATATTGTAATTATTATCTAAGTATATTTTATTGTAATGTATACTTTTTACACATTACTATAGGTACTATTATAATTTATCTTATTCGTCGTAGATAATTGCTATCTCATTCAGCATATCCGTTAAAATGTTATCAAAGTAATATGAACAAGCTAAAGTACTCGTAACTGATTTTGTTTTAAATAATAATATAAAAATAATATTAATATACATAATATGTATATCACTTTTTGATATATTTCGATATTAGTCATTTTTTTATTTAATCCTTCTTTCATCTAAATAATGGACACCTTCAAATAGCGGAAAAAAATTCGACTATCGTTCAGCACCAACAAAAAGGTTTCATGATAATAATAAAAAAAGATAAAATAATTTAAATAATATTAAAATTGATAACTGTAATAATAATAAATCAAATAAAATATAGTCTTTGTTGGCTAATTTTATCATCTTGTATAAAAAATTAGTTTTCAAACAACGTAGAAAACAAATAAGAATATAAAAAGAATGGAAATGTTGAAAGTACTTAGAAAAGACAAATCAATTGACATTATCTAAATATTAATATTTTTTTGACTAAAAAAGATTATATTAAAATTAATTCAGAAGATATAATTTTAGATAAATGCTATCAAAATATTTACAGCGAAAGAAAATTAAAATTTTAATGATATTTAAATTAAAATGTTATTACTTGTGTCAAAAAATCATCTATTAATTTTAATAACATATCTGTAAATATATATATATATATATAGCATCATCTTGGAATGCAAATACATACCTCGAATTTCGAAAATTACGCTACTTGTATTTATTGGATACTATGCGTTATATTTATATATAACTGAACATCATTATAATAATTTAACGATTACGGTTTCACCTTTTACCCATTGCAACAGTTTAGCATTAAACGTCACAAAGGTCCTCGTGGCACGTATTTCCTTTTTTTTTTTTTTTGCTTACCTATCTATTGGTTATTTAGATTTAACGTCAGTCGACCAAAAAATATCGCATCACTTTAGACGCTGTCACGTAACACGGAAATCTACGACCGTCATTACGTCTGTCGATCGAAATGCAAGTTACGCGCGTTTGGTCGGGTTAGCCCGAAATAGTGGCTTGAGGTGTATAAAAACAATATTCAAGAGACGTTCCGTAGGTGTACCTATATAAAATAAATGTAATGTACGTTGGACATCTGCAACAAAGACATGGTAAGTATATAATATATAGTTCTGTCTGTTGTCAGCATTTTTTAAGTGTCGCTGCAATTGCATATCTGTGTTCGTGTGTTCATTTGTGTAAATCCCTTTAGGCTATGGATATATAATTAATATGAACATAGACCAATTGTGCCTAAAACAAAGTTTTTGTTTAGAGTCAGTGTACCAATTGCATTTGTATTTAAAATTTCAAGCTATCTTCAGATATGAAAATATTGTTGTTCAATCTAATTCTACAAACAATCTACACACAAAAATGCTTAAAAATTAAAAACGTATTTACCTATTAATCAATTGATTACTGGTTTAAGTGACTGGTATAATATATTTTATACAGTATCAGGAATTGTTTGAAACATTATTATTATTATTATGCACATTTAATCGTACAAGTATAGATTTAAGTGATAGTCGAAAATAAGTTTTCACTAAGTATTTTAAAATGTTTTGAGCGCAATTGGTGTATGAAATGTAATTTTTTAGCGTAATTGGTAAACTCTAATTAATATATGCTCTAATTTGAAAAATATCAGCAAGCAATATTATTAGCGAATATCTATGTATTTGAAGTAGTATTTATATTTATTTCTATAAATACCTTGTTACTATGTTGTTTCTTTCTCGCTTTTATGGGTATAGTAATGAACTAAGTTATATGTTTTCATTTTCTTGAAAATTCTAGATCCTTTCACAGTCATCAGTTCATTTTCTTATAGGCGTATGCGTTATAATTTATAGGACTAACCTAACCTAACCTATCTACACGTTCGATCAATCGCTTTCGAAATATCAAACCTTTATGATGTATATAGTATGAATAAATGGATTGCATCTCATCGGATTCAAGTAATCAGGAATGAACTAAAAACTAAAATTTATTAATTATTTAATATTAAAAGCTATTATTAGTATTAAAAAAAAAATTAAATTTTTAAATCTCGTTTAGGATGTAATAAAATTAATTACCTCTAGTCAATAATGTATTACAGTTAATAAAGATATTTAATTTTTAAATTATATTTTATTATTCACTTTCGTACTACATTATTACATTACAATTTTAATTCAGTTATCGAATCAAAAAATGAGGTAATCTATTAAATTTTAAATTTATCATTTTATAATATAATTACCTAACTATTACCGAAATTAACTGCCGAAATGTTTTTCAAATTTTTATATAGGCATATTGCTTAGAATAATTAAAAATTGTTTAATGTAATGTGTGTGTAAACGGCATTCCGTATAATATCTCATAATTTTTCTATGCAGAAAACTGTTTAAAATTAACTATCGTGTTTCAACGATCGATAACGAGGTATGAACCAATTGCGCAAAGACAACATTTTAGTTGAGAATTAGTTTACCAATTACGCTTAGATTCAAATTATTATACCTTCAGGTATAAAAACATTGTCGTTCAGTTTAATTCAATTGAAATTGAATTATACATGAACAATTTGTCTATTAAAATGTTTGAAAATTAAAAACTTATTTACTGATCAATCGATTATTGATTAGAGTGGCTGGTTAAATACTTTACCACAATAGTGGTAATTTTATGAAACGTTATTATTATGTGTACTTACGCACACTGCACACAAATATGCATCTAATTGATAAACGAAAATAAGTTAATAATAAGTTTTTCTTATTGTATTTATTGTGTTTATTTATTACCAATGGCTGCTATTTAGCCAATTGGTTAGATTAAAATATTGGTCTATTTACAAAAAAATGGTTTGAGCGCAACTAATACTTTAACTTTTAAGTACAATTGGTAAACTTTCTCGATAACGCAATAATACGTATAATATGTATCTGTCTCATACTAGGAACGATGTGATTAGTCATCGAAAAATGTATCTAGGAACTTAAAACCTGATAAAGGCATAAATAGGTACGTTGTATTATTATAGATATACTACGAATGATCTACGCCAAATGTTTTATTTAAAATTAAAATTTACACGTCGCGTGTGAAATACTGTTCACGTATTGAGGCGTTTAGCTAAAACCTCATAATACACATAATACATATTATAAATTATAATTTATATATTTGTATAATATTATACAAATATACTTATATGTTTATTATTATTTTAATATTGACATTTCAGAGACGCGTGATTTCTATCCGGGTGATGAGATAAATACACATAATTTGGTGAATACGAGGAGGGGTTATTATATACACAGAGGTTCTCTCCTCAAAATGTCAAATCAATCATCAAATTATTAATTAAACATATATATATCCAGATATACTGATTCTCGTCATTTGTCTCTTTGTTCTCTTAATATGGATCAAGAGTCTTAGACGCAGTGAAAGCATATACTTTGTATTATATTTAATGTAAATGCGTATGATTTTGTTGAAAACCGATAAGTCAGCTAATTACATTTGTCGATTTTCATATTATTAAATTAAAAATATGAAACAACAGTCAATGAGTTTTTTTTTTAAAGTATAATGTCATAAGTTAAACCGACTAATCGTGAATTTATACTCATTATTATATTTATAACTTGTAATAATCTTAATTGAAAATAACATTTATTTTGAACTCCTTCCGACGACAGGAAAAATCACGACTTTATCGCTAATAAGTATTACTTATAGAACGTTGCATTTGTAATTATTTAATAATATTATGCATATGTTCGTCTATTGAATTTAATTTTATATATAATCTCTTACGTTCTATATTATTATTATTATTATTATTATTATTATTATTATATTGGAATTTTCGCATACTTCCGTATATTTTATTATTATATCTGCGTGTTTCGCGTCCCGTGTAGACTTGGTAAAATGTATTTTAATCATACGTTTATAATATTATTACTATTTACTTTAATTAGCGCACCGATATTAATTACCGTCGTCACATTCGAAATAATATTTTTACCACGATAGGTAATTAAAGTGTAAATATTATAAATGCTTGTGGGATCATAATATTATAATATTAAAATTATTTAATTTTTACAGCTACTGTACACTTGGTGTTACGTCGTAATGGGTCGTAACTCATAGGTTATAAAAATAATATAATATTATACAATTTTTAGGAATTCAAAATTATTGTATGACATCTGCTGTTTTATAAAGAATATGATGAAAAGCATAATGATATTCTAATTTTGAAAGTAGTATTGTAAAATCTTTTAAAAGTATTTGTATTTGAATATGAAATACTTTGTTATTGCTAATCAATGTTTATTTATAGATAGATCACACACACTGGTTTTCGATTATTACTATTATAGCCATATGTAATTAGTCACACAGGATTATTTCATATATTATGTATTAATTAAAACAACAACAAAAAAGCTTAACATTTGAAATTCACGATATCAGTAAATAATAACATTAATAACAATTTTTATGTATTAACACATATTAAATCTTTTTTTATTACATTTAATTGTCAATATATTTTTATTTATTAGTTTAATTTACATTCATTTATATTACGAGTATGTTACATTTATACAAATAATAAATATGTATCTATTATCTATTGTATAAAATGTCATATTTGTTTAATACACGATAAATAGTTATGGTTTTTTTGCTAATTTGATACGTATACCTTATATAATATTAATTAAAAACTATAACTATTTTACAATTATTACTTAAATACTATTTTAAAGCACTTAAAGTATTTAAATATTTTTCACACAAATTAAAGGGTAAATTTCTTCTTTTTAAAGTTGTAAATATTTATAAATAATTGTAAACTATATAAAATTCGAATTTACAGATAGTTTTTTTTTTTCAAAGTGATATTTTACTTTACTTTTGTTCTGGTTACAACGGAAGAACTTCAGCAAAACTGTTAAAAAATGTTTCCGATTAAGACATCCGAAAAAAATATACGAAACATCGATATTTGTAAACTTAAACACGAAGGGGGAATGCATTTCTCAAGTTAATTTAAATAAATTTTAAAGGACTCTGAGAACGTTTTCATTTCTAGAACATTGGCCTGAAAATCATACAGTGCGTGTAGCGACATGGAGAGCAGATCAGAATTTGGAGAAATACTGTCAATTTTTACTTGGAATATCGAATTCAAACTTAACTAGTATTTAAGCTAGATACTAAACACGTACGCAATAACTTAATAAAATTAAATCAAAAATATTATTATAAGATTATATTATATAACAAAAAACGTATCCATAACCGACTCACATTTGATTTAACGTAAAAATTTCACGGTCAGAGAAGGTATATATCTGTGGTAATTAGGTCACGAATCACGGTTCGCGCTTGAGGTGACTACGACAACAGCTGCAGGACGTGATGTGTGTACGGGTAAAACAAATTGTTTTTCACTGTAGCAGTAAAGTTGTCGCATGGAAAGATTGCGTGTTCGATGGTTTTCGAGTGGGGTGCAGGTGCTTACGTAGAGTGTCACTATAGTACATATTATTATATTCCCTTTCTTTTAGACTCCACGCGAGTGGATCGCGAAATTATGTACATTGATTTAATGATCGCGTTGGATTGGGTATGTTTAAAACTTTTTCGGGGTGATAAAATGAAAGAGAGGAAAAAATTCAAACGATTAAACACTCATATTGATAAAAATATTAATAAAAGCCTTCGAGATTCCTTAGATAACAATTTTACTTTTAAATTATAAAATAGTTCAATTCTTCTGATTTTAAAACGAAATACTGAAATGAATTAATAATTGTAAAAACAAAGTTATCTGTGTTCTATATCTGTAAAATGGAGAAAATACGTGCGGTTATGGCGTCTTTTTAACTATATTTAGTATAATCGATTAGCTTTAATTAAATGTTAACCATTTCAGAAAGATCCAAATTTTGCTTACAGTGGCTTTTGATTTATCATTGCTTTCTAAGTTTAGAATATAATTGTGTTGCGAAGAAGTGTGGTAAGTGACATTTTACAAAATATTTAATGATTGTATTTGAAAGATTATTTCTCTAATATATGTACAGTACTTAATTATTATTTTAAACAAAAATTCATTTATTGGATCCATTATTAAGTATACAACTACATAGTATAATATATTTGAAGTATTATGAAAAATAATACACAGTGTGTAATCAAAATAAATTTATAGTATGACTTATGAATATTGCAGGGATATAAACGGAAGTTTGAAAATGTTGATATTATATGAATATAATAATGATGTTTAAACTATTTTATTTTCAATCTATATTAATTTATATATTTTAATAAACAATATGAGTATAGCAGGTAGGTTTCTACGTATATCAAACAATATTTTATATTAAAGTGTTTGCTGAACGTTCAAAGTACCCATCATTGATATGATTATTATTTTAAACTTAAAAGTACGAATTCGATATTTTTGGGCCAGTCGCTGTGGAAGTCACGGCTGTTGTTTATTATGACTATGAATATTTGAGATACAGTTTAGTTTTCATTTTGATCTGGAAAAGTTTAACACGCTATTTTTTATTTTTGATTCTGGCTGTTTCCCAAGATTTTAGATACCTATGACTACTTACTTGTCCTCCAGTCCGCTTCGAGATCCGGATAAGAAGGCATTTAGCAAAAGCTGATACGAATTGTCTTATCGGTGCGACTGCCGCAGGTTTATGACTTTTATGTGACGTGCTCGTTACGACATCGTTGTTCTTGTCGAAGAAAAGTGTAAAAAGGCGATTTTATACTCCAATGCCTTCTTGCATTCATTGGGTCGTTTAAATTTAGTAAGGGAAATTAAATTATTCCATTTCTTGGATATTAATAGCGTTTGTATAATAAACTATGTTAACTTTTAAAAGTATTTATAGAAAACAAAAAAACGGAAAAGCATCAACCGTCTTACTTTCTAATGATATTTACTTTATTTATTTTAAGTATGTTAAAACATTAGTTATAATGTTAAATATGCATATTATATATAATAATTTTATTACAACTTTCAAAGTTGATTTTTCTCACCTGAAAATCACGTATAATAATACAATAAAATTTTACTGTTATGTGGTAGTTATTCTTACAAAATTATTCGGTATATTAAATTTCTTATTTTATATTAACTATAATACAGTTTATAAAATATTATAGTTTACAATAAAGTATAAACATTTATTATTCATTGTATTATTTAAATCGGGTGGTACGACATATGCTTTTCTATTTTTTCATTTAATTAATATAATAAATAAATAAAATTAATTTGTATATTATTGTTGTTGTTTAAATTAAATTTATTATTGATTATACCTATATCCAATTAAATTTATTGTACACCCATTAGTTAGCTCATAATGATAAATATAATTTCTACTATTATGTTATTTTTAAACATATACCTAGAAGAAAATACATTAAATTTGTTAATTGGATATATAATATTGGTAATCTTATAGAATATTGAAAGTACCTGAAAAGTCTACGAGTAACTATAATCGTATTAATTATATATAAAGCAGTTATAACTTATAACTAAAATTGCGCTGGTATCATATATACAAATTTAATTATTAATTGTTAAATTTTTTTCAAAGATATTTTTATATATATTATGATATTTTTATAAATTATAAGTATCATCCATGATATAATTATAACTTATAACTTAGTTAAAAAAAAAAAATTATGCAATTACTCCTATAGTAACTATATGGTATTCTTCGAATGTGTGGTATTTTGGTATTCATTAGTAAGTTATATATATATTTTTTTTTTCCATTAAGTATATCATTTGTTTTTATATTTATAAATTTTATTATGGAGTAGGTACAAAAGCAGATCCTTTGAAGTCTTGACAGAAGCATTATAATAAATTAAGAACTTATATAATACGTAGGTAAATATTTTTACAAATAATAACTTAATTTAATCCGTATTTTATGTTAATGATTTCAAAATTTTACACGAGAACAAAGTTTTCTGCAGGGCTCAAACTTTTAGAAATATTTAATTTTGTCGAAGTTGTTAAATTTTCTATTACTTTTTATTGAAATTCTTGAACGGATTTTATATATTTTTATCTTGAATAATATTTATTATTTTATAATTATTCACATGCAAGTTTTTGCGTATTTTTAAGGGATTCGACAAAAATAATTACCACGAGTTTAAGATGTGAAAAGTTTTGTAGAAATATATGATTGATTCAATCATCGCATTATAGGGACTAATTTAATACTTGGTAATAATTAAATATCTATTATAATCGAATGTAAACCGTTTAGTGTCATAATAAGATACTTTCACTAGGTATTCAATCTGTAATTAGTTTTATTTTTTGGCCCGTCGTACCTTTACAGAATAAGCTTAAGATCTTTATAGGGAAAATTGCTTAACTAATTTTATTGCTTAAAAAAAAAAAAATTCCAAATTGTAAAGGTCGAAGATTAATAAAACGGGAATGAATCACACGATAACATTATATTATAAATATATAAATATATATATAATGTGTATAAAGACATAATGAGATTACAATTTTGAGTGTTATAATATATATAAATAGTGAGTGTTCTGTGTAGCCATTATATAGTTATGTACATGCGAACATGAAGTTCTTCAATCTATGTTTTGCCACAGGAAGAAGTAGGTATTATAAGAACGTTTGTGGATATTTTTTTTTTTTTTTTACAGATACCAATTATTAGTTTCTAATTATTATTTTTTAAATAATAAATACCACATATAATTATAAACACCCTTTAAGTATATTTTATAAAAAAAATATCGAAATCTTTAAGTTCAATTTTTAAGTTAGACGTACGAGTTAAAAATAATTTAAACATAAATAAAATAATAATTAATAATTAATAACTTACTATCGAAATCGGTCACGTATGTATAGCATCACGGCTTGTACTTATAATTTATATAGTTGTATACCTTATACGTATAATAATTACAATCTTATTAAATGTATATAATATTATATTATAATATCTTTAAATTGTAACTAGTATACTATGTTAATATTTTTGATATTTTCAATTTTGGTACTATCGTTTTAACAATAGTTTCAGTATACCTACCGTAATAATAATAACTAACATCATGCCTAAATCTAATGTATACAGAGTAACTCACTTGGCAGATCACTCTCATTTTTCACTTAAATAATTATTTATTTAAATTCTGGTTTTTAAAAGTTTTTAATATATTTAAGAACTATATTTTCAATTACACCATATGGCATATAGGGAGTATTTTATGGTGGTAAACTAATTTTTTAAACTTTCAGAAAATGTTAATGTATCTAAATTTAAATTTAAATGAGTAGTTTTGAATTATTAAAAAGTATATGTAGGTATGTGCTAAGAATAATATTCCTTAAAAATAGTCTAATAAATATTGAATCTGTTGGATCTATAATAGTTATATATCCAGTCAGATAATTTAAAAAAATTACGTATTAGATATTGATTTATTACAAAATTGACAAATTAAAAAAATACTCGTTTAAATTTTGATTTAATAAATTAAAAATTTAAAAAATATTACTTGCCTTATAATTAATAAAAATAAAAAAAAGAATGGCTTTCATTAAACAATTTATCGTTACAGGATATTCATTAAATGGTGTAATAAGAATTAGTTAATAAAATTGACTTATGAGTTCTAATTATCATAATAATTGGAATAATTAAATAACTAAAAAACAAAAAAATAAAGGTAAGCATGCTTAAATATGTCTATACCTTGTATTTACAAATCAAAAAGCGCGTTATTGAAATTCGAAATTGTCACGATTTTGGTTTTATCTACAGAAAACGTTTTTATTTGTGACTGCCGCAAAATTTTATATTGTTTTCGTATGTTATTCATTTATTATTAATACATTCGTCTCATTCTTCACCGTCTGTTAAGAAGACTATATTAAATGTGCCTACTAGTTACTAATACTTAAAGGCTTATACTGTGCATAACAACAGCTATCAGGTAATGCGATTTAATGATGTTTTAATTTATTTTCCCTGCACCGTAATTTAAACTGACGACACAATGTCTTATGCGCAATAATAACAATTATAATAATTAAAGTCGCTAATATCGTAGTTAGAGTTTATATATATTTGTAATATATTTATCATCATACTGTATAGTATATGCAACTATTATACTATATATAATGTATATAGGTATAATAATGTAATACAATATTTAAATTGCATAATGCGTCATTTTTGAAATATAACAATATATAATTAATTATAATAATATTAATAATTTTTTTCTCATAGTTTATTATATACACGTGTTCAACGGCTCATGCATATAAGGTATTTTTATGATATGTGTGTGTGTATCTGATATGTATGTAACGTAAAAAAAAATATAGGTTTCTATGTTTTTTTTTCTTTTAAATAAAAATATAATATGCATAATATAAACTCGTCGCCGATGTTGAGACGGAAACAAACTAGTTTTAATTTATAATAGAAAATAATATACGCAAATATCATCGTTAGGTTCTCGATTTCTGCGAGTGTGTTAAGTCGAACCCGTGACCAATAATTGATGTCACGCGCGTTTCCCAATCAATGTCCATAACTGCGCGCGTTTGCATTGATATTGCTAAAATGGTATAGGTCGGAATAAGCACTTTTTAATATCATTAAATTTTAAATACGTTGTTATAATGTAGTTGTAATAAACATAAAAATAACATTTTATTTTTATAGTTTTCCATTATAAGGTATGTATAAGGTATATACAAATATGTATAATGTAAACTGACCTGAACGTTAGCGGATATAGTTAAGGTTAGGTATGTGGCCGTTATTTCCCACATCGATTTTTTTTTTTATAATTTAATTTTTTATTATATCCATATATTGACCCTCATTGAAATTTAGTAGTAAGTTCGCGATCTGTGTTAATGAGCTTAGTTTTACTAAAATGTATTACTTAAAAAAAGTCTGGTATAGCTAACGGCTAACAAAATTCCGTTGCCAAAATATATATATATATTTAAAAACTGAATAAATTTCCATTAGCTGTAAACCTGTTGAAAATTAAATTCAGAGTCAATGTGAGAATCGTATAATTAATATATAAATTATAAATATAATATAAATAAAAAAAAAAAAATAATAAATATAATTATAATAATATAATAATATAATATAAATATTATAAATATTATATTTATACTATAATTATAAATTATTTAATTATATATTAATATATAATTCATATTATTGCGAAACTGCTGACAACTGCACTAAAATATAATTAAGTGTTATAATCCTTATATAAATGTATCGTTGTCACGGTAAACAAAGAATTTTCCGCCGTGGTCAGGAAAAATAATACGAAATCAAATATTATTATTGTTGTTTTTACACTGTCGTGATATTATAATATGATGGATATTAAATATTATTATGAATCCTTTATAATTTGGTTGTATTGTAAGATATATTTATATAGAGTATAAAAATAAATATTACGATTTCAAGGATACTATGAAAGTCTCATGTATAAAAATAATTATTTATTAATCTCAATTCGTTTTTGGTTTCAACGAAATTATGTCAGAGAAAAATGGTAAATAAGTTGATGTGCTTGTGTAAATGTACACTGTTTTATATGAATTAAATTTTACACTAAAATTATTATTATTATATGTATTATAGCCTAAAGGCTGTTTATTGATAGGTACTATAGTTAATAATAATTAGACATTGCATGATTATAAAATGTTATACGTTATACGCGTGCTTGAAATATGTCCATAATATTATGCAGGTACAATAAAAAAAATATACATTTAAGAATTTGGTCAACGTAACACTAAAAAAAAAAGTAGGTTCTCCATTTATGAAAATCACTTATTTAAGTTTATTTAGTTTAAATCGATATAATTTAACCTACTTACGGTGGGATTATTATTATGTGTTATGTAATTCTAACAAATAATAAAGTATAAAAGATCGTGTTAATGAAACAAACCATTGTCACTAAATTACAATTTTATTCCTTCCTATTAAAATTTTTAACTATAAAAATTATTATTTTGTAATATTCACTATCTAATTAGAATTGTAATATTCACTATCTAATTAGAATTGTAATATTTAGGGACTGGAAGTTGATGACTTTTTATTTATTATTTTTTTTTCTTTTTAAAATTTTAAACGATGATTTTTTTATAGCTAAAAATATGTTCGATAACGTTTAATACTAAATAATTTATTTTTATTTTGCATTTTTCAAAATTTCAAGTCATTTTTTTATTAATATTACCAATTTTAAGAACAATATAATGTTTTCATTAATGATTCGTGTTGAATTTTGCAATTAAAATTATTTAGAAAATTATATTTTAATATATAAATTCTTTATTTGACAAAAGATTTGTATTTTTCAATCAAAATAAATTTAATGCATTCATAAACTTTCTCATGAAAGTAGAATTGCATATATCTTATTTTATTATGTATGTATACAGTATACTTGTTATATAAAATTAAATGAATTAAAGCTAATTAGAAGTTATTGATCTCAGTATTTTTAAAGGATTTACATTTTTGAAGTTCATTTTTAGGTCATACTCGTATATATATATATATTTTTTTTTTGGTCATTACTTGAATGTTAAATAACTTCCTTGTACTATTAGTAATTATCGATGTTCTTGAATATTTTAGTGGTTGTGCACCAAACATTAATTTTTTCTAAGATATAATTAAAATTTATTAAAAAAAAAAAAAAATTGACGTAATAAATTTTATAATTTTTAAGAAAATAAGTTTTCAAATAAAAAACATATAAAATAAAACATGAATATTTTGATTCATTACGTGTACTACAATATTACCAGGTTAGGTTACGATGGTCAATCACAATATTGAAATGGTATTTTTAAATGAGTTAAAACAAAATTTCATTGTGACCATAGTTACATATACGTGTGTAATATTAAAAGAAAATAATACCTTTAACTTGTCGATAATAGGAGTAAGTCGCTTGAAATCGACCAGTTGTACAATAAGTACTTATTATAAATGATTTTATTAATGTAAAATGTTTTTGTATTTGTATATCATATTATTATATTTAATATTGTGTGTCCGTTTTGGTCGTTTTCTAATCGTGTAGGTATCTCTTCTCATATCTCATCATGTCATGACTCAAATAATTACGTAAATAGAAACAAATAATAATAATATAATATTACGTATAATAATATTTGTTCTCTCATAACGAATAGTTCGACCGCCATCGCTATTAAAAATTAAAAGATATTACATTTTTGTTGAATATTAGGTAGGCAATACAATCATGGTATATTTGGTACTTCTGAAGTTTTGAAAATTAGAAATCAAAAAATACACTTTACACAATAGAAACACCCGTATACGTTTAACGCAAGTCCGAGTATGCGTCTTCCAAGTAATAGCGAATATCCGAGCGATACCACAACAATGATCTCACACATGTATATATATATATATCTATGTCCAATACTAAATTATATTGAAAATAAATGACAACGTAGAATATGTTTTTTTTTTCAGTGACTTCATTTTCAGTTTATTGTAAATACTAGAATTTAGCAAGGCGTGGATCTGTCCAAAAATGAGGACTCTGAATACCATTGGGAATATTTTAATACAACGTATATGAGTTTATATAGTCAAGAAATTATAGTATACAAACTACAAACAATAAATATGACTAAATTATCGAGCAAACGACTATAGGTTCGATTTCACAGTGAATTGAAAATAAAAATATCCAGAGTCAAAAATCTAATTTTCAAAGAAGTGATTTAAAAAATGTTAAAAAAAAAAACTGTTGAAACCGCATATATTAGTTGATAATGTTTACCCATTTGTTAGTTTAATTGGTTATAGTTAGGTACCTAAACCTATAAAAGCCGATTGTATAACCACTAACTGGGAATCGGGACCGTTGGAATAAACGTGCATGTATTTTTGTCTAGTTGTACAGTTTTTATATTCCAAGTTTAATAAATGCAGGTTATAATATTACCAATGTCATAAAATAATATTATAACAGCAATGTTACACTTCAATTTATTTGTTTTAGGTAATTAAATTGATTTCAGTAATGTATGATGATCATTGTTATACTTTATCTCGTTATTTTAGTTAAAATAAACATGAAAATGCAATCATAAGTGTAATTTAGAGGTGGAGTTAGATTTGGGTTTGCATTGCTCCCTATTTTATATTAATATATATTTTTGTGGGTATGTACTGTATAAAGCCATAATCGTAATAATATAATATGATTATTGAATAGTGGTTGAAATTGATCATTGTGTGTAAATTCACTATCATGAGACCACCTGAAAATTTAGTATTTTTAGGACCCTTGGGTTTTTCTATTGAAATTGTGTCTCCAATCAACAATACAGTATTTTTGTCGGCTTTGACCATTATCAATATTTGGAATTGACGTCATTGGCTAGCAAAAGACGAAAAATAATTCTAAATATAGTGCAAAATTTATTATTTTTTTTTATCAAAATATCTTTATGTAACGAGTTATTTTCGGGCTATGAAATCTTTTATCTATTTATCTTCTATATATTAATATATATAATATATAATATATAATGTATTAATGTATTATAAATTTATAAAAAAATAAATAATATTTGGAAACGAAATATTTATTATAAAACTTGATATTTTTATATACAACGCACATTTTATTTCTGTTACAGAATAAACAACATAATAATATACTGTTTTTCAATCATTTGATGAATATACCTTCTACGTATTCCCATAACATTTTTACTTATTTTTCCTTCCTATTTTAGTAGTGAAATGTTTTTTTTTTTTATTATATCTGCTTAATATCTAAATATATGTATATATATATGTGTGTGTTTTACGTATTATTTTTTCTCGCTCGTGTTTACAACAACATTATAATATAATATGCACACATCCGGTCTTTATATATTAACCCGAGGACTTGAATACATAATGCAACATTACAATATAATAATTATTACACATTTTTATAATAATATTGCTTTCTATTACCATGCGATACATTTAGTTCTTTCATTGACTATTGTTATCATGAAATCTTCTTTTAAGTAAACTAAAACGTCTGTGTTATTGGTAATGAGATTTTATTTTTCCTTTGATTTTTGCCTATATTATACATGCAAAGGCGTCTACTAGGTTGCCAACAAGTACCATTTTTCAGTACAATTTTCCCTGTAGAGTGTTTTAAGTCAATTTTTAAATATTTTTGTTGTTTAAAATTAGATTAAAATTTATTAAACTGTTTATAATTATTGTAGGTATGTCTATATGAGTTTTATAAGAGTTGCATAGTTTTCACTATGTTTTAAATTTATAGTAATCTGAGCTAGAAATTTATTAGATATCACAATGATAAATTAAAAAATAAAAATTTAGAATAAATTACGCAAAGGTATTTCTTCATCTGCGTGCAAGTAATGCATATTTAATTTTTTTTTTTTTTTAAATATTAGTGTTTTAATTTTATGGATTTAGTATTTTGTATTTTATTATTCATCATAGTTATATTTTTTTCATCATCAGTAATGGCGTTCATTTAGGTAGATATACCATTTCATAAATATTGAAAATATTTATTATTATTATTTTTTTTGATACATTTTTTTCAATTAAATAATTAATATCATCAATTAGCCATCAGCTTTTCTTACATATCAAATCTTTTACTTTACTTTTTTATTTATTAAATAAAAAATGTCTAATAAGTCAATATCTTAACAATATAAGATATTTTATAAATAGGCAATAATTAATAAATAATATATTTTGTTAGGTTTAACATTTTTTTTGTTGAAATTTTCGAAAAGTTCATCACATTTGCATGTATTTGTTTGCTTATTATAAATTATATTTCGTGCATATTTTGTGTGATATTTTAGCTCCTTTAACATCCGATTCTTACTAATAAGTATACCTACCTGTATGTTTCGTTCTATTTATATCCAATTATTTACAATGATTGATTTTATTTTCGAAACATTTCGTTAAAATTCTAGTTGTATTTTTCTCGTTTGCTAAGGTTACTCAAACGGATAAAATACTAATTTCATATGTATCTTATGTATATCATAGATATATTATTATATTATTTCAGGGAAGCAATTATAATTAACCTAATTATCGGTATTACCATTGATTATAGAATACACTATAATATACTATATAGTATATTCTATAATCAATGGTATTACAATCTATTTATTATGGTAATGTGACATAATTAAAAACAATCGTTTTTCTTTCCCTCTTTTATTCTTATTTCTTCTTTATTTCTGAGTTCGTCCAAAATGATATACGTAGTAACCAGTGCGCATAATAAAATTGTCACCCGACAAATTTTAATAGTACCATTTATTATCCAAATGACCTATGATCTGTGTTTAAGTTTAAAATTTGTTTGCATATCTAATGAAATTAATTTCTTCTACACGACCACGTCTATTGTTGTTTATACCTATGGTTCATTTGCGCAGTAAATTGTACGGTAATCCCGAGTAAGTAACTACTTAATTATTACTTTTTCTCTTTCAAAACACAATAATTTTTTATTTTTTTGCTTATTCTCGGATCATGACGCAGGTAGTACTTCTAACAAAGATATAATTATACAATGCTTACGTTTTGGTTGTGTACAACGTATGGCTACAAGAATTAATGAACACCATAAAATACATAGGTACGTGTACGTTGATACACCCATTTTTTTTCTAGTTATGGGAGTTTTAAGTGTTTGACTTGTAGAGCATTAATCTCTCGATAAAAAACAAGCTATTATTTATAATAGTTAGCTAACTGCGTAGTGGACAGTGGTTACCAAAATATGTTGCAATATTTATTTTTATTAAAAACGGAAATTATTTAATAAGAAATTTCATCAAATTTATTATTACCTAACTATAGTTAGGTTACTGCAGTAACTACCTATACAACTATAGTAGAACCTATTTTGATTGTTTTTTTTTTTTATAATCTAAGACACAGCTGATACAAATTCAATATTTTCGATCAAAATATAATAGAACAATTTTGCTTGTTTTAAAATTATATTGTCAGCTTAGGTTTTTATATTCTTAACGCAAATGTTTTAATATAATATGTTCAATGTCACCCTCTCGCATATACTTATTTGTTATCGATGAAAACAAAAAGTAACATAAATACTAATTAAAATAGTTTCAGATTGGTATTAGAATATTATTGAATGAAATATGATTTAACTTATTAATATACAATAATAAATATACATTCAAAAAGTATTTCAAATATTTTCAAATACTTAAATATTTTTAATGTTTGATGGTTCGTAATAATTTTTTATTTTCAGGTCTGAATAGATTTCAGTAAATAATAAATTATAAAAATTAGAAATTATGAAAACCATTAAATAATAATGTTTATACGTAAATATTAAAAATTTGAAATTATTACTTATTCAAAAATAATAATTATCATACAATTATTATCCATATTCATAATACATTTTGTTATAATTTACAGAATTTTTGAATACCAAATAAATTAAATCTTTGTGGGAGTAATATATTTCGTATTTTTTCATTTTTAATATATTTAAATACAAAATATAAAAATAAAAATTTGAAATACTTTAAATACTTAAAAAGTATTGATTTATTCATGTGCTAGCTTACTTTTTGTTGATATGGACAGTATAGAGTTTATTTTTATAACTATTTTAAATCAGTAGATATGGTTTTTATATTAATGTGCTTTTATTAATACATGTCAAATGTTATGGTAAAATAAATTTTTACTTTAAAAAATTAATTGCTAACAAAAAACTATATTATAATAAAACTCAAACTATATTCATCTAAAGTCTAAATATTATATTTTTTTAAATTTTATAATTTATTTTATCGCGTACAGCGATTATGTCGTTCTGTGATATATTTTACATAAATTAGTGGTTTAGTAAAGATTTCTCTTGTTTTTTATTGGGGAAAGGGGCTAATTATTTGTTATCTAGGGGAGGCTTAACTAGGATTCATTATAAGTTTTAATTTTGGTATGTCGATGCTTGGGCTGTATAGCATTTTAGACTTTTGCAACAACTGTCTACTTGCAAATTACCATTTTAATTCATAGTTAGCGGTTAT
This sequence comes from Melanaphis sacchari, assembly GCF_002803265.2. Classification (NCBI taxonomy): domain Eukaryota; kingdom Metazoa; phylum Arthropoda; class Insecta; order Hemiptera; family Aphididae; genus Melanaphis; species Melanaphis sacchari. The sequence continues at coordinate 2,041,641 of NW_020270469.1, read as the reverse complement.
GTCTAGATAATTTGTTCATCAAACATTGAAAGTTAGTAAATTTATCCGAAATGTTGGGGTTGTTCATAGCTTGATCAACTTTGGACCCTGACCATGCCTTAGACATCATATCAATTTTAGATTTTTCGATGTATTATAACTTTTAAGTTATAAGTTATAACATATATAAACTATATAGCCTCTGCAGCACTCATCATATTTATTTTATAGTATTCAATGACTCAATCAAAAGCCGCCATAAAAACTTTATAATAATACGAGTCCGTAAAGTTTTTTTTATTCCCACTCGATGTCGCACGAGACAGCGTTGATAAGTGTGAAATATTTTTAGTACAAAATTTATGACTATATTATTATCACAAGTACACGGATATATTTTTATGAATTATATAATATTTTTTATATGAAATGTCGTACAGCACAATAAAATTCTATTCCTCAGTTCTTTTATATTGACAGACAAACAGCGACTGTATACTCATACTTACATATTCTAAATATATTATTATATTTTACTTACAATTGCAGAAATATTACGATGTTAATAAAAACGTTTTTAGATTCGCGTACATGAAGGTTGTATGACTTTTTTTTCATCTAATGTAAAATTTATATATACCAACAAAAACGTAAGTAGCTAAGACATTTACAAATCTAAAATCGTTTTAAAGTTAAAGCATGTATATTTACCAACGCTGAAATAAGTGAAAGGAGTATTAAACATATATATATATATAAAACATGCGTTTCTTTAGGTTTATTTTGATTGAATATTTCAATACGATCTAAAATACATTAAATATACGAGTAATAATAATAATACGTTTTTAGGGTAAGGGAAGAATCACAAAACTTTATTATATTATATACTTTATAACAAACTTTTTGTCGACGAGTTTTAAGTTTGTAACTTTTAAAAAGTCATTAGAATTTTACATAATTCTGTACGTTTTACAAATTATAGTATTGTTGCATTAATTGTGTTTTCTATCAGTGCACATGTATACGCATTTAATTTTGTTAGCTTAATATACAAAATTCTATTTAAGTGCATATTGCGTGTATTATCCTACGATGTGGTCGATGATACTTTGCTTATTATTAATTGTCATGTTATAATTTCAGCTATATATTTGGATTTGTTGGGCACATAATATTATGCGAGAATATCGTCAAATCGGTCTTGAGATAAATCATATAAAAGTTTATTGCACGGTACACTAATTTGATTGTGAATCCGAGTGTCTCGATGTAATCCATTTAAATTGTCATAATTTATTCACTTAGGGTTTATGCAGAGTGTATTAGGGAGGTACTTATACTTTCCATTATAGTATGCTTGTTCATACGGATATTAGTTTCCACGGTTACCGATTGTTATTGTTGAAATCATAAGTTTATTGTTTTATATCTATTATGGAATTATATTTTAAATATGTTTACTGTGCTTCATACTTAATGTTAAAAATATACATTTTTTTGTTGTTTAAAAAGTTGGTTTTTTAGTTTTTTTACACACACATATATATATATATAAAACATCAATAATTTTTAAATATTTCAAGTTATTTCAAATATTACATTTTTATCCTCTGAAAAAATCTAAAAATCTATAATTGACGTATATAATGACGATTTAATGTATAGGAAGTCTGTAGTATAGAGTATTGAGTGTTCGTCATTATAGAGTAGGTCATTGTAATGGATGTGTTGAATATGAATTCAAAGATGAATCTTTGTACATAGTATCAATAATGGTTTTAAACGAATATCACGTGTCAGTCTTTATTTTTAAGAATAGTTAATGTTATTTTTATATTACGCATATTTATATTGTTATTATTTTTTTTTTTTTTTTAATTTAGTACATCTTTTATAATTTTTCTACATAGCATAAAACTATAACTTATAATAATAATAAAAAAAACTGTTCATTAAATAACAATTTAAGAATATTTTTTTAATAGACTTCTTCCCCTAATCAAGTGACTCGTGTCTATTTTATTCATTATTTATCATATTAACTTATTGTTATCTATTGTACAGATTGTAAAAAAAAAACTTTCTTATGTAAAAGTAAACTGTACTGACATATCATTTCATGATGTAAATAAGTTGGTGCTTGTCAAGTACTACTTGGTAGTATAAATAGATTAAAACCCTTCTAAGAATGTTGTTAGTATAAAATGGATTAAATTGTAATACAAAGTGTATACATAAAGCTTAATAAAAAAACCAAAACAAAATTAATACAGTGGAAAATTGGTGTTCCGTAACTATTTCTTGTTTTATTAAGGTTTTCGTTAATTTTCCTCGACTATTAAAGAAAGTGTTCAAAATTACTACGGTTGCCATCAAACCAACTATTTATAACTGCAACTACTTATTTAAAGTTCTGAAACTATTATTATTGTTGTTGAGATGGAATCAACATATTAAGTATATTGCTATAAAAATGAGAATAAAAACACACACATATACAAAAATCAACATGACATATAATCATTTTAAATTCAATAGGTACATTCTACATTATTCTTAAAAATTTAAACGAGTGGGAAGCGGCAGTTATTATAAAAATCACACGTGATTATTGGGAAACGGATATTAAGTTAGTAATCGATTAATTATTGGTTGGATTTGATTTGACCATGATACATTATAAAGGTCAAATTTGTAAGATTTAAATTGGCAAATATTTTTGTTATGAATCCCAAATACACGATTTAAAACTACTGAACCGATAGATAGTAATAATATTTGAGTAGATTCCGATAATAATAATTCTATGTGTTATTGAAAACCTGCGCAGTTACGTAGTAGATAGACTACGATATTTAATTGACTCATAATATATAGGTACTTTATAAATTACCGGAGACACGGTAAAAAAACAATGTCGAATTTTGATAAACAATTTATTTATTTTTTTTAGTGTTTTTATTTTACAGTATAGATGTTTGTATACTGCAAATATTTTACTAGTATTGAAAACTACGTGTTAGATTTTATAATAACATCGTGCATGTCGATTGACAATTTTTATACCATTTATGCTATAAAAAATAATATATTACGAAAATATTATTATCAAATTTTTGATTGTTTCCAAAAATTGTTATGCAGGTGATTTTTTTGAAAATGTTGATGTCTTTTAGTTACAATTTGAGGGTGTATAATTTTTGAGTTATTAATTTATATGCAGGTACTAAGTATAATAATCCTAAATAATTGTTTTTTACTTTTACCATAAAATATAAAATATGTAATGTAATATTTAGTTCGATAAATATCACAACAGGATAATTTTTAAAAACCAATGTTTTAGTTCACATATATAATTTTTAAATCATTATAGGTAGTATCTATGTATTTTTAAATCTATTATCATGATTTACTTATTTTTATTTTTAGTACTTTTCCTCGGGAAAACACTGTAGTTTTATGGTTGTTATGGGTATGTTAAATCCGTGGCTCTGAGCCCGAACTGAACTTAATTATAATTGGTTTAGACTGGTCATCCGATTTGGTGGTTGAGCGTTGGACTTACAACCTTAGCTATCTCTTGAGAAATGTGCTGTGAATCTTCTAAGTAGAATTACGAGGAGACTTAGTAAAATCTATGAAATGTCCAAATATCATATAAAGAAAAAAGATTGTCCTAAGTAAAAAAGTATCAAATTTAAATTACTCATCCAAATTTTGATTATGATGCATTAACATTAAAAAAAGACTCATAAATTTAACAAATTATAGTAAAAAAGGGGGTTTTATTTAAAAAATAAGATTGCATTGTCACGTAAGAATACTTGTATGCTAAAAAACAGTTTTTTACTTTTTAAATAAAAAAATAAAAAATTTTAATTTTTATAAAAAATCCTTTCACTGCTAAGCGCATTTAAATCATAGTAAATATGCATTGCCAGGCTAAATTAAAAATAATTTAAAATTCCGCTAAATTTTTTAACTTGTTAAATTCGTTTCATTATTGGGTTTTTTTTTTTATCGTAAGATTATCAGATTTAAAAATAAATGCAGGGCCGTATTGTGCTGCGATGACCTGACAGTTTAATTTTTCATACACTCAGAACTTATTTATCTTTTACTATAATAAATAATTATTTGAATGCCGTTAATATTCACGGTAAAAATTAACTAACCTACTGTAACACTATAATTAAAATAAATTACTTTATCTAATAGCAATACCAAAATATATGATATGAAATATATTTGGTAATACAGACTATTAGTCTACACTCATAATCGTTTAAAATGATACATCATTGAATTCAAATTTAATTCATCCATCGTAGAGATCCACTCAACACTTTTTATACAAAGGAAGCAGAGAAGAGCGGTACTCAATTAACCACCTTTTTATATTTTAAGAGCATTAGTTCAATATTTAAGTTATTTGCTAGTTCACAATTAATTATATTAATTTAAATATAAATATCAGATTTTATGAAGTCTATCAAAAATAAAATTTGTTTAGAAACTTAAAGAATATTATCTGCATTATAACATTGTGATCAATACGATTAAAAAAAAAAAAAAAAAAAAAAAAAAAAAAAATGTAATTATTTAATGAAGTAAGTATTGAACTTCTGAACTCATATTTAGTGTTAACACATTTACAGATAAGTTGCTGTACGTTGCAATATAATAAATATAATACTTGTAATAATAAAATTACTAACATTATATTTTATTGTTTTATAATGTAATTTTTGTTTTCGAATCATTCTTATTATGAACGTCTGTAAAGCGTATTTAAACTATCATTTTATTATAAAATATATATAACGTAATACGCAAGTGACAGACTTTATAAAATATATTTAAAAACTATTATTTACTTAAAAATTTTTTGTTGCCATAAAATGTGACCCGATAAAATAACGTATGTATACGATCAAATTAAAAAAAAAAAATGTTCAATGTATTAAAAAAACAATAAATTTATTTGTAAAATTTTAAATAGAAACAAATATATAAGCCTAAACGTAAGAAAAAAAGACATTAAAATTTTCATGTAATTGGGGGAAATAATTGAATTTTACTCGTTAGTCTTTTTTTTTTTATCAAAATATTTAATATTTTACATACATATAAGACATTTTCGTAAGGATGATCATAATAGGTTGGGGACTATTCACTGTCTACCCACATGGATTCATGTGTATGGTAAAAATAATTTTTTACTTTAAGTTTTATTTTTACTCTCACAAAATAAATATTTCATATTTAATTTTGTTTTAAAACCACGCACTAAACAATTCCACAAAAATAAAAATATTTTTATGCGTTTAAAAAGGAAAAAGATCACAGAACATAATAAATATTATGTTAACGTGTGATAGATAACATTTTAAATTTTTAGTTCGTACAGACGTTTCGAAATTTATTTATTTGTTTCATTGTAAAATTTTAAACATGTGCATTGGCAAACAAATAGCATGGAAACGTATTAAGTCTCGAGACCTAATAATAACATATTGTTATTATTGTTGTCAGACGATTCTGCACGATACTATTATTCAACAAATCTCATTGTTACGAATGCACATGGTATAGTGAGTTGTGCAATACTTAGAACAGATTGAAACTAGATGTGTGAATTTTTATTCTATAAAAACGACAATTGTCACATTGCAAACATTGAGAAATAGCATAGTGTACTCGTATTCTTGCATTTTTTAGATTATGAGCGAAGTGACAAACACGTTATGCATACAGGGTGATTCACCAAGCGATATACTTATCTCTTCTCTCGTTATTCATTATGATACATTTACTCAAAGTCTGATATTACTTGTAATTTTGAAGATGTATTTAATCTTTTTCAAATAATAATTATATTTTTTTGTACTTTATGAAGAGTCTAGATTCGATTCTAACTTATTTTTTTAGATTTTTAAGCAGATAATTTAAATTTAATTCTAAAGATTCGTTTTTGTTATTAACTATACTCATAGTGATAATAACACTTAAAATAATAGTAGTTTTATGTAATGAAATTGGATGCATTAAACACGCTTGGTGAATTATCCTATAAATAAATAACTTTATTAAAAAAAAAAATTAGTAAACATTAAGTGTAACAAAATAATTAACGATAATAATATGGCGCAAAACGGGCTATTTATTATTTATTGTTTATGGGTATTTAGTGCATAATGTATGTTATGTATTTACATTTATACTAATACGGTTTGTAGTTTTGAATAAATCGTTAAGTTTTAAGACTCAACATTTTAATACGTATTAGTATTTTTTATTCATAAACATTAAGTACATACTTAATAATATTATTATGTTTGATTTACAATTCAAAAATCGATAATATTATATAGTTTAAACTCTTGAAAATTATTTATAAGAGCTATTTATGTTTTAAAAATTTATTTTTTATAATCATAAAATTATAGCTAATAATCCGAGTTTAAATCAGAATCTTTGAGGCAATATTTTATACAAATGCTATATAATAGTTGCTATCTTTAGATGTGGAACGATGATATTATGCCACATAATAATATCGGATGGCTCTGATCGATGATATAACGATGAGTTTTTTTTCATATTTAAAAATTTTTAAACGGATATTAAAGTTAAGATTAGATCAAAGGTCAAATTTAAAGGAAATTTCCTTTGAATTTAACTTACTACAAAATATTGGGTTATGATAATTAGGGTTTTCGTTAAAAAAATCATGATTAAAATTTAAATATTTTGGCTGTTGTTTAATTTTTGGCAATATAAAAATGAATCTAACCTAGCTCTGTATCTAGAATATGTTTCCTATCCAATGATTCGCTGTGGGAAATTAATGATTTGAACGAAGCTTTGTGATAACCGTACTTAAATAACTATTGAGAAAATTCAAAAATTTGCCGTTGTGAAACGTACTATTTAGACTTGATTTCAAAGTTCTGTTTAATTATAAACTTATGAGAAAATCAAATCAATATTATTAGTTTCAATTCAATTCTTACAATATAACGTTATTACGAATAATGATTATATGATATTATTTTAATTTGATATATGTATATATATATATTGGCCGTAGTTTGTGAAAACTGCTGTCGCGTATATATTCTTAATAACAATGTAATTTAGGTACGATTTTAGGCGTAGATTTGTAATCAAATAATATATTAAGATTTCGTCTCATTATATTATATTATTTTTTTTTTATCGATAAAAATAATGATTAAAACACAATTGTAGCTTCATCCACTCTATAGTTGATTGAGCGTAGTATTAATTAAATTTAATATTTTCCCTAAAAATAAATTCTACGTTAATCGTGCACGTGCTCACAAACATAAACGTGCGCATAAACTTACATTCAACATCCGTATTAATATTTATTATTACATTTTAATGTATGCTAATTACACAATTTAATATTTCTTGCTGTAGATTTAGAGCCAGCAGCCATAATGATCACACACACACACACACACACACACACACACACACACGCGTGCGTATAATATATAAAATAGCTAATTTTTTTTATATTATAGGAAAATATAACATTCATAAACAGAGGGTACTTATCAATAAGTTCGCGGTCATTCTCGATTCAAGGTTTTGAAATTGCAGTTTGCTGCACGCCGTTTTTTTCCGGAAATTTTGATTAGGTTATGACTTGTTATTTATAAATTAATGCGCGTGATCATATATTTCGCTGTTTATAAAAACACATTTAGTTAGAAACATATTCATTAGATTCTGCGTTTTCGGTAAATGTAAAATTGAGTATAGGTTATACTCTTTGAGGTGGTTGTCGCGATGACACGAACATTTTTGAACTGATGACGATGAAGATGATGATTACAAACATATAGCCATTTATAATATTATATTACATTAATATTAGTCGAGATAAATAGATTCGTCACGTTTGGTTCCGGTTCCGCATTCTGTTTCAGATTAACGTTCGTTCTTATTTCTTTTTCGATCTATTTTTCATTATTCGTTTAAAATCAATACTGAATACGGAATAAATTATAGTTACGCCAATAAGTAACTCGTTGAAATCATGAATTATTTAATATAAAAAATTATCTAAAAGTAGTAAGTAACTAGTAGTAATCTGTATTATAATTTATATTATAATTAAATTTGATTATTATTTAATTAAATAAATGTCTTGATTAATTTATAATGAATTATTTGATAATTATATGTATATTTTTTCTGTTAAAATTTATGGTGTTGATACATTTTTATTGAGATGTGGGGATAAATCCCCAAGACTCTACATACTATCAGATATTTAAGCCCCCTACCCCCACTAATATTTATTAAGTCCTTTAGCCATGTGAATTTTATATAGTACATGTCATATCATAATATAATGAATATATATTGTAACTTGTACGAGTAAATGCCGTTTTTAAAGTTAAATTTCTATAGTTTTTGAATTTTCGAACTTTAAAAAGTTCTCGTTGTGGATATGGTAAACTAAAGAAAATTGTTGTTTTGATGTATTTTTTTTTTTTATTAGAAAATGTATGAAATCTATTTAAAGTTTAAAATTGTTGTAGTCAAACTACCTAAGCGGCTAAGCCATGTTTTTAGTAACAAACATTGTATATTGTGCCTTAAAAATCCAATATTACATAATATAAAATAATGTGAAGTTAAAGGGGATCATGGGGGGAAAAGAGGTTAATGATTAATTTTTAGTAAATTGGAATCGTTTCTTAGACAATAAAACGTGATTAAACTAACTGTTATAATTATTATAATATCTTAAATGCTAATGTGTTTAATTTTTTTACTTATTAACACAATATAACTAGTTATTACTCGTAGATTACGATGTTATAATAATTCATAGTTTTTTAATTTTAATTTTGTGTTTATTTTGTTATAAATGTGGTTTAATAGTTATTTTATATAAAAGTATAAACTATACAAAGTTTTTATTTATTGTACTTGATTTCATTTACAACAAAACACATTCTAAAATACGACGAAAAGCAAGTACATGTAATCGGAGTAATATTGCCCTTACATGTAGGTAAATTGTATTTTTATAATATTTATTATCATTTAATGATTTATAAATTAATTTTAATTTTATCACATGCACATGAATTTATATTGGTTATTAACTTTATCCAATGTTCCCTATATAACACGGGTGAAATTGTGTTAAATGAATTCTTTAATGTTTTATTGTACAAGTGTTCAAATATTATTTTATTGTAATTAACATTATAAACATCATGCCATTTAATATTTGTATTTATATAGAATAATATATTGAAATAAATTATTTTCTTCGTTAAATCGTAGAAAATATAAATTATTTATGTGATAACTGGCAATATTAATATATTACAGTTCGAATATGTAGTGTTTAATGTAATATTTTTTTCGTTGCGACAGTAAAAATGATTAGACATCAATCTCACAATTTTATTAACATCATAATATATATTTATTGTTAAAAAAAAATTATGATAATATGAAATTGGATATATATATATATATTTTTATTATTTAAATAGTATATTTAAATATATATATTTTTTCTAAAATTCACTTGTTAAATATTTTTTTGTAGGTTTCTTACGATAAATTAAAGTAGTTGACTAATTCGTATTTAGTGCTCCTGTGAATCATAATATATTAAATCATACTTATATTCTCCTAAATGGAATAATATATTTTGTGGTTTTACCAAATCTGGCCAAGAAACAACAAATTTCCGGCGACTTGAATGTTTATAAACTTGAAGTGCCCTGTGAAGTTATGTTAACTGCATAAACACTAACATTATACCATTATTTTTGTACTCAGAAATTAGCATATTATATTGTTGCATTATATATGTGTTAGGATATTGTAGTGAACCATGTATTTTTTGAAATGTTGAACGCTTATACTAATAATATATACTTACAGATCGATATTAATTAACGATTGAATAAAATATGTAAGTGTGCACACATTGCAGCAAACGACTATAACGTATAAACTATATACATTCAATTTTTATTTTAGTCGTAATTTTAAAATAATGTGTTAACGAAAACTATATAATATACTTACTATATTACTTAGTTTATTATGTTATATATAGAGTGATTTTTGATGTGTAAACATCTATGCTATCGGTTTGTAGTTTGGGGAATCAAGCGTCAGGCGTAAGTCATGTAAATGTGACTGCTTGAGTGTGTGTGTGTGAGGCTATTGCGCACGGTATTCGCGCAGGCTACCCAACATACATAATATAATATAATATAATATATAATATTATATATATTGAGATAGGCCGGTTTCTATAGAAATTATATTATTTGTTTATCGGAGTTACGACTAATGCGTATCAATTAACACCGGTTTCTTGGAAGAAAACACACTTAAATATTATGATTATGATACCAATCGACGCGCATTTTTTTTCCATTGAATGACATGAAAAAATGAAATTTGAATTTTTTGGAGTTACGCCGTTTGCTAAATAGGCTGACGATATATAATATATCATAATTAATAATATATAATAATATATAATAAATAATTATAATATATATACCTAATTATATATAATAATAAAAAAAAAAATATATAAATAAAAATAAAAAAGTTAAATATAAATTTTAAAGAGAACGCGATCTTGTATGATTATTGTTACCTTATTATACAAATTCCCACTCCAACCATGACATTTTATTCCCCAATCAAAGTCGTACTGCAGCTAAGATGTTTACACATCATTCGCGAGTAGGTACAAAGGCACTCACATAGGTTTTTTTAAATAGTGAATTCTTATTTATTTCAAAATTCATAATTTCAATGATTTTAAAAATAATTTGTAAATTGCAAAAAACCATTTCTAAAAATTATTGCACTTTATACTTATTGATATTGATGAAATTTAAAAAAAAAGTATTTTATTTTTATGATTGTCCTGTGTGTCATTATGTAAATAAAGTTCTAATTTTTTATTGAGTAGTTAATTAATTGTAACTTATGAGTACTTATTTAAAGTTTTGATGACTTCATTCGTAGATAAACATCTTGCTGAATATATTTATGTAGTTATGTACTATCCAGTCTCCACTTTGCTTATTGAAATGTACGTTTCCCCTTTTCTTCAAATGCTTATGTCTAATCAGCTTCTCGTTTAAAATTTGATTTTTATAAACAAAAGTTCTCGAAAAAATATATTTCTTAGGAATTTTAATTTAAAACTTAATTTTATCATTTAATAAATTAAATAATTGTGATGATAAAAAAATAAAATTTAAAAAAATTTAAATTCATAATAATTTGAAAAAATAATAATTTTTAAACCGTAAGTGTGTCTATTATAGTTGAAACTTATTTCAAAACAAACAAGTTACAGTTTTATTTTCAAAAAATATTTATTTAAAAGTGCGCATTGATTTTCGCTAAATGGTGATAGTCGATTTTACACTGGTTATGTAGTTTTATGATAATGTCACAAATTTTTTTCAGTTTTGTAATTTTACGAATATTTAATAACAGAGATATTATTGATAGTTTTTGCGATTTACGATATTTTAAAAACATCCAAAGATCCGTAATTTAACTTTCGTTTTTTTTTTTAATCATAGTAGTTTACTTTGGGCATTTACCAATTGCGCTTAGAATTACTATTTTATGTGCTCTATATCTAGACCGATTGCGCTCTATACATTTTAGGGTAAATATAGACCGATTGCGTTCAAAAAATTTTAAAATACAACTTATTAGTTAGTTGTAATTATATAATAAATGAATACACACATTGATTTTTTGCGATTATAAACACATAATAAAATATAAATAAATAAATATAGCCAATTATTCAAAATTTAAATTATATCAGTTACATAATTATTTATATTTAAACTTTTTTAATAAAAGTAAGTATAGTCTATTATTCAAAATTTAAATACAAGCGCAATTGGTACACTGACCCTAAACAAAAACTTTGTTTTAGGCGCAATTGATCTATGCTTGTTTACAATAACATCACACCGTTACTTTTTGTATACAGTAATTATTATGTTATTATAATATGTTATTACGATACGGAATGCGTTTAAACTAGATATTTTACGAAATTTAGAATACTTACTTATACCCATATGTATATATAATAGGTCGATCTAACGACTATAAAACAAGTATCGCGAGTACCTTATAAATATTGTAGGTACTCCTTCAATCATTATTTCCAGTCACTATATAGGTATAAGTATTTAATTTAAATTATAACGATTACTAGTTTTATTATCTTGTATCTATACGTGTAAAATATATACTGAGTGATCCATTTAATGTGAAACATTCGTTATAACTCATATATTTAGTGTTTATGTTTTTTGAAATAATTAGTGTATTACATTAAATGGATCATTTCGTATACGCTATCGTTATATGATTATCATAATATACTTATGAACTGAAGTATATGTATCTGTATAAACATAGCCACACGAGCGTAACTATAGATTTCCACCGATTTGGTTTATTTATTGGACGTGTATTTATGTATACTCAAATAACAGTATTAGCGTGTGAGTATTCATATGAGCTGAGTATGTATAATAATATCAATTATAATATGTACTGTATTATAGTATTATGTATAATAATATAATTATTTAGTAATCAAATCTATCTGTAAATATGAATGTGAAACGAGTTTAGTACCAACAGCTAATCTCAGAAACTATTGAACTGATTTTTTCAAAAATAATTATACCAATACATTTATTCATTATTGTGAATTAAAATGTGTATTTAACTTCTTTTATCAACCTTCATAGTGGTTCATACAAAAAAAAGTAGTATTTATACGTATATGGGGTTGCAAGAATGCTATTTGCATTCAAATGTACTATAAAAGGTAATGCTTTTGTGTTTAAAGCTCATAGACTCAAAAATACTCAATAGATATTAATGAAAACTACAAAGATACCAGAAAAGTTAGTTCAAAAATATATCAAGTGCTATATCCATAAAAAAATGTTTTTGTATGTTCACAACATTTTTTTTTTTAAAGTTCAACAAAATTATAATAATTCTGAAATTACGTCTTTATATAAACTTTTTTTTCAACCTCATCAGGTTTAGTAAATAACATGATGTGTGAGCAAATAAAAACTGTTAAAGCTATACTTTCGTCGTGATAATATAAATTTTTTTTGTTTTTTTTTTTTTAAATTATAGTAAGTAGTTTTCATAGATTTTAGTAATTTCAGAACTATTATAATTTTGTGTTACACTGGATTAAATTTTTTTGAAAAAAATGTTGTTTACACACATTACGTTCTTTGAAAAATCACTATTTTTTTTTTTTTTTTGTTGAACAGAAAAATATAGCTTGAGTGAGATATTCTCGCTTAAACTTTTTTAATCTCCCTACTAAAAAGTTCTGTGAGGAAATAAATACATACTACTCGTTTTTTCATGGCGGAATTCAGATTATACAGTAGGTAAAATATGTAAATTATACATACAATATAAAGAGAATTTTTTGCGTGAATGAACACTCATAATCTCAGCTGGTATTATTTTGTTTTAAACGTATCGTTATTGGTTTCTATAAAATTTTAAGTGTTCGAAGAATCATCATCTTTTATTAAGTTTAAAATTTAATATTTGTATAATTTTTGCTGAAAATTATTTGGTATAATTTCATATAAAATACAACGATGTTTAAATATACTGTCGAATACACATTAGTTGGCTGTAGAATTTTGTGAAAAACCATAATATTATTACTTTCCTATAAAAAAGTTTCAATTATATACCTTTTTTTGGGTAAAATGGTTACCACTGCGGTAGATTTGATCTCAAATATTATTCTGATATAACGTAGATTGTATCGAAGTGTTGTGCTTGTGCACACTTGTGTATATATTATTACTTTGAACCATTTGAATATTGTCTAATGTTTAAATGTGTATTATGCCTATGTAAATGATAAGTACGAATGGTATATCATATAGAATTATTATGATTAATGCAGCGCAAGTATAATATAATATGTATTATTGCACACCTAATCTTGAAGAAGTCATTAATAAGTACATACAATGCCTTTTATAACTATTTTATTAATTATTACTCGTTAATATAAGCATTAATAATAGCCATAATATTTTTGTCTAGTCAAAATTTACCACTACTTTTGATTCTGCGCAAGTATCGCATTTTTTATCACATCCATAATATTATCATATTTATATATTTAACACCTATAGCATAACCATAATCACTCGTAGATATTATAGCTAGGATAGACATAAATTATTTAACTATTCGCATAATAATTACGTAAATTTAAAAGTGTTTATCTGTAACAACTACATTTAAAAAAAAATAATGTTAATGGTCAATTTAGTATTCTTATTATAAAATATACCTATTATAATAAATAACGCTTTTAATTTAAGATATACTAACGTCTAATTGAAGTGTGGAAATTCAAAATGTGGTATTACCAAAATTCAAAATGCTTGGGAAATGAATTAAGCTGTTGCATACATATAAATATATTAAAATGTATAACGTTTTTATGTTAAACATACGAGTATACATAACAATGTAAGACATAAAAATAAATAAATTTATTTTTATTTAAAAAAAAAAAAAGAACATTGATAAAGATAATAAAATGTATTTTTTGATATAGGTTATTTTTTTGTAGATGAAAAAAGAATGGTTGTCGCTGATATCACGATATCGCATTTAAACGCAAACACGCCGTTTCTACACTCTATATTGATGGTACAGTCAAACTAAACAATGCGTAAAATAACTTGTTTTATTTGTTTCGAAAAGTCTCGTGAAATTATAAGCGCTGACACTTGTTCTTGTCAGAGATGTCCATATTCAACGTTTCATTGTAATGATAATTTTAAATCGTCTTTTCAATGTAGTTCCTAAATATAATAATACTCATTATCGTGGTAATAGGTCCACAGAGTGTAACCACACCTCCCAACCGCAATTTTACATTGTATTTATTCAAATTCTGATCTTTGGAATTTCTAAGTAAGTATACTTTAAGGACTATAATACTTTCAAATAATTAAATTACCTTTAAAATTTGTGTCAACCCTGGAGGCTATAATAATTTGAAAATAATGGTAATTTATATAAATCTATCAACGCTTTATATTTTATAAAAATTAAGTATGTATAATGATTAATATAAATTCACGTATTAACTAAAATAAAACGTTCTGATTCATTAATTCATAATTTTCTAGCCGGAACCAATAATGCTATGATAATGAAATTTAATCAGTTGTTTCGTTAGGTATATGATGTAGATACACGCTAGGAAATAATTATCCAAAGTTCATCTTCTAAGGGGATTAAAATAGGTATGTAAAAAGGGGCAAAAATAAAAAAGTTATATTTTGGTTGGATTTTTTTTAAACCATATGTTTTCTTCAGTTAGTCTAAAATATTTTAGAAGAGTTTACATTAGTCTCTACGTCTAGTAACCTGATCTACTACACATCGACTAAATCTTTGTAAAGCCGGGTTCACACTACACCGTTTCGTATTATATTCTGTATAATAATTAATAAGTAAGTAATAAATTGCTAGTTATGCTCAAGTTTAATATATTCAATTATACACGATACATGGTCTAAGCTGGAATCGTAATCAATTATTGCTGCATAGAACTTATGAACGACGTTTGAGGGGCCTGTTTTGGGCGCACTCAATATAGAAATGAAATAAATTTGCAATCGCGTTGATATTATTTACCTCCTTTATCATAAAATAATATGTAACCTATTGCTGACCATAATTAAATTATAAAATGTTTTTTTCTTTACGTGAATTATACAAGTTTTTACGTAGGAATGTCGGAGTTGAACGTACATTTTCTCGGCCCCATAGCCACACGTCACATATGAAGAAATTTTGTTCATATACGATGTATATTTAATCAGTTATTTTACGGGAAAAATTTCATTTATGATAATTGCGAGTAAAATAATTTTATTTGCAGCTTGTGTAACACATAAATTGTAAGAGCAAAAAACAAAATTAATATTAATTGACCATAATATAAATTGAATATACATCAATAATTTTTTTTTATACTATGAAAAAATAAATTATAAACATTATTAATTTATTCTCATCATAATAAAACCATTATAAAATAATTATTGCATCATTATATTAGTTATAGATAGATTTTATAAAATATCTACTAAAAAATATTTACATTAACAGAATATTATTGACTGACATCAATTATTAGATTTATTGCGAGATTTAATAAAGAATAATACAATTATTCATTTGTTTCAAAATTAAAAATGTATTCTCATTACATGAATATTATTAATGTTTTTATTTAAATTCACTTTTCCTATTAAAGGAAAATCTCAGTGCAACCTAAACGGATTGTTCAGATTTCACGAATAAAAAAATTCTCTAACAGCTCCCGTCGAAAAATGTTTCATTAATACGTAAATTTACAAACCATACAGGTATTTGACAATAAAAATTTTAAATCTAAAGCCTATCTCAAACGATTCGTGTACTAGGCGGATGGCGAGAATCATAATCGTCGATGCTTGCGTGTAGTATGTCGTTCCTACACGATTCGTATATTTACTGCATAATATCTCTCATAAGACTCGTAAAGCACTACGTAATCGATAGTATGTGTAGTGACAATAATAAGTGTTTTAAACAGATATTTATAAGCATACTGATCATTTAAGTCAATAACAATGTTGCTTATAAAATTTAGCCGGAAAACTTCCAGACATGTTAATAACATGAACTAAATCAAAAAAAAAAGGAGTAATTTGAGAAATTATTGATGAGTTTTAATCTAATGAAATATTCCATATAAATTATAATTAAAAATTGAGAGTCAAAAATTTACCTAATGTATAATCTTTAAAATTTTTATTCACGATATAAAATTTAAAAACACCAATACATTTTTAGCCATACCTCTTTTGAGACAGTCCTAAATTTGTATGAAGTGAGAAGGAATTTTTGTTGTAATATACAGAAGCCATTTGGGAACTTACCAGTTTCAAATGTTAAATAAAAATAGTGACAGCTATATTACAAAAATTAACAATTTTAATGCATGTAACCGTTTATAAATCACTTGACATGGTATATATTTTTTCTTGGTAGATCGCCAATGAGTTTTGCCACATTGACTCTCGTGAGCAAAAGAAAATTTTTAAGTATTAAAAATCAATAATTTTTTTCCTCTCTACAACATTATAACTTCCATTGTATAACTATACTACATACCGAACCACATATAAAAAATTAAATGTGGATTGCATAGTTTGCAATAAATTAAATGATGCTATGTTTTATAATATTTGTAAATAATACTTTTGGCTATTTTTATCCGTTTCAGGCAGCTACTAACATTTAATAATTTATTACTATTTGTTAAGGTACATGATCGCTTTGAGTAAAGTTTCGTGTGCACTATACAGGGTTAGATGTTGTAGTGATTTTTATGTGACGTATTATATTAAATTTTTTTTTATTAAAATTAAAAATTTAACGGTGGTCCATTTACCGAAACAGTAATAAATAACTGAAAACAGTGGCCCAATTACTGGGTTTACTTGTAATACACGTAAAACTGTAGTGGTCTAATTACCGTATACTTTTCTGAGAAAAAGGTTAATTATTGTGGCTCAATTACCGGGCACCCAATATGTATATCATATTTCGTAGTCTGTGTAAATAAATAATATATACTTATACGGAGTATTTCTTCGTTATTTTACTGCAGCTACGAGTTTACTTTATTTTTACATTTACAGAGGTGAAACGTAATTCAGAACTACTCTATAGCGAAATGACCTTGTGTCGAGAATTAGCGAGAAAACGTGTGTATAGAACAGTCTGTAAAACAGTGGAGGTAACATTCTACGGTTTGAATATAACTATGAAACAATTTTGTTAGTTAGAGCCGATAGATTGGACGAGAGATGCACACACGTACTCGTGATGATCTGAATACAATATAATATGATGAGTGTATTTTTTCTTCTTTATGGTGTTGGTGTATGTATATATATATATATATATATATATAATATTATATAATATAATAGGCGTCGAGAAACGGCGTTTCCCCACGGACGGCTTCAGCTGAAGGTTACCCCTAACAGCGCTTCCTTGCAGACAGCTTCAGCTGAAAATTACTCCAGTGTTATGATAAAATAATACATTATACATCATATACACATACGTTTAACGCCACCGTAAAAACCTGTATAATATACTATATGCATATTATACTATTATCTACACGATAATCATATTACTTCGGGATGTTCACAATATGGCTAAATTATAAAAGGTATTTCATTGCTGTAACCTGCTCGTAAAGTCAGGGTCTTGTACAGTTACTCAATACAACTAAAATATTCGGCACTGTCGATTTTGTGTGACCGAACACAAAGAAAATATTATTAATATATTATTACTATTATTATTATTGTGGTTATCACACCTGATCTCTAAAGCGCGTTGGCGTATTGGGGGGTTATGGCAATGCCAACTGATGTCGAACCTCGTTTACTTATGTTTTAATATCAATATTATAAACGTATACAATCTGATTTTTTAAACATATTCACCTAAATTTTTGGTACAAATTTTAATTTACCGTCAAAATGGGACACATTGTATGTACTAAATACAGGAATTATTTAGATATGATATCTGGGGGAATGTTATGTGTTCATACATCGAAATTCATGATTTAAGTTTAAATAATATCATATTAGACACATCATAATTTATCCCACAATATATCGTGTCGACAGCGGTACTATGGATTTGGCACATTGTAAGTATAGGGCAATTTGCCAAGAATACTCATAACCATTTTTGTCTTTAATAATTAATCTATAACATTTTTTGTAATTTTTAAATAAATTTAATTAAGAGCTATATTTTTATAACTTAAAGAATGCACTGTGGTAATACTAACTTCTGTTTTTCAATTTACTGTAAATTGTTAATAGATTATTTAAAAAAAAAAATTATTATATTTAAATTGAAATTTGAATGAGTAGTTTTGAGCGAATTCACTTTGTATATTAAGAATAATATGTCCACGGTTATAGGTTTGGAAGTATATAACCTATACATTTTTTTTATACATTATAATTATTATTAATATTAATCTATTAATGTTTTATATTTTGGGAAAATTTTTTGATTATTTATAAGTAATAACTTAAATATTACGTTTATTTTAAATACTTATAAATCCATTTTTAAAGACTATATTATCCTTAGTAAATATATTTTAATAACTTAGAAATTAATAGTTTGAATTTTGAATTAAATACATCAAAGTTTATAAAAAGTCATCCGTTTAACAATTTAGATTTAAAAGGGAAAAAAGAGTAGTTCTCGTTTGAAAAAAAAATTGACATCTCCACAAGATATCCCTTAAATTATATAAAAATTATAAGTATGGTTTTTTAAATATACTAAAAAATTTAAGAAAAAATAAAAATAAAATAAATTTATTATTAAATGACAAAATGGGGTTACATTTTATGTTTTGTGGATCAACTGGTAGGTATATTAAATAATCACGTTTTCGCGGCTAGTATGAAAAAATATAGGAAAAATGAGTGATAAATTGATTTTTTCACCACTTTATAAATGATATAATTTCACTATATATGTATCGAGTGTATCATGTTTCGACGTTTTTGTTTTGTTTGACTGGTATAATATAATATATTACATTATATGATTGATAATCGCTATTGCGCACGTGCACTTGACTCTAAATTACGCCGTGTAAATATAATTGGTTTAGTTAGTCATCCACACAACGATCGTTGTCCGACCTAAATTAGGTCAGTGTTTATATATATTTTGTTTGTAATCCAATACATTGTTGGCGTGATTTGTAAAATCAAAAAACATTAAAATTGCATGAAAATTAAAAAAAAAAAAAGACTGAAATTATTATCCATTGAGACACGTATGTACTCAACTTGTTAAAATTTAAGATAATACTATGCTATAATTTTAGCTATCCACAACGATAAGTAATATTGTTGTAATTACATTATAAATAGTCTTGTATTTTACTACTTATTATTAGTTATTGTTATGTATTATAAAATTTAAGAACCAATATTAGTGAGGTGAAAAATAGGAGTTATTGGCACGTTGAGTCGGCTATAATTGAGTGAGTGTGTCTAAGGTGTGTATTGTCGTATCCAAAAACGATTAATCACGATGTTTAAAAAAAAAAAAAAATGATTATGAGCATAGCTCATTAGCTGTTTAATAAATCATATTTAGTGGTTAAAACTTTAAGATATACTTTAAAAAAAAAAATCTATGATAAACGATTTTTTAGATTTTTTTTTTACAATGCCTTGAATAATAGAATAATATCTATGATTCGAGTATCCTATGGTGAGATTTATTTTCTGTCTTCATTCCAAAAGCTTTATTTTACTATTTACTAAAAAGTATTTCAAAAATATAATACCTATATATATAATATTTCTTTTTATACTATACTGGGCTGAAAAAAAATTAAATTATTTCAAAACTATACTTTGATGTGCATTAAATTGAGAAATCTATATTATAAAAGTATATCAAAAGTTTATTGTTGACATAACCAGGACTTGGATTAGTTTTTAAATATTATATTTGTGTATTAAGATTTAACTGCACCATCTCTTTACGTGTTTTATTCATTTCTTGGTTTATGCGTTACTATAAACTACTCCCAGTAATTAAAAATATTTAAGAGAAAAATAAAATTTGAGTAATTAAAAATTTCGAGATTTAAAACTTTAAAAATTTAAAGTTTTATTTTCTAGAATTACCTAAAAAATGAGAGGATTTGATTGTTTACCAAAATTATGCAGAATATAAACATTATATGCACAAATGACAAAATATGCCTTAATCATCTAAACATGTAATTATGTGAAAGTAGAATTTGGTCAAAATAATCTGTTCGATTTGAAATTTTTAATCCTCAATATGGGGCATAAGCTTAGCATGAACACGCAAATACATATAATTCCGGGCTTTAGTTGTGGAGTTTAAAATATAATTTACAATTTCCTTATTATTTCTGATTCTCAAGCGGCAAGCTAATATCTTAGCTATCATCAAAAACCCCTTCCTTTCCAAGGGTTCCCCATAATTTTAAAAATTCAATTTTTATTACTATCCTTCAGAAACAGAATAATATCTCTATTATATGGCATATAGGCATAAATTAAAATGATCATGCTGACTTGTTAGCTGGCTCTACCGCCAAATCATGGCCTTACCCGGGTCCCTAGTGTTGTCCCTATACCGATTTAGTCACCTTACATCACACATATATATAGGAGCTATAGATACTGGAATAGAATAACCTACCAGAGTATCATGATTTTGGTTATAGAATATAGATCATTATTTAAAAGTATCCCAACTCGGCCTTTGTTTCAATCCCTAAACATTAGTCATGCCGCAAAAATCAAACACGCTAGACTACGCATTGGTCACAGCCAGATATTACCTCATCACTTATTTAAAATTGGTTTTAATAGTAGTCTTTATTGCCGCATACTCAACTGTAGTAGAGATTATTGTGATTTCTAACGTCTAATTCAAAATTGCACATCTTTCCCTCTCTTTAAATAACTCAGTTCAAGTTTTTCTTTACCATTCTTGATATCAACTTTCCCTCATCAACGCTCTTTAAACTAATAATATAAGTATAATTATGCATATGCTCAATTTTATACACCAATCAGGCCTTAAAATCTAGTAGTGTAAGCTTTACTAATTTATATGTCATAATAGTTGTCGAGATATTATAATATTCCTACTGAAATATTATTAAAAAAAGGACAATTTTTATATTGTCGTCTAATACTATGGTATAAAATAAATGTTACTAGTGTAACATTAACTTAATATTATAGGCGTAGTGACATGTTTTGTGGATCGGCTGACTAAACCAATTATTTTTATTAAATCAGTGTCATAATTACATTTTCAAAAAACGCTTATTTTATTAAAATTACAGAAATGTACTTAATAGTTATAACAAAATACATTTATATTCACCGCTATTAGTTGTATTTAGGCGTTTTTATATTTTGATTATAAGTTCGATTTTATTCAAGCTATATCTATTCTTCCACAGTCACGCAACCATATTATTGCTAAATGGATGAAGGTATGAAGGCTAAACCTACTTCAAAATTGTACGAACATTTTTACGTATATGCCCGTTTTCAGTACTCGTCGTCACACAATATTGACGGAAAATAATATAATTTAACTGTTTGATACCTATCGATTATATCAATTTATGTATAACGGTTGACTAGTAAGCTAGTAAGACGCAAGTGACTGGGAAATTTGTTTTGAATTTTGTGCCTTTTTTTTTTTTTTGAACACGTCATGTATTATTTATTTTATTAATACGTTTGATGAATTAAATTAACACAAAACCAAATCACCAGCCAATTCTTCAAACCTACTTTGAAACGTTCAAAGCTAGCATTATATGATAATGTACTAAATAATATAGTCTATTATACATAAACTTAAATAAAAAAAAAAAAAAACATTAAAACTAATTATGTTGAAAACTCAATTTCTAACTTTTTATTTTTTTTACCTTTTTGTATTTTGATGGAAAAAAGTGCTTGATATTAATTTAAATTTCTGTGTAAAAGTGTTTATCCAGTTCAGCCGATCAATAATTTTTAACATCGTAGCGTTCGCGATAAACAACGTATAGTGTAAAAATGTTATTATATAAAACATATTGTAAATTTTAAGTTGAATATTTATTTAAAAGTATACTCTAATGTAGTAAAAAAAAGTCTTATTTCACTTAATTGTGTTAATATTATTAATATGTACATAACTATGAAATTAAAAAAAAAAACATGTTAAAAAGCTTTGTTAAAAAAATTAATTTTTTTAAAATCATATTTGATACAACTAAGCTTATTTTTATTTACAATACTGGGCACGTTTCCGATTATCTATATAGGATTCGCAAAGAAATTATTTTTGAAATTCAGTTTGACGATTTTCTGCCCGGAAAACTAATTATCAATTTCACGATTTTTACAACCCCGTCGCCACAGTATTTATCATTTAAATACACAATCAATTGTGCTAATTACATGAAATATTTGGAGCACGTTTATTGTGGGTATAGGTACTACTTTATCGGGGAAAAATATAAACACATATCTTCGAAAAACCCGACTCCGCCATTGTTCCGTTTCGAATCTAAAATGCACTGCGATATGCTCGTCTTATATAATACAATATTATATTATTATAGGTAATATTGTTCCTGTAAACCAACGACGTCGCATACTAATAACACTACTGTACACGCATAATACAAGTATAAATAATACACGCGATTGATCTATGTAGATCACGTACATGCTGTGTGGGTATATAATAATATGCTTATTTGTTACTGTTTAACGTGCGAATTCATTTTATTATTATTGTTTAGTTTTGTGCTTAAACTTCCGTGCATAACATAGTAGTTATTTATAAGTATGTGTTTAGAGTTTACGCATGATATGATAACTAAGAAGGCATCCACTTGTTACAGTCTTATTAATGATTATAGATATTTAATACCAGGAATTTTCCTGGGAGAAGCTCACACTTCACACATTCATATAATTCTAATTTTTTTTAATAAAATATTTATCCCGATAATTTGATAGTACAGGTGATAAAAAATTAAAATTAAAAATGTAAGTAAGAATAAGAAAATCTATGTTTACTCATTTATTGCACTTGGATACTGCATATTATTAGATAAAGTATGCCTAATATTTAGTTTAATTTAAAATTATAATGATGTATTATTATTTATTTATTTTTTGCTCTGTATGTATAAGTATAATTATATATTTTAATAATAATATAACAATACGAGTAAATGATGGATTGATTGATTTAATACTCGTTTAATACTTAAAAATGTCAAAAGATAAAATATATTTGTATAAGATTCATTTAAATAAATGCCCTTCCTCCTCTGATTCACCGCTATCGATCCGTCTCTGGATAAAACGTAACGGATCTGTGTTCAATTTAACTAACTTTGTATTGTTACAAAACTTTAATATTAGAATAAGTTGATCTATTATAATATTTTGAAGATAAGAATAAATATCTAGGGTACTGGGTACTTAGTAAGTTTTTATTGATACTTCAATACGAGTTTTGCGAATTTGGAATTTATAATGTTTTAAATTGTAATAACTCATTTTAAAATTAAAATATCAATACAATTTTTCTAAATACTCTGTATGATTTTCTTAATTTTAAATTTGATAACATAATAATCACAATCTAATATTAAAAGTTTATTATACAAAATTGGTTCTGCTGATTGTAAATTTGCTAATAGTACTGTTTACAAGAATAAGTCTACAACTACATATGAATGTGTTATAATGTATTTATGTTACGTCTTTTTAATTTTCAAACTATGTTAATTGTTTTAGAAATATATTATTTTTTAAAATCATTACGATATACCTCTGGTCTAAAATATTTGCAAATCTTTTCAATTTTAACATGAATATACATAAACCTAAACGAATTATATTTTCATACTTTTTGAAATTTAAAAAAAACCAAAATTGAATTGAATTTATATCTTATACATCTAAAAAAAATATCTAATTATTGCCTGGCTATGCTCAATATTTAAATAACAAATATCTAACATACTGGTAGTATTATTATAGAAATTATTGGAAATTTTAATGTTTAAAAAGTTGTATTATAGTTTAGTTTTTTTGACTGTTATAAAATATGTAAAAAACCAAAAAAAGACTGTAAATCATAATGTAGTGAATAATGCTTAGGTTAGCGAGCGTGATGCCCTCTAATTGGCTTTTGGTGTTTTAACTACAACACTGTCCATACTTAACACGACGACGGACAATTGCGATACACTAAATTTTAATTGAAAACCATCATCAATGCAGAAATCTTTTATTCTATTTAGGTACGAATATGATTAATTAGCTAATCCGAGGATCTATTGTGTTTGAATAATGCTTCAAATTCTGTCTCCATGTATCGTATTATTATTTTGCTATTACATGTTCTCGTCAATTTATCATATTATAGACATTTTTTAAAAATATTTATGATACCTAATGTAGTGTATTAAGTTAAGTATTAGTCAATTGTCTTATAGATTGAAATTGTTTAATTAATTTGCTCAGAGTATTCTATTTAACCTGCAACATATAAAATAAAAATTTTAAACAACTTATTATTATAAAATCAGTTATTTTTCTAAAAAATAAACGAATTCGTTATTGTGATTTACTATCTACTGATAATGCTGATATTTATTTCTTCCAACGGAAACTCATGTTTTAGATCTCATATCCTGAAGAAAGATACTTTTATAAAAATACTGTAGTATATAATGTATAATATAATTAATTTAAAAATAATTTATAGTTGGTACATGAACAAGAGTTTTACAAATTATACGTTGAAACCCAAAAACTAGTATTGGCGTTTAATCATTTTTTTTTCCAAAACGTGCAATATTCCTAAACTTATTATTATTTTTAACACATAAAAACAATTATATTGGTATGAACTATAGAAGTACTTACATATTTTGTGGGAGGTATATCTAAAATCCGTCGACTGTTTAGTAATAACAATTTGTTCGTAATTACTTTGTAAGACGTAAGTATACGCCATACGTCAATACCGAAAATAAAAATGATGTGTTTCTAACACGTCATATAATATAATATAATATATAATATATCTGAGTATGTTATTATAATTTACTATTTATATTTGTAAATCGTATAAAAATACATGTGAGTGTAAATCCGATCTACGTACGATATAATATTATACTACACTCAGTTTCATAATCGTTGTTATTAACTTAATATTATATCGGACAACCAACAAACAAATATATTATTACCTATATCATTTATTTTTACAATGTCGCGTTGTTAAAGTACTTAATGCATATAGTATATACATTATACAAAGTGCTTCACCTAACTCAATTACTTCTCTTATATCTTTTGATTATGCAAATTTATTAAAATTTTAATTTTGACAAGTCTTTATTTTATTTTATTTCATTAATATCAACCTAGCCTAAAGTATAATAACAGATAGGTAAATTATACATGCAAGGAAAGTATAAGATACCAAAATGGAATCAGATATCTAGATTAGTGTAAGAACGAAGGGTTAGGTTAGGTTAGGTTCGATTAGAAGATTTATCAGATTTACACCTATTAATTTTTCATCCAATGATGTCAACCAAATTAGTATGAATCGAATTAAATCAGTAATGGACCATCAACCACACATATTTTGAGTACTTAAAGTAGAATGTTGTGATCAACTCTATTAAATGATTTTCCATAAAGTGTAAATATAACATCTCATTCTTAAGCATACAATAAATTAAATACTATATATTTTCAAATATTAACATTTTTATATTGTCTTGTGGCGATATGAACATATTTTTTTATCTTTTTTTTTTTTTACAAATTAGAGCCACTTTTAATGTTTGGTCATTATTTTATAATTATATATTTTCATATGTCAATGTACGGATAATTATAAAAATTATATTGACCATCATACAACGCTTTATATTTATTGTTTCCTATTTTGGCTCATATAGTCATTGGCAGTATATTACTATTATTTATTATATAGTGTGCACTAATCATCACTAATGTAGTTAAATTGTGGGTGCTAATCGCCTCTAATAACGTATTGTATTACTATTTTTTCAGTGTTAATCGTCAAATATTATTATCATTGTTAGTGTGAGCTATAACAGTTGTCAATTCTGTATACTTATATTTTTATTTGTAACTGCGTCGTGCAATTTTTTTATGTACTACTATAGCTATTGACTATAGTACCAACTGGCCACTCTGCACTCTATAAATTGTGAGTAATTTTCTAAATATTATTATTATTATTTTTATATTTTAAATAATTATTGCCTTTTTTACTTTGTGGGCAAGGTCTTGATGAACAAGGTCGAAATTTGTTTATTACCTTATTTGTTCTTAGTTCTTAATTCTTTCCCACCCACACACACACACATTATATATCATTACATAATACATATCGCTGTTTATAATAGGGGTGGCCAATTTACGGCTCCTGTCATAAACTCGTATGGCTCGAATCTTATTGTAAGATACAAACATTATTACATAAAAATTATTTTCAACATGAATTTATGACTTTATATATTTTAAGAAGTATAATGTTTTATTAAAATTGATTTCTAATTAACTTCTTTACGATAATCATATAAGTACATACATTAATATGAACTTTATTTTCATTTTAGCTCATCCATATTTATTAATATATTGGAGGGCTCGCAAGTCTCTTTTTGTTGGCCACCCCTGCAGGTTTATAATTTTATGTACTAAGATGACAGAATCAATAATATTTTTATAGTATATATAATATATATATAATATTTCATAGGTATGGTATTTAATTCAAAAATTGTCATACTCAAATATTTTTTACAAACTGAAAATGCATTAGAATTTCATCAATATTATTTTATATTATAATATTTTTTGTTTAGTCATACTTTGTCAATATTAATCAATTTAAAATTTAAATTGTTTTAATAGTCTTCATATGTATTAAAATTTTTTCAATAGCTTTAGTCTATATGAAGTTTAATAATTCAGATTCTACTATGTATTTCAAATTTAAATTTATAAACTTCCATCAATTCAATTCAATTCAAAAAAAAAATCTCCTGTTTAACAATAAATGAAAAAAGGTTATTCTCGCTTGGAAAAAAAAAGTTTCCAAATGGAATACAGATTTAAGTAGGTACCTGTCTGAAAATGTGGTTTTATGGTGTGGGTTTTTAAAATCGTCTAGTATTTATAACTTAAATAAATTATCAAAAAGAAAATAAAATTAAGTATATTTGATGAATTTATCTGAATTTATTCATTCATTATAAAAATCAGAGTGCTTAGAGTTTTAAAATATTTTAGCATGTTAACTCTGTAAGTTCATATTTTTTATTCAATTATATTTTTTAATAATTCTTGAAAACTCATAATTTTTTATTTCGAATTTAGATAAATTGTTCTAATGCAACGATACTTTTTCAAAAACATTAATTTTATCACTGTGTAGCACATAGTACTTGTTATTCGTATAAATGGTAACGTGAAACGTCGTATCCAAACTTCGACTGTCATTCTTGTCATCGTTTTCGTCATAATCATCATTTTTTTCGTCATCGCTGTCGTCAGTGACGTTTGACTGAATATCACAGTAATATATTATATTACCTGCGCGCGCGTATGTGTGTGTAATAAACTAATTTAACTTCCATTAGCTATATTATAGTTACCGGAATGATTGTCGTCATCAAAGGTTGAACATCAAAAGATTTTGCCTTGACTAAGATAGTATATAATATCGAATTACGTCAAATAAAAAGTCGAGCCGATTGGGGAAATATGTTTAAAAAATCACAACTGACGTGCTCGCCAATTTCAAGGTCATGTTACTGTTAATATTTTTGTAAATTTAATGAAAGTAATATAATAATATTACATAAATTATGTCCCATTTTGATAGTAAAATAAAATTCTTGCCAGAAATCAATGGACAAGACGTCTTGTGGAGAAATAAATTTATTTTTTATCTCTGCTAGAATTTTTCAGTTTTTTTAGACAATATTTATAGTTTTTATTTTATTTTCCTGTAAAAATATGAGACCAAATCAATTAAGTTTATTATCTTTCTTCATTAGTATACAGTCAAGTCGAGACAATCCTTTACGTAGAACCTTCGATCTTGTATCCACTGCATCAATTATATTTTATTATCTTTAAATATACTGTTATAATGCTGTGTATGTTCATATTAATACTATTTATTGATATTAAACATCTATTAATAAATATTAACCATTTTAATCAATTCAAAAAGGATAGTTGGTATAATTTTTTTTTCCAGATTTTTTGTATTTTGATGATTATGTTTGAGTAGCTAATGTCACTAACCAAAAGTTGACTGAAATAATATATTATTATTATACCGCGCTTTAAGTTTTACGCTTAAAAAGTAAAATAAACAAATCACCCGATCTAGTTAGGCACGTGCGTTATGTAATTATTAATTTTTAATTAAATTAGAAAAATATATATAAAACGTGTACAAGGTGATTTTTTTAAAATATAAATTTATCTTGATGAAAAGTTATAATATTTTTAAAAATATTATTTTGTATAATTATTTTTTAATGAATTCAAGCTATATAAGAAAATATTTCCTAAAATATTATTATTTTTGGAACAAAATAGTATTTTTCATTAAAATATTCAATTCGTAATATAACTATTACCTATACTTATACTTATATTATTTTAAGTATTTTTGGATTATCATTTGTTATTGGTCCTTAAGCGTGACACCATCAGATACCGCATGTTTTTTGTTATTGCCGATAACAAATTCAATAAAAAAAGCTATAGAATTGTATAATAATCAAAATTCAAACAATAATTTAGCATATAATAAAAGTAATTTTTGCTTTTTATCCCAAATTGTAATTAAACTACAAAACCAGAATTTAATACTTCATGAAAGCTTACAGATTATAATAGATGTTAGAGTCCCGAGAGTCATAAAAAATTTTCAAATATATTAAAAAACAAAATATCTTTGATTTTACAAAAAAATAAAGGATTTTAAATCTTACAATTAGTAAACAAAATATAAAATGATGAATCGGACGAGGAAAATTTCAGTTTTAATTTAATACTAGGACTAATTTTTTTTGTTTAATTATGTGTCAACCACATTGTGTGACATAGAAAAAAGCTTCAATTAATGCAAATTACTACAATATAATAGCCGATCATTTATACTCGAAAATTTAAAAATAAATAGACTCGTAATATTTTACGCATGTATTTTTACTATTTAATGTAAATCATAAATTTTATTAATAAAATACTAAATTTTTTTTCGTAATTATATTTTTGTGTAGGTTTATCTTGAAAAAAATAAAATTCGTATTTTTGCATATTTGAAAAAAAAAAATGCATATTTTCCTGTTATTATTTGCATACAATTATTATTAGTCCTAGTTATCGGTAACAGTCGTCACTCATGGTCATACTCCATGTTATTGAACGCCGATGGCATTTTATAGGTATATTTAATATTAAATTATACTTATATGTTATTATAATAAACACAATACAATTTTCAAAATATTTAGATTAGTTCTAGGATATTTACATCGGAATGGACTTATAAGTTAGGTAAACAGATATAATAATAATAATAAGTAGTTAATATAATTGAGCATGATTACAATAAATTTAGCAATAATTAGTTCAAACGTAAACTAATAGAAAATTAGTCACAGAGTGTAACTATATAATATAATAATACATATATTTTAAAAGATTTTTAGAAATTGTTTTAAAATCTACTCTGAATAATTGTATGTATTCGTCGATTTTATCAAGGAATTTGAACTTCAATGCGTCCATTACAATGACCTCAATAACTCGAAACCTATTATTGAGCAGAGAGAGTTCTTCAATTTGTTTTTTTTTTTTTTAGTACCATTTATTTGTGTACCTATATTGTAAATAATATTAAAAAAATTATATGATACAATTCGATATGTATACTAATAATTATAGGTTAGGTACTGTATTCGCCGTATTCCCGGGGAAAAAATTCCACGAAAATCTATTCCGCAGTGCAACCTCAAGCCATTTACGTATACATCACCTTAACTAAGTTATGAGAATATTTTTATACATTAACTATAGGACGACTATATTGCGTTAAAACTATGTTTTTGAGATTTTATTTATTTATTTATAGATTATAATTTTGTTTTTAAATGCTTTGATCTTTACAACAGGGCTGTTCTGTGGTAATGAAAAGGTTTTTTTTCCTTTAAAATGTATATGTTATGTATATGTTAGTCAATAATATGTAATCGAATAACCATTTAACTATGTTTAATTTTAGATTTTAAGTTTTAATTTTTATAATCATATTTATAACATGACATTCAATAATAGACTATAATATTAAAATAATTATACATATACCGAAAGTATAGAATAATTACTTAAAAATTGATGCTTGTTCAAACTTTGGTTTAAGATAAAACTTTGTATCGTCACAATGATGTTTTTAAATGTCGTAGAAAAAACAGCATTTGAAAATATGTTTTAAAATATTTAATTATCAATTATATTATAAATGTGTTTGATTCAAACACAAAAAGTATGGTGTTGGGGAAGTATGCTTCAAGAATCTCCTGTTTATGAAAAATCCACGC
The DNA here is from genome assembly GCF_002803265.2 of Melanaphis sacchari. Classification (NCBI taxonomy): domain Eukaryota; kingdom Metazoa; phylum Arthropoda; class Insecta; order Hemiptera; family Aphididae; genus Melanaphis; species Melanaphis sacchari. The sequence continues at coordinate 2,010,191 of NW_020270469.1, read as the reverse complement.
CAGTTGGAAGTTAAGTCATGTATTTTAGTGTTCGGTTATTGTTTCATTTTATATTTTTCTATTACCACTATCTAATTACTGACTCTATAGGTATTATTGTCTACCGTCGGTCACGAGTGTCATAGGAAGTAAATGTAATAATCCACATAATATTATTAAAATATCGTATTCAATAAAAAAAAAAAAAAAAGTTATAATAATAAAATGATTTATAATCACGTAAACATTTTTACATTTTCAATGACAATTGCGGGTTATTTATGAACACGATCGACGGTGAAGAAATACACGATTGAAAAATACAGCTAATTGCATTATACATCGGCTGTTAATATTGAGATGCGGATTTAAATGCACTAAATTATACTAAAAATGTCTGAAAAATACGATGCACTGCGTAATATTATAAAAAAAACTTATGACATGACTTAAAAAAAATTAAAAAATAAAAAAAATAATAAAATTAATATAATATACAATTTAGATAGGTAAATTCGTTATATTTTGACCTTGTATTTCATTATAGCACTGGACAATCAGATTCTGTTAGACAATATTTTCAAATAAAAAACTTATAATAGTTATCTGAAAGTATAGTTTTGTATTTTGAGAAACTTTGTTCCACATCGACTGAAGTTGTAAGAGCGAACTTCATTTAAGCCATGTCATTAGTAGTTAGTTTTTTACCATAAGATATTTTATCCTTTCTAAAATACTTGAAATACTTGTTACTATTTTAAATCTCGTATTTTTTTAATGGATTTTCTGAGACTTCTATTATATTATGTTCTGATTCAACTTTATACTTGAGCAATAACATTAGTCGACAATATTCCGGGTTTTTTTCAATCTAGTTATATATATTTGTAAATTTCCATGATTTGTTTTAATGAATATATTAAAAAATATACAAAAAATGGCTATAAAATATAAAATGTCTTAAAATTGCCAAAAAATACAAATTAGAAGTTTTTTTTTTTTTAATTCTTTGATGTATGAAACGAATTTTGTGCTTGAAAAGCTATGTTTTAAAACATTCAGAAAAAATGAAATTTGCATTTAAATCCACGTCCTATTGTTATTATATATTTTGTTTTTATAATTTATAGCACTTACAAACACGATACACTAAACTTTAAAGTAATGCATTTAGGTGACTAAAGTATAATATTATCACAACCGGAAAATACACCTCTCATCGTACCGCAAAATAGTTTTGACACGATTTTCGTAATTGAAACCAAGTCTACCGCCACCACACGGTTTAATGGTTTTTCACTCAATATTCCAATAAATTTATGTTTTCATCCCTGGGCAAGAGCAGCTATATATATATATTATGTGTAATATAATAGTTTAATATTATACACGCTTCGATAATTTTTAATAACTCTTAAAAAATAAAAACTGTATTCTTTTGTGATAATGTTTAAAGTTGTTATGTAGACAATTATTAAGTTAACCTAAATATAAGCTAATTATATCATTATGGCTACATAATATATAGGTAGCTATTGTACAGCTTAAGATTTTTTTTAAGTAAAAATTAACTATTTTATCCAAAATGATTCTTATACTATTTCTTTTTGTTGCAAACTTTATATAAATTTAAACAAAACTATTAAACCAAAAATTATTTATATGTTTATTAGTTTTATTTAAAATGTTTATACTTACAAACAAAGCAATTAATCAAAAAAAAAAAAAAAAAAATTAACCATTAAATTATAAATACGGGTATATTATTTACATAAAATTGTAATTTAAAGTATTATATAATGAACTATTTGGAAAAATTTAAGGGTCTATGTTGTTATAATGTGCTCTTAACCTCATCTTTGGGTATATAGGTAAAGCAATATTTTAATCCGACTTCACAAATTAATTAAATTGTATTAAAAAATGATTGTTTTTTCATAACCATTAAACAAAAATTTGATTACAAAATCTATTACACAGTGTTCTTTTAAATATTGTTAAGCTAATATCAAAATAATATTAAATAATAAAGATAGTCGGCATATAGATGCTAAATTAATGACTTTTCATAAGCAAATATGTTTCCTAAGATTGTGGAGACTTGTTTTAATTACGAATTCAATATAGTTTACTCAGTTAACCGTACTCTTTGCTTCAAGAAATTAAGATTAATGAAATTAGTTACGACCTTCGTGTAACTAGTGTTTACCAAATTTAATGCCGTAGTCTTGTGAATAGAATCTTGTATACTTCAAGTAATACAACATTTTTAAAATGTTTATTTTATTTGCATGTGTAGGTATACTATAAATTGTAATATGAATTATTAATATCAGAGGTAATATATAAATATATGTCTTTATTCAATTATATTTTAGTTGAATATAAAATGCGATAATATGAGAGAATACTTAAGTTTCAAGAAGTTACTTACATTTAAATATTTGTTTTTCTTTACAGATATTTGCTTAATTTTTATTTAAAATTGAATAATTATTTTGTTTAAAACTAAAATTATAAGTGCGGTTTTTGTTGCTTGCAATAGAGACATATCTTAGAAGGTACTTACGTGAAATTGTGCTGTAACTGACTTCAGTAGGTATTCGGATATTGTTTTGCAGATTGCATCATCGTTATTTATAATCAGAATTCAAAAAAATTGAAATTGTATTTAAATATTATAGTGGATGAATACGAAAACATGTCTATTGTCAGCTAATCAATCAGTTAGGAAGGAATAAGTCAATCCTTTTATCGAAAAACAAGTAGATGTAAGAGGCTTATTAAAACAATAATATCATGACTTAAGGTTAGATTAATTAAATCGTATATATTGATACGCTTAAAATGTACTTTTATGATAAAACAGTAAACTGACTTTTGAAAGAAATAAATTTTATTTTTAGCAAGTAAAATAAAATAAATTAAACAGCTTTGGCTAGGCTGATAATATAAAACTATATTTAAAGAAGATAGATTTTCTAAAAAAACTAATAAAATCTATTCAGTAGACTTAACTATTTTAAAATTATGTTTTATTTAAGTTTGCTGTTGAGTTTTACAATGAGTAATCAAACTCAAAATATTACTTCTACAAATAGCTTTTAGAGGCTAAATACATAACGATATTTTATTATTTTATACTTAGAATTTATCACAAAAAGAAAAAAAAGGTTTTAAAAATAAACTAAATATTTTATATACGTATAGATTAAGATTTTAAGATTTTTCGAATTTTTTGTGCTGTCGTTGAATGTTAGGATAAAGTTTATTTTTTAATAGGTATCTAATCGATTACATAGTTGATTCGGTCACAATACGAGTAGGTATTACTGATTTTTACGTTTTGAGCCCGTGGGCGATATCGTCTACAATTCTTCCCTTCATTTTTAGATTCTAATCGAAGATGAGAATGTAATGGTTTTATAATGTCGTTCATTTTTTTTTTTTTTTTTGTTAGTAAATACTTTTGATGGTAATGAGAGCATCATAATACAACTTTACTGAAACTTTAACACAGTTTGTATTCTATATTGTGTATAGTTAACACAATTTTTCAAAAAATAATTAAATCTTATAAAAAATATAAATTATTTTAATAAAATTTCTTGTATATGGAAAGAGCTTTTTGTCTATAAAAGTATATTACATTTCATAAAATTATTTTATCGATCGTGTAAAAATGTAGAAAGAGTAAATTTTATTTTATTTTAATACAAAGAAAATTAAACAACAGAATATAGGTTATTAGAAAATCGATAAGTAAAAAATTGTCTCTAAACGTGTCATACAATGGATAGATATTAATTATATAAACGTATTATATACATATAATATTGTATAATCAGATTCCATGACCGTGATAGAGTAACAAAATAAAACCGTTCAGGTCGATCGGAGAAAAAATAACAATCAAATAAATAATTCCTTCAATACTTTATTTAGATATCATGTTATTATATAACATTATATTCAAACACATTTAATATACTTATAAATTAGTCAACAATACAAATTCGTAATATATTATTATAGCATAATCGGATATGGTCGAAAAATTGTCAAAAATATTGATACGTCGACAGCTTGCAGTTTAAAACTCAACGTTTTTCCAACGTGACTTGTAGTTTAATATAATAGAGTAATAGTTGTAAGCGTGTGGTCGATGTAAAATTTTCTGTGCAACCTCTGTTTTTATGCGACCAATTGTCGTAAAATTGTTTTCCATTTTATGGCCAGATGTTGCCATCCGATTCAGTGGTACGCGAGTTTAAGCGATTTGGATAACTACTAAAGATTGTTGGCCATTCGTAATAATCTTTTAAAAGATATATAATATATATTTTTTTTTTTTAAATCGTATCAATTGTGATGAGTAAAATTATATTAGAAAGAATCATCTCTTTAAAAATATTTCTAAATGTATTAATAATAATTACTAATATGCAAGTATCCATTTGTAATTTGTTTTTTACGAGATTGAGCTATAAATAGTAATTAGTATATCAGTATATGGTTTTAATATTTAGAATGCAATTAAAAAGGATTTTACAACTAGTATTTGTGTTTTAAATGTAGATTCTCCAAAAAAGTATTTAAAATACGCAGTTCAGTTTTAAAAATTATTTGAATGCGTATTTTTTCTAGCTTTTAACAAGTAGTTATTTTAGTTTTACAATTATATCTTAAGCGTAAAGATAATTAAATATACCTACATTAAATATAATATTAGTGAAAAATAATAAGATTGAGATAAAATAAAATAAGTGTTTTTAATAGATATAGATTGAAGATCAATTAAAATGTAAAAATAATGAATAACGTAATCTGTGAGTAAAGACATTGTGATTATTAAATTAATAAGGTAGATATAAACTTTGATTATAAACTAAGTAGTTTGTGTAGTATAGCTGTAAGGATTAAAATACGTATTATACTCAAGTACTAGTACTTAACAATACTGGTACGATCAAATCAAATATATTTTATTAAATAATATGTATTTTTGATCGGGGTGAATTTAATTGGCCAAAACATTAGTACACAACTTAAAAATAATAAAACGTTCATTTTTACTATAATAATAATAATAATAATAATAATAAAATAATCATAATATATTTTGTTATTTAATATGATTTTTGTAAAGAAGGATCAGATAAAACATGTTTCACCCGCAATAACCCGTTTGTATTGATTATTTTCCCAAGTCACGGTCCACAATGCAGGGTGATCGACAGATTTAAGGCTGAATAACTCATATGCGACTATGCGAATAGCGAGTATACACACAAAAAAAAAAAAACCAAAACAGGAAATGACTTGTCAACCTTTATTATGTAATTTATACGTGTATTCTGAGTGGAGCAGTTTCGCGTAACCAGACGTTATAATATATTGCAGTTTTTAATTTTAAACTGTCCGAGAGTCAAGCATACAATAACGAGCTAGTAACCCTGCCTAACTACTCGGTTTTTATACAGAATCGCATTGTAAAAAAAAAAGTCAAGTCTGGTTGATGATTTTGATTTAAAAACACGTACCTATGTATTTCCACTTAAACATTCGATTTGAAAAACTGGATTTTATCTTACCACCGCACATTTAAAAAAAGAAATCGCTCTCATATCGCGTATGTCTGACCATTTTGAAGACAGGTACCTACGTTTTCATCAGAGAAAAAATATATTGAAAAAAAAAATTCAAGAAAAACACTGATCCAAATGGCTTATGTAAATTTATTTTCTTGGTTAGGATAACTTTTACCACAACTTTTTATCTAAGTTTCGAGTTTTCTTATAATTATATGGGTACTGATAAAAATTCAATTTTTTTTCTATTGGAGCAAGCTGCAAAATAAAATTAAATAGAATGATCGTGGGTCGTAGCTTAAAGTTTGGGAAACACTGCAGCTGCCTTCGACATGACAGCTGTACCGCAGCAGTCGAACTCCTATAGCGAAATTAACGCTTGTTACCAACGACAAAATAAACATCACATCACCTCCACAACGCAGTGACTTAATAATATACATACATTTTCAACAAACTGATGTTATTCGTTGAAATATACATGTAATATGTAAAACACTATGACCGTAAACATTGGATCAGAGTTAATAAAAAGTCGATAACTGTATATCCACAATAATAATATTACCTATATTATAAATACAGTGCGAGTTAATGAAACAAAAATTTGACTTGTATTAGTTAAGTTATAAATTGGCAAAAATATAGATGATTAAAGTCAATAAACGGAAAAAAATATTGATAATTAATACGTTCAATTGATTTTGTAATTTTCATATTTTTAAAAATAAGTAAGTAACTTAATATTTAAAAAAAAAATGCATACTAGGTATTATTCTATATCATTACGTACTATAGATATATACTATATAGATTTTGATAAATAAACATTTATAATAATTCCATCATTAAATCAAGAAATTTATTTTATTTGTTTACTTTTAATTTAAAATTATTTTATATATCTTGATTAATCAAAAACTAATTTAACTTGACGAATTATTTTTCAAATTAATTGGAAAAATTATTATAACAGTAGGTAATAATTTAATAAGTCAAACATTATTTAAGATAATAACAAATTAACTTTTCAACTGTCCACTTTTGCCTAAAATATTATTATGAAGATAAAAATTGAATAATTAAAGTATAATAAACACAAAGTACTGAACTTAGAACACGAACTGAATATTATAATGTATTGTTGGGCCTTGGACTTTCAATTTGTTAACGACAATTATTTTTTAAAAGAATCACGTACTAGTGTATTAAAGTAATAATAGTAATAATGTGCGCGATAAACTTACTAAAATATTATTATTTGGGAGTGGTACGTTTATTTGTGTTTCAATAAAATCATAGGTTACTTGAGGCACGATTTTTATGACCAATTTCAGTGCACAATGCCAGGTTGTTGTTTATTTGAATAGATACCTGTAAATTTCTCAACTAAGATTAGCGTGATTATAAAAGTCCGAATTAGTTAGTAGTGAATATATTATATATAACATTCTGTCTTAACGTCTGTCATTTTAAATTTATTATATTATTTGAATTAAACCATATTATATCATGTATATTCATATTCTTATATCTTGTTTGAGTTAATTTTAAACATCTTAACTACGTATAATTGCAGATTCATATTTTGTCAATAAATAATTATTGAGTTCATTATAGGAGTATACAAAAAGCGATGTTTAGTAACAACGAGATAAAGTGTTTAATTTATGAAATGTATGACTATATCGATACAAGTATTGCATTTTTTGATACAATAATAGCCCAAGCTCATTTCGATTTTTATTATAAATCCTTATATGTTTAAAAGATTTAAACATACTCAAGAATTAAAACGGTATTTTAAAATATTTTAAATTGTATACAATTAAGAGTTGATATATATAAATAAAATTCGAACGAAAAGTTTCTGAACTATTATCCTTCATGTGGGAATGAAAGATATTAGTTTCTGAACTACTATCCTTCATGCAAGAATGAAAGATAATAGTTTCTGTACTATTATCCTTCATGTGGGAGTGAAATATAATTAATCCTAAATTATAATTATCAATTTATTAGATAGTATATATTATTTCAATAATTTAGAAACTACTGCTCATTAAAATTAAAATTCATAAGTATCAACATTTTTAAGAAATAAAATATATTTGAAAATTTACTACAAAATTACGCAGTTTTTCATTTGAAATAAACTATATATCGTCAAATGATAAATTTTATAAATTAAATGAAAAAAAAATCAATTTATCTGAAAATAAAGTTCTCATAAATAGTTCCAAAAATAAGTGACTATAGCTGTATTATTAAACAATAATAGACGCGTGAAAGGTGTGGGTAAGTAATGCTCACTGAGCGTGTTTGGTGAATTATCTTGTTATACTATGAGCTAAAATCAAAACTTATTAAAAAGAAACAATATCCGTGCTGAAACTAGTGGCCCATTTGTAATTATATATACAATTACCTATACGTATTCTAGTATTATGTTGTATAATTGTACCGCGCGTAAGTATCTGCAACGATAAATATTGTACAAATATCTATCCGGAAGTACTGCGAACAGGCACCTTAATATACGGATTACATATTATAATCAGGACTAAGTAAAAATATTTTTACTCGTACGCACATTGAAGCTCATATAACTATTTCTTTCTACGCTCGTTTATAATATATATTTGTATGGTATAATTATACAGAATACATATTATATAGTTTGACGCCCGGAGCAAAAATCGAATGTATGCTTAACACAGTGTGTGTGTTTCAATTATAAATGCGTATAAATATAATAATACTCACAAGGCGATCCGTTTGACCTACCACGCTGTTAATTTCTAAGCGAATTGTTGTCATTTAAAGGTATAAAAAGGTTTTGGTACATATTGTTCCGGTGTAAATATTTTTTATTTTTTTTTAACATTCATCTAAATGGTAAATTTTTAATATTTTAAAACAATAAAATATTAAATTAACTTATTTTTCTAATATAAATTCTATAGATTAAAATAAAATAAAGTATTATAGTTTATTTTATTAAACATACATTAATTACACATACTCGTATACGAGTATATAATATTTATATTTAAATAATCTTAAACATTATTTTTAGGTAATACTAATGTTATATATACTGTAAATATTAAATTGTGGACTGTCGAAGTGTTGAAAGCATCTTTTTAGCTCCATTTTATAAAATTATAAATTTACGATCTTCTGACTTATCTCATTTACATTATTATGTAGATATATACATTTTTTTTTTAAATTGTAAAAACAAACGATGTTGATATGCTGTAAAAATTTAAAAAAACTTACTTAATAAAATTTTCAATGTATAATAACTTTGCAGATAATCAATATTTTTTTTTTTAGATTTCAATAAAGATAGCAAAAAATCAACAGTTTCACTCAGATACATATTATATTTCTTATCTTTCAACGATAACACTATACTATACTCTATTCAGTTTCTTGAACAGACTTTGCTGTTGTTCAAAAATAAATTGAGTCTTAAATTAGCAACCCTTTCTTTTATTTTTTTGTTAATATTATACTAAGTGTATTGTATTTTGGTTGTGCTTTAACATGAATACATATTCAGTTAAAACAAATTTAACTTATTTTTATTCGAATAGTTATTTTTTATCATTTTAATTTTTAATTGAAAGCACAAAATGAAAGAAAAGCAACTTTAACTAAAAAATAAATTAAGAGTTAAAAAAAAAGATTTGCTAGTCTTGAGAATACTGTTACACAATAAAAGAGTTATAAAGATATTATAAGATTAGCAACGCATGTGTGGGTTGTGAGTATACATATTACAATATAATTTATAAAAATGTTGATGGCTTAAAAGAAAAAAACACTAAATTAAATTTTAAATGTATTTACTTATAGATTAATGTAACTATAAAAAAAAAAACATATTCCAATCATTTTACATTTTATTTACGCCTATTTCTTACATTATTTCTCCTGTAAATATCATTCATGGATTTTTTGAAGCAATTATTTTCGTATCACCCTTTCATAAATTTTTGTTGAATGTTTTGTTTTGAATTGGAATTTACTTTCTTTTTGTTACAAAATAAATTCCCCTTTTTATTTGAATCATAATAATGATAAAACTAATATAAACTTTTATGACTTCACTCATATAAAATGTTTCCATTAAAACGAAAAAAATATGTATAATTATTCATGCTTAAAATATTTTTAAATAATTACTTAATAATTATTATACACAGTTATTATACGTAATATATGAACTGAGTCAAAAAATCATGTTCATGTAATTATAATAACGGTTTGGTGTAAATTTAGAACTGAACAAGTACAAACTAATCCAAAAGTTAAATTTCAATAAGTATAATTACTCAAAGAGAAAAAAAAATAGCCGTGATTATTATATTTATATATATTTTACTGTCATGGCATGTTTGAAAATTTAGCTGAGTAATTAAATGCAGTGGAACTTTCGTACAACAAAGTCTCGTAAATAAAATTTATTTAATAAAATCACATATTTTTAATATTTATATAATTACATACATTTTATATTTTATATTGTCATAAAAATAAACAAAAAAAATCATATTATACATTTAATAATAAGTCATTCATTTAAGAACAGCTTTGTCAACTTTTTCATAAATACATACTTTTATTTGTTTTCTATTGCCGAGAAGAAAAGATTCTTCTACTTCCTTCATTATGTTTATACAATTTTTCATTCCAATTGAAAAATAATTTGTCGGAATATCATATTTTTTAGGAATATATATATTATAATCTTTAACGATTTTATTTAAAATTTAAAATTTATCTATAGCTGATAAATATTTACGTTTCGACATTTTTTTGTACGTATAAAATATTACAAAAACCTTTGATCGTACGAATACGTTTACGTCAATATTGGAACTACAGTACGCAGCTCTGCATTAAAACTAACCAGCTTGCCTACTAATTTCTTATCATTATGAGATATAATAAAATAGTTGGTATTCAAGTACAATATTTAATATTTGATAATGACAACATTTACAAAAACAAGTTTGTTATCGAATAGTTTATTCCTTAAATAGAAACATCAGATTCGTTTTATAGAGATAAATGTATGCATGATTAACAATGAAGGACATGGTTCTCAAAAATAATTTGTTAATAAAAAATTTCGTTTAATAAAAATTCATTGTATGGAAGTTTCACTGCATAAAGAGACTAAAGACTAAAGTTAACTTTTAAATAATATTAAAAAGCGTCAAATTATACTAATTAATAATGATTGATTCGTTATAATATGCCTGTGGTATTCAGCTTAGACTTGTAAAATTTGTGTTTACGTATTGTAACTATGATTACGTATATACATTAGTTCGATATTCATTTTTAAATTTAATCTGATATAAATAAATTATCGGTCGTAGATAAGTACAATGAACTATTTTTTTTCAAGGTCTAGATGCTGTGTACAATTATACTCGTTGTAAAAACTATCCTTATAATCATGCGTTTGAGATCATATACCAACACAAATTTATCTAACTATTTTTTTAATTATGTCTAACTAAGTATGTTATAATAATATTTATAATTCTGTTAGGTTAGATTGAGAATAATTGTGATGATAGCGACTCGCCGTATAATTTACATCTGAAAAATGTTTGCGACAATAATTGCTTTATTTTCTTCAGCGTATGATGTCTATAACATTTTTTAATATATTTTTGTTTAAGAATTTTCTATTTTTAACTTTATGATATCAAGGATCTATAGACCACACGTGAAATTATGTACCGCGGCGTGACAGGAATTCGTATTATAAATTATTATTATTATTATTACAATATTTTAAATGATGAGTAGGTATTATATACAACGAAATCAGAAAATACACTTTTTATTCTTAAATATATACAAACATGTGTATCCTATCACGTTGTTACATAGTATTAAAACTCAGAATACGTGAGTTAATATACTCTAAACGTCGTTTACATAAATAAAATATGCGTTTTGAAATTAAGTTGAATTAGAGCAGAAATTTATTTAACTAGATGCGTTGATTTTCTTAATCGATTTTCAGGATCTTAAAAACTCATCTATACTTTACGATAATAATTATCAAAAAAAAAAAACAAATTCTGCCTATTTTTTTTTTTAGAAAAAAACATAAGTATAATAGTTTATTATTTATTTAAATTTTTAAATTACAAGTTCTACTTAGAAGATTATAATTAACTGGGATAATATAAGTAGAATAGAAAATTAATTTAGTTTTCATCGAGCATACTAAATATAATTGTTTTTAAGAAATAATCTATTTTATTCATATTTATTTTATTTTTATGATATTTGAAATATACAAACCGTATCGATATTTGAAATTATGTCGTTAGCCATCACTTATTTCCACTTTTTTGGTGTATTGTATTACATACCTAATATTATAAAATTTATTTTTTTATTATCACACAACGAATACAATTTATATTCTATACTGTAAAAAGGGACAACTGTCAACTGAGTATTGTTGTTTTGAATATTTGAAAGAACTCGTTAAATTATTTTTAAAAGTGTGTGTATAAATTAGTATGGGTTGAGAGTTGAAACAACACTTGATCTTAATTTATTAACTTGCGGAAAACGACAATTTTTACCCACAATTTTATTAATAGACGAAATCAGTACTGCTGATTGGTGAGTTGAATGTATTAAAATAGAAGTCATTATCGTTAAAATTGATTTTGAATAGTGTGTTAAGTTTAGAAAAGTATGCTTATTGGTGTACTGAATATCTATTTATAAAATAAAGAATTAATTTTGAAATAAGTTAAAATAAAAGCAAAAAAAAAAAAAAAAAAATAGTTATTAATTTGTTTCAATAAAATTATAACTTTAGGTCTCACAACATTTTTTCTATATAATATGATTATTATCGATGGTTGAGAAATATTTATTATCGGTTTTTTAATAACTAATGTACACGATGACAACATTTTCTTTATGATGTGATTTTAATCTCATATTATTTGATAGTCAGGTAAATAATTTTTATCATATTACTAGATTTATAATTCACTCAAGGCTAATGAGCTGAGATTTATCTTGCGGAAAAAAACTACTTGAATACTTTTTCAAACATCCTACATTTGCAGTGGAAGGTGAGCATAAAAAAAATGTGACGTGTAAAAACATTTCTATTGATGGTGGCTCAACGGTAAAGACTTAATTAGAGCTAAACAATACGAGTAGGCGCAAAGGTGTGGGTTTCAATCACTTCTTTAAAAAACGATAATATAATATAATATTTCATATTATGATTATTAAAAAATCAGAGAAAAGGATAATTACTTTTAATCAATCAAAGATTTTTAAAATATAACACTAATCATGTCATAATGAATATGATAACGCATAATAAAATATATGTTATATACTATTATAAAAATATTATGCTTAATGTTAGTAAGTGATAACCTTGTATTCTAATTTCATGTTAAAACATCAAAAATATTTAACTATAGAAACACATCGCTACGTACTATAGTAAAAATGTTTACTATATATTGTGTTATAAAAAATAAGATAGATATAGTATAAATAAAGTCGTTATATTATAATTGTTGTTAATGTTTATTTTTATTTTTTTTTTAAACTAGCATACACCTACATATAATAACTTTTTTTTAATGAAATATCAAGCGTGAGAAATACAACTTTCCAATTATATATATAAAAAACAATATATTTTAAATTTTAATCACTAAGAACAAATTTAATTTAAGTAGATTTATTGAAATAAATCATGTATAGAAAAAAAAATATATGCTATTTTTGTAGTTTCATAATAAATGGCACTTTTAAATTATTGTATAAAATGTATTATAATATATTATAATATGTTATTTTTTTAAATGCATTTATTATACTTTTGGTGATATGGCTTATACGATTATTGATGATTTAATTAGAAATGCATCTAATCAATATCATACACATATTTACATAATGTCAAATGTAAATAGGTTATGACGTTGACAGTGAAAAAACAATAATACCCAAGAGAATCTGAATGGGCGTAATCAAATTATTTGAATTTATTATTATATTATAATAATATATTCGTCGAGTAATGTAAGTACATTACTTTAGCCGAGTATAGTGGGTACTTCACTCCAATTCGCTAATTTTTTTCTTATTATTATAAATATTAATTGCAAAAGTATGGAGTAGCGATGAAAATTAAAGAAATATTATTGTATTTTTTTTAAAAATAATTATGATATAGTGGTATAATAATTTGAATTTTAAATTTGATGAATACAATAAAAAAAAATCTTTTGAAAAATGCATTACTAAGATTTAAATATTTTTGGATTACATTACTAATTAATAATTTAAACTTAAAATTTCAAATTCTCGATGAAAGGTAAGGTAATTAGATAACTGTAGTCATAAAAATAAATAATTACAATAATTAAAATTTTATATCTATAACGAAAACGCATAAAGCAATCCTATGATCGTATATATATATATATTTATTTATTCAAATATTATATTATATATAATATATATAGCATATAACATTATATGAACAAAAAGTGTATATAAATTGAGCGTATTTTAGGTACACGATTATCGGAGTGAATATATTATGACTTATGATTATATGTAGGTATTGTTTATTTCTATTACATTATATATATATATACATATTAATTTAACAAGAAAATGATTTATAATTGAAGTACTTTTATGCATAATAAAGTATGTAAAGATTTTAAAGAGAGTAGAGAAATTAAATTAGAATTACATTATTATGAAAACATCCATTATTGACGTTTATAGCTTAAGGTTATGTATATAACTATATAAAAAAAGAAGACATAAATTTAATTAGATTGAATGTTTTAGACACCACTTTGTTTTGGATTTGATACAAGGATTTACAAAAAGATAATGAATATGTAAATCACTTAATTTATGAGTGGATTGTGGTGGTATTATAATCTAATATATATATCTACTATATATATATATATATATATTAAATAATGCAAATTTTTTCTCAACTGAATGAATACTTATATCAGGGACAAAAAGTTTATGATTTTTTGGCGGTTGATAATATTTTGAAATAGTAAAATTGTCTTATGTTAAAATTTTTACCCATATTCATACTTTTATCCCATAGTTCATATACAGTCGAATTCGCTTATTACAATGCCGTATATAGCGATATTCCGGGTAAAACAATTCCAAGCAATGTGTCTTGTACGACACGTATATTGTATACGGCATATTTATTTAAAGTACCGTCAATTTCGGAAATTTATTTTTATATTAATCAGTTGCGTACTTTTGTTTCGGTAAACAGCGATATAAATACGCCAGAAGTGGTCAATGGTATTAAGAAATATTTCTAATTTTGTTAAAAAATTGTAATCAAATTATAAACAAAGCTCTATAATAGTTTATTTTTCAAACAAATCGTAAACATATATTACTATGTACTACGCATGCGTATATTTTTATTAAAAATTAAAAATACCTTTAATGTTAAAATATGTAATTTTAAATAAAATAATACAGTAAAAAATGTGTTTAGTAAATCAATTTTTCAAAAAAAAAATCAAGTTACTTTTTATAATTCGGGTATAATGAAGTTCGGTTAGGTTCTGATCGTTATGATCAGATTATTTAGGTTCCTTGAAGATCGTTATAAGCGGATTTGACTGTATTAGTTTTAGGAGTATCTTTTGAATTAAAGTTTAAGAGATTTTAGTCTAATAAATATATTTTTTGTATTATAAATTTTACTATTTTAGTATACAAAAGCAAGTTCAATTTGATCTTTTTATTTAATATATGATGTACTGGGGCTAATATCCCACCATGGTAAAGACGAAATAGGTATATTATTTATACTATAATGTTTAGGCTGAAACCATGTCATGGATCGAAGGTTATTCTGTGTGGTTTAATAATTGATTCAAAAGTTTGCTCATCGTTTAGATAGAGGAAAGGGATTGTAAATTAGCAGAAACAATTGATGAATTATCATCACCATCAACGCGCATTGATGAGACCTCGATATCAACTGCACAGTGCATCTGAGGACTCTATTTATATCCATGCACGTTAATAAAAAATACTAACGTATAACCATATAACAATTGATCGTGACGGGATTTTAAATTTCTATTAAATAACATACTAGGTTTATAACAATACGTAAGCGAATGCAGCAATGACAATAATAATAGTACATGATTATTCAAAATGATTCATCTGTCGTTTGGCATCAGACCTCCCATAGGTTATTTTATCTTACTTCGTGCAGTTAATTTATCTTAAGGAATATTAAAGAAAAGAAACTTTAGAAAGAAGTATAGAAGTATATTAACCACGAAGGAGCTGATCAATCAGCGGAGTCAATTACAACAAATACACTGGATCGATGATTTGGAATTAATAAATTTGACTATCGGTTAAATGTTGCTCGTATAACCAAGGAAAATCATATAGAAAATTTAGAAGTACCGTAAACTGAATGTTAAATCTAATTTTAATATTTACTGTATCAATTATCAATTTAAAACCTAAATAATTCAAATTTATAATTATTTTAGAGCTGGAGAATAATGACTTTGAATACCAAACTCTGTATTTTTACATATTATCATAAATACGAAGCGCCTAAATAATAATAGAGTAGTGTATAATATATAAATAATATTAGTATATTGTTTCGATGTTATAAACATCCAAAACGTTATTCGATACAACAACGACTACCATTGGCGTGTTATGACGCAATACATTACGCAGCTGCGTGCAGCGAGCAATTTTTTATTGTTTGTTTTATTTCAACCCAAAATCTAGAGCACTTAGGGTCGTTTCAATTTTCAGTATTTTCCACTGCGGCGAATTTCTGTACCGACAGTTAAGGGGAGGGCATATGATAATGCCACAGAAATTATGTGAATATAACGGATTATGTACCACGCAAGCACACAAACGTAATACCGATGTGTGTGTGTGAAAATAAGCAACGTATATGCGAATTTATACACCATGGAGTCCCATCATTATCCGTCATCGTACGCATACTTTGAAATAAATGCGCTCGTTCGATCAAGCAGTATTTATATTTTTCATTAATCCCTTGAGACAAAAAACAAAAAGTCTACTATTTTCATTTTTGAAATTTCAATTCTCCACTGTCAAACGTTAAAATGCTATTATTATTGTTATTCTATATTTTTCTGTCTTACTAGCTTTGTTGCGATTACATCAAAATGCACTAAAAAATTATAATATAATTACTACGTCGTTGTTTTAAATTTATTATTATTATTTTTATTTTTTATTTATTACTATTATAATTATTTCTTGTAAATCTATTGTTTCTCTTCAACACAAAAACTATTGATAAACCGATAAAATAGTATGATATATTTAAAAAAATATTCAATCAAATGTCCTTACCCAATAATTTTTCGTCGATTCGATATATTATTTCCGAGTGCGCCAAAAAATATTTTTTCGTACTTGGTTAGTTCGAATGATCTATTTGTGTAAATTATTATAATATAGTTTGAAATAATGTTATTGGCGGATTAAACATAATAATAATAATGGGATCACTATGGAGACTACGATGATGATGATAATAATAATCATAATCATTCTCGCGAGTTTAATTTAACGCATTTTGAGACTGTATTATTGCCACGGGAAAATATTATTTTTGCACTCGGAGTTGGACACTGTATTATTATTATTATTATTATTATTAGTGAATTTCCCACCATGTTTTAATCGTAGTATAATTCAATCTTTTGAGTGGCATAACGATAAAGTAAATATACAAATATTTTAGATGACGGTATGCTACGGCGCTCTACCAAAACGTATAATAATATTATTATTGCGGTTATTGTTTTGAACGTCCTCGAAGTCAATCGAAATCCAATCCTCTAGAATACAACATTAAAAAACCTTTAAAAACATCTATTTTGTTTATACGCTCAAACTTATAATTGACGCGTAGATCTCTAATCAAAATCTGTTTTCTACGAAAAGCTAGACATACTATTATAATGCGTTTCTGTATGAGAGATTCCATCATAAATTGTCTCGATTAGTTTTTCTAATTTGGAAAAAAAATCACGAGTCCTAGTGGTCCTTTAAACGTTTTAAAAATCACACGTTTCTATTTTCAAAACAAACAGTTTACACAACAGTAGACAGAAATTGTATCATCATTTATACGATGGGTGTTGGGTTGGTTCATGATCCTGGGTGGATGGAGAGGCATTTAAGGTACTTCGGTGTGGGTAGGTTGGCTTATTCAGCTAGTGAATCATGAGACTATTTGAATTTCAAGTTGGCGTGGTGAAAAATTATTAACTTAACCTTAATTAAACGTAATTTTATTTGAACTCCGTGATTTACTATAGATGTGTTAAGATATAAAACGTACATATTACTTTAATTACCTACTATTATATGTATTACAATTATTTTATTCAGGTTTTGCTTGTTTATTTTATCAATTACTTTTTATGCAGTTTTTATCTTCTGTCACTTTAAAACACTTGTTGAAAAGTTTAATTTTATTTCTAAAAAAACAGTCAACGTAATGAACTTTTAAAATCTAATAAGTAATAGGTATATATTTGTATTTAATATTTATTTAAGACGGGGTTTCGAATATAATATTGAAAACAGTTTTTGTCATATAAATTCGTTTAATATTTTTATAATAGATTTATATGTGTTATTTTAATGTACTAAAAGCCATAAAATATATATATTAATTATTCTCTTAAAAAAGCTAAATATGCATTGATAATTTCAAAATTGGTAAAATAATAATAAATTCAATGACTTAATTATTTTATTATGATTACTATTTAAACTGACTTGAATGATGTAAGCAATACATTTAAACAGAGGTAGGTACATCATAACAAATGAAAACAGATTAATATCCAGAATTGATTAAAAAAAAAAAAAAAACTTCCATGTATGTATTTTAAACTAATATAGGCAAGATACACAAAAATCAGTATCGTGATACTAGATACCTTCTTAGATTTGGAGTATCAAGATACTAGATACTCGATATTTGATACTCAATATTTAATACATTTGAAAAATTAATCACAGTCAATGACATATTATCTATTGATACGTATTATATATCTATAAAATATACTAAATCCCTTTATTTACTACAAAATAGATTCCCCGTAGATGACGAAAATTATATATTTTAATCGTAAATCAAAAAAAAATAATAAATAAAATATATTGATCACTTAAAAACCGGGAGTTAACAAAAGGTGGGTAGTAAAATATTATTTATAATTGTTAATATTACATTGTCATGAGTAACTTCAATTTTAAAACTTTAAAATTGGCCTATTATTAAAATAATAAAAACTATAGTTTCCATAATAAATTTACAAGTGACTTTGAATTTTGGTTTGATGTAGATGGGAGAGACTCTCACTAATTTTAGGGTAATTATCAAATGAATATAATTATACTATATTATTTTGGATTACGCATTTGTAAAAATTTAATTGATCGGAAATAATCCCTAATTTTATTTTAAAATATTTATTTACGTAGGTTATTTATCTGTATTCCAAAGTTAAGCCTTCGTAGTTTAACTCATTATAATATGTATTTATAGGTTTATCTATCCACTTATAGAAACTATATCAGTAATATATTCAATCGCAGTTTATAGATACTTACTCTAATAACAGAAGTGTTAGAGTATTTAATATATATATATTTTTTACAAAACCTTATAGTTCACATAGTTCTAAAATTTTAAACATAAGTATGTGATGTATAATCGTGCATTCTGCCAATATAAAATATTTATAAGATAAAAAATGCATACGTTCAGTATTCACTGTACAGGGACATGATTCAAAAGTCACGGCATTTATAAACTAAATCAACGAGATGTATATATTGTACCAATTTTATATTAATAATCATAATATTTTTTTTGTATATGCAGTACCATTAAAAATATAAGTTTAAACTATGTAATAAATTGTTCAAATTGAATTACGTTGTTGTTTGGTTTATGCGACTGAAAATCCTATATTTTTAGTATCATTTCTTAGAATTACAAAATAATACTCATTAAATAAATGTAATAAGTTATATTGAAAACTTTGATTTCCACTTATTACTTGTAAGACACGATAGATTTACGGATATTTTGTAAGAATAAAACAATTTATTTTAGTAAGTAAATAATACATATTTATTTTAGTAAGTAAATATATTAATTTCTTTAGTTTCATCACTAACACTACGAGTATATCTCGAATTAAGATGACTAAAATTATTGGTTATAATATAATTAATAGCAATGTTTGATTTAATTTTTCAATAAGTCCTTTTCGGAAATATAAAATGTTTAAAATGTATTATGTAGCTAAAATAACAATTATTTTGAAAATATAATACAGTTTAACTTTTAGAAAAAAATCACGAAAAACAAAAAATAGAAAGACATATTTTAAAAAAGCACTTTCAAAAAAAAATAAAATATTGACAAATATTTTAGTGAACTGTGTTCAGAAAGTTTTTAGAATGCAATAACTTTATTTGAACAAGATTTTCTTCTAGTACAATAAATTATTGATGGATCGCACCCATTTTGTCAATAATTTAAAAAATAAACTTCAATTCAGCAGTTCTTACTTGACTGAAAAAACTATACGTATTTGGATACATGTGTAAAAAAAAAATAGTTGTTTCTTAACAGAAATATTTAAACTTTAAGTAGGTGTACGTGATAATTAAAATATTAACTATTCTATATAAAAATACAAGCAATTTGGTAATATTTAAACTTATTTAATTAAATTCCTCTTCCAATTCGCCATTGAAAGGGTCACTAATAAGTGATTTGCTTCTCCTCTTATAATTAGCATTCAACGCATTACTTGCATCACGTTTACACGTATCATATATTTTATGTTATATATATCGTGAATTACTATTGTAAAAGATAATAATAAAAATAAAAAAACTTATTTCAATCAGAAAATTCAACAAATTCAAAGTCATACAAGTGTAATATTATATATTTCCATAGTATAAATTATTCAATCAGTTTTGAATTGAAAAATCACTCCCTCCCACTAAAGTAAGTTTCACATTTATCAACGTATACAATTATGAATACTAGATATATTACTAGATACATTTATATATGATATTGAGGTATGTGCAAGCTTAAATACGAGATTTGTTTATTTATTGGGTATAAAAATTTCGATCATTATGTCCGTTATATTTTATTAGTATTTTTGAGATTTTTATTTTCAAAAGGAATACTCAATATTATTAAATAATTTCCAATCAATTTTTAAACAAATTTTGAATTTATTTTATGTTGATACGTTTTATTTATTTATTTTTTTTTTCATATGAAACTGTACAGCACAATTTTATTGAAATACTATTTTGAAAACAGAAGAAGCATTTAACATTCATACCCATAATTTAGATATATTAACATATATGTATCTATAATGTTTATTTGTAGTTAAATATCACCATAACAACCGAAAGTTGAAACTTTAAGATAAAAGGAATTTTATAGTCATGAAATATTGTATGGTTTTTGACTGAAAAAATATGTATTTATATTTATATTTATTAATGCAATGTATAGTAATAAAAATATTTTGTGGCTTTTTCGTTGTCTGAGTATCTTTAGTGGGTATAAAAACAGCATACTTACAATTTCATCGAGATCATTAAATTTGCGGTGTAATTATTAAATACAAGTTAAATTTTGAAATAGTATAGTTATTTACATATTATACTACATAATATAAGAATATAATAATAAAACATAAATCATTATGTTGTAACTCATCATTATCGTGAATAATAATCAATTATAATTAATAATACAATTCGTATACTTGAAAATACAACGGTATCTGTATCTTAAAGAATAATACGCGTAATTAATGCATTTACCATATAACCGTATGGCAATTCGTATGAACTGAATTTGAAGCACGGCATTTGTCAGTACCTTCTACGATCGACCCATAAGAAAGCTTTCGATAAATAAATGATTAAGTCAATATAGTAGACATAATCATGAACGCGATTTTGAAATGCATTGCATTTTCCTTTCCATCATATTTGGGTACACCATTCATATAAAACAAACAGGACAATTTAATTGTTATATTACCTATATATACCTACGTACATATAATAAAATGAGATATTTTATTCGTTTTTAACCATTAAACTTTTCTAAGAAATCGTAAAGAGGTAGGGAAGATCCCGTTCAACAATCAAATCATTTGAGTTAAATTCATGTTTCATTGCTAAGCTAAACTTAAATTTATGACTATAATTGGCAAATTTAAAATCTCCATTAGTTTTAACTATTGTTGGTTTAAAAAAGTAAAAAACAACTCACAAACTTCTTCAGCAGTATAAGTAGGTACTTAGTATAATATTCATATTACTGTTGTATACGATAGGTTAAATATATATATATATATATATTATTTATTTGCAAATATATATGGACTAGTATGCTATTAAATTATACGTGGCTATTATCGTTAAAGTTGTTTTTCTTCAATAATTTAATAATAGTTCAAAAATAAACTGAACAAAACTAAACATTTATTTTATTGATATTTTTTTTCATTTTATATTTTTTTAGTATCAATAATAAATAAAAAAAAAAAATAAAAATAAAATCTTACATTATTAAAATAAATCTTTAAAAAATAATCGTTTTCATTAAAAAAAATCGATAATGGATGTCTCGAGTTATAGAGTAATATAGGAATAACGTTTTATTACTTTATAGTCACTGCATGCACATGATATTAATAAGTTTATTGGAATTTATAAATATTATTAAATCATAGAAATAATTACAAACATTATTCACCGGTAAAGTTTTTAACACTAAATAGTATATACTATTTTATTATATTGTTATTAAATATTTTAAATGCAAGCGGTCGAATTCATCGTCCGAGTAAATATTTCAAGTCCTAGTAACGGACTTTTTAGTATCAATATGATGTGAAACGACTTGTAAACACAGTCGTCGTTTTCCAAATACTGAACTGTTTATACGTATAATAACATATATTAAGTGTAATATTATTATAAACTCTTTGTGAAAAGTCAGCAATGCATAAACAGCAAATGATTATTATGATGATTGTTATTATTATTTGTAAAACAGCAATCATGTGGTAGCCATCCACCGAAGTACAAACGAAGTGTAAAACATTTTCCACGATGAAAAACAATTGGTACAAAACTTTAAGTACATTATATAAAACAATCCCAAAAATCCGAGGTTTCTAAACTTTATTTTTCACGTACTATTAGTGTTTATTACGGTTTAGTCAACGTAGTACTAATGGTTATGAATAGAACTGTAAAAAATATAAAAAAAATTGATTACAAAACTATTATGGCAGTAATATTGGTCTTTTCTCTTTGGCTAGAAACCACTTGAAATATTCCAATAAAAACAAACGTATTTCTGTAGTTAAGTATGATATTATATTTCACATGGTAGCTTATTACAATAAAATATAATAATATGAAGTATGTAACACCTACTACTGTCTTGCTATTATTTTCAAAGAACGGTTTTATCACTTTTATTATTATTGTTATTTTATCCTACAGACTTGATTATAGTCGATCGATAATAATATTGAGACGTTTTAGAAAATATTTTTTCATAGGTGTTTCAAAGTGATTTCAAAACTATATTTTTATTATCTTTTTTATTTATTATATTATTTTGCGTGATTCAATCTTTACTGTTTTTATAAAAACTCAGAACAGAATTTTATTTTCGTATCCCCAAACAGAATACATTTCTAATAATTTTAATACATGAAATAAAATTTTGATCGAGTAATTAACAATTAATGCATGTTGTCATTCAAAAAATCAAGATAACTTGAAAAATAATAACGATATAAAATACTAAATAGAACATTTTTTAAATTTTCTTCAAATTATTAATTATTTTTTAAATTACTGTTCCCTTTTGCAGACTTGTATATTTTGATTGCCATCTAAGGATATAGTGTAAGTGTGTAACGTGTTCCACGCTCAATATTTCTAATATTTTTTATACGCATAATAACTTGTTTTAATAATATCACACAATTCTTGCATCGCACACAAAAAATTATAATAATTATTCCTCATACCAAATAACACGTTGACCGTGTAAAGACTGTGCGGATTTGTTCGTTTCGTTTTGTTCAAATCATTTATTTTATATCTATAGTATATTAATACGCGTTTCTCGTCAAGGAATTTCCTTTCAATACCGATCTATCCAGTTTTATTTATACTTCATGAGCACATATTGAACGTTGAACTATTCTAAATTCTAATGAACATAAAAAATATTATAAAAAATAATAATTTTTTTTGATTTTCTTTAAAAATCTAAAAATGTTTGTTTATTAACCTTAAGTGATATTTGAAATAGGTTAGGTTGGAAGTCATGGTAGATGATGATTGATGTGAGAAGCAAACCACTAATTACACTTCTGAGCTTCTGAGTTATGGCGAATACAGATAAAATAGTTGCAATAGTTATAACTGCATCGAGTGTATTTAAATATAAAAAATATTTAGAATTTTCTAAGATATATGGAAAATACCCAAAAATATAGTCTTAGTTATGATCATCTATAAAAAATTAATGATAAATATTGAATTGTATAAAAAACGTATATTTAAATTATTATCAATCTTAAAAAAAATGATGCTATTATTTATAAGTCAATATTTTAAATTTAAATTATTTTAATAATAATAGTCACGGTCTACAAATTTTGTCGTTTTGATAGGCTAACGATAAAAAGGATCATCAAATGTATTGTTATTTGCTTACTTTTACAATAGTTTTTAGATTAATATAATAGTTTATTAAATATTTTAATTTAATACTATAGTTGGGTGTATTTGTATTAATCGGTAATATTTCGTCAAGTTTATTTTTTTAAATTATGTTTATTGTATAATCTATATATCTAAAATCGTCTTTTCAAAAATTCACATAACACAAGGTCATAGGCGTAACTAGACCTTAAAGTTAAGGGGGGGCTTCAGCCCTAGAATTTTTATTATAAGTAAATTAGTGGGAGGCTCTGCCCCCCATACCCCCCAAACACCTTACATTAATTGATTATACATGTAATATGAATGTAAATTAATATTTAATTACAAAACAAATAATTAACCAAGTGGTATTGAGGTTAAATATTTATATATTAACATATTATTAAGTATTATTTTAGATATAAAGAATTTAATGATTTTTAGTTTATTGACAACTTCTTAGTAGGGAGTATTTGTGTAGTAAAAATTATACAACATGATACGTCTTACACAGGATCATTACATAAAATAATATAGTTTAAATTAATATTTTTCCGAGATATTAATAAAAAAAAACAAAACGATATTTTAAATTTAAGTTTAAAAATGTTACTATTATTGGCGGGAGTGTGAGACTAGGAATTATGACAGGGGGGGGGGGCTAAAATTTATGTTGCGGGAACTAAGCCCCCCCCCCCAAGTCCCCCACAATTTACGCCTATGCAAAAGGTTAAATAAAGTACATAGTGTTTAAAAAAAAAAAAGAAATGTGTACAACAACAAGACGTTTTTTTTTAATTCTGTCAATATTTTAAGCTAATGTGTTTGTTAATATGGCTTTAAAATGTACTTAAAAGTGCTAAAAGTCTGAATTCAATAAAATAAAAATTATAATTTAATCACAAAAAAAAAAACCGAAATGGATATAATATATGATTATAACTGTATATACTATATTATGTACTAGATACACATAATTATATTGTGTAAAGTCTATCCATCCGATGTAGGTATTAAACTGTTGAAATTCAATGTAATTACTACGACATAGGATTATAAGAATGGTGGAGCAGAATACTACTTGATAATTATATCAGCTAAACGATATCAGTTGAATTCCAGTAATGCGCAAATAATCACCAACAGAGAATATAAAAGGTAGTAGTTCCGCCGAACTCAGTTTGTATACCGACCAGCCGATTACTTGGGTCGGGTTTGGTTAGGAGTAAGTACACACACATCTATATATATATTATGTTCTACTATATAATATATATATACATATATAGGCACTTACAAAGTCGAGGGTTATTTTAAATTAGGCGATAATAATGAAAGCTTATATATAGTCTCGGCAGGCGCCGAGAACGGATAATATTGTGGACGTAGTTAATGCACGATCTCCGCGAACTAATTTATGTATCTATTGGGATGAAATCCAAACAAGCACGTCTCGAATTTCGGCTATTTGGCATCGCTTGGTGAAAGTTAATAAGGTTCGGCCGAAATCATGCAGGGTAAATTCTGTAGAGAAGTGCATCATTGCCTCCAAAGGAGCTTTTTACGAACTGCGTTGGAAAGCAATATTGTTGCAGGCTTGTATAATATTTTTTATTTAAAATAGTAATATTATTGAATGATATTATATGCAGTCCACAAGGTATAATTTGTCAAGCAACCAGTGCTCACTCGTTTTTTATATTAAAAAAAAAAAAATGCACATTTTCAATTTATGTTTTTAGACGTTTTATGTGTAAGTATATAAGAAGTTAAGCCAAAGCTTTATTTATTTAAAGTATTTTTGATAGTATGTCAATACTATCAAATGGCCAATGGTCATTTGATCTCAAAGGGAATAAGTTAATATCAATTTATGAGTAAATTTAAAACTACTGTAAATAAATACCTATTTGCTTTTAGTAACTTTTTCTTAGATATTTTCTTATTATATTGGCTGCACACAAATTGTGTCTCAATATAAAATATCTAATGAGCAGATACACAAATTGTATCTTGGGTTTACCTAGACGGCTACAAAAGTTTCGCACGTAATGTAAATTATATTTTTATAGCGAAATACTTTAGAGTTTAGTTATGTATTTCAATATGATAACTTTAAAGCATATTATAATGAATCTTTATTAACTATGTTTAGTTCAAATGAAAACATGTAAGTTCAATTTAAATTATAATTTACAGAGAAAAATGCAAACAGTTGGTGTAAATAATGAATATATAAAAAAAAAAAAAATCAAAATTAGTTATTTTTAAAATTTTGTTTTTGATCTCCCATTTTGTTTAAATTAGAAAAAATTGAGGATTATTTTAGCAAAACTGTAACAATTCTTGTACAGCGATTTATATGAAAATAATACGTATTAAAAAATATCTATCAATATCGCGTTGGAGTACAGTCTGTTCACGTGATTCCTTAATATCGACTAATAAATAATTGTATCCACCTCCAATTCGAAACAACGCTATGTATTATTTTAATATTCAGTAATTTTTTTTACCCGTAATGAAATATGCTTTGCGGATGTTTAATAGCTGAAACTGTTAAGTAACGAAAAAAAAAAAAAAACGCTTAACCTTGATAAAATAATATAATAACATTCAACATAATCTGTACTTACCTATCTATTAAATATCGTTAAAAATACTATATTAATAGTATATTATTAGTATTAACAGTTTCATTCTCATAGTTTTTATGCATAGTGCGACAAAATTATAAATTTAGAAAGGTTATAGTTTAGTGCCCTTGCCGTCGCGATGTTGTTCCACGCACGCACACGTTGTTTCACGGCAGTGGCGTTATTATGGTGTGTAAACGTAAAGCTGAGTTCACACGAAGTCACACTAGGTAATGATCACGATTATTTAGTCTAGTATAGTAGTATTCTCTCCCACTTTATGATTCCATGTGAATCTGGATCAATTTACTTTATTATAAATTTAATTTTAATTATTATTAAAGCCATTAACTGGAAGCTACGAATAAAAACTTATAACTTTCAAAATAATATTTTCATAATATATCATATGAACCGAAATGCGGGATCTTATAGATCTTATAGTAGTTTTTGTGTATTATACGTGGACAAAACTATAAAGATAAAACGATTTTTTTTTCAATATCTTATCATTAAGAACGAGTTAAAATTTAATTAAAGGATTTTATACTTATAGGTATCACTAAGAAAATAATGGATGACGATTTTTGCATTATGTTTTGGTATTATTTCTTGGTTACACTCTAATTTTACAAGCAAACGTACACGATTTAAAAAAAAAAACAAATATTTACTATTTAATACTTATTCAATTGTTCATATCACTACTTTCTTATTATTTTTACATTTTTTTAATAGTATCTAAATGTAATATTATGACATTTGAATAGCTCATGTCACCTGTTTTCGAAAACAACAATACCTATCTATAATTTAATGTTTGCAATCATTGTAACAACATCGCATCAGAAAACTTATTGTTTCAAGAAATATTGATTTTAAAATTTAACAATCAACAGCATATATAAGTATAAATTAATGAACATTTACGAGTATAATACTCGTCAATAATTGACGTGTATAATTTTATTTTAGTCATGATTTAGTAAAATTATGACTACACATAAACATCATAATCTATGACTTATCGTGATTATGATAACGTATTTTATAATATCATTATACTGTATTTGAGATACTTCCAACGAGTTTATATTATGTAAAATTGGTGCTTAATGGAAATAAAATATTCGGATTTTAGTTGAAATGTATAAAATATTATAATATTACATAATTTCCGCCATTACCACCATAATATTAGTGATTTTTTTAATTATGCAGGAACGTTGGACGTCGAATGGATATACAATGGGCAAATTAATTATAAAACTAACATATGTATAAAAGCGTACACGATTTGATTACGAAATAAATGAAATAACTTTTAAAATAAAAACAAAAATAGGCACTTATCATAAGCAATTTCATTTATTCTGCTATTCGACATCAATCGACCGAAAAAATACCGATATAACATGTGTTTATTATAAAAATGCATACGTCAGATTTAATATTGGATTTATATTGTCATACTAAAAATGTACATATCTATTATAACAAACGTGTAGCGTGTACCTATTTTACAGAGCGAAACTTGTAAAGCGTTTGAATAATCGAGTGATACGTGCAAAAATCGCCGTACCCATATAAAATAAAAATATATCTACGCCTATAATATTTTGCTTAGCAGACTAAAATTATAACAACCACTACTATACGGGTACGTCTTATCGTTGCAAGTGTATAATAATATCAATGCAAATCATAAAATATACTATTAGTATTCAGGGCAAGTGCAAGTCTGTACGCACTAGTATTATATACTTCTATTGCACGTAAGGTTGCAGACACTACGACGTTGTTTAGATAATATACTGCAACAATCCTATTTTCATGTTCACTGAACTTCACGAACAATTATTATTATTATTATGTATGTATAATAAACATAATAATTATACTTTAACCTATACACTCAACAGACTCTTTGAAAAGATGGATCTCGCGTATAGGGATTGAATATTGCCTATTTTTTTTTACTGTTTCGAGTGTTTCGATACAATAATAATAATGATTAATTCTAAGTGAATAATATAGGCAGATGTCCAATAGCATAAATAAGATCAATGTTTAGAAATACATAAGTAATATTAAATTGAGAAAAATATTTATATCAATTTATTATAGGTAAGTAATAGTTTCCTATACATAGTATTACATTTACATATCATTACTTAGGTGCGAGATTAAAATCACTCCTAAAGATGATAAGAAAAAAAATTGTATTCACAAACATTTTTTACATACATTAAAGTTTTGCATTAGAAGTTTTATATGTTGAACAAAGAAGTATAGTGGTTATTTTAAGCATAAATGTTATCATTAATCAATTTAAAAATAAAAGTAATATCAATTAATTCACGTTTAGAAGCTAGATTTATTATAATTATTAAATTATGAGCTGTTATAAATATTTAAATCACATTTTTATTTTTATTTTATTAATATCACATTTGAGTTGTTACAATTTCTTGTCTATTTGATATTACTGTTATTGAGCTATAATAGTATATGCGTTTAAAGCTTATACATATATATATATATATTATATATATATGTGTATATATATATATATATAAAAGCTAGAGTACTAATATTTAGAAGGTATCTAAATTTTGCGAAAATTGTGATTATTAATAATTTCTACATTGATTAAACTTCATACAATTAAGTAAATATTATTAAACGCGTTCAATAAAATCCACGTTAGTGTTCAATAAAATCGATATTAGTTTTAGGACGTATAGGATCCAGATGGGTGATTTTTATATTGTATAATATTATATGATTTCCGTAATAAATAGCGCTTAATAAAGTTTAATTTATTCTTGCAGGTATTTTTTAACAATACACTTTATATATTTTTGGAAATTTAAATTGTTGTTTAAAGTAATGCTTAGATCTTTAATTGGTGATATTGAATTAAAAGTTTTATATTGTTTATAAAAAATGCACAATTTATATGTTCATGAAATTTGTAAAATACATATTTAAAATCATTTAATGTTGATGTTCATTCTTCAATAACGGCACTAGTTAAATAAATGATTTAATTTATTTTATAAAATTGAACAGTAGTCTATTAAAGAAATAGGAACTAAGATTAATAAATTGTTTGCGTATAAAAGACGTGGTATTTTTTTAGAACTAAAGAGATTTTGTTAATGAATAAAATAAATAAGACAGATGATAAATATTATACCTTAAGGAATTCCTAAAGGTACTAATACAGTTTTTGATAATCAATCATTGATTTAAGCGAACTTAGGTAGTTTTTGAACTAAGATTTAAATCAAAATAATAGGAGATTGTTAAACCCTGATTCATCCATAAAGTGATAATCAGAAATTTATGATTAACATTAACACGATTGAAGACCTCAAAATTGGAGTGTATTATATTTGTTTGGACATTTTCATACTTGTAACTTGTAACATTCAATGAAACTTAGTTACTGAAACTTTCATTAATAATCAGTTACAAATGATCGAGTAATTTGATTATCCCTCGAATTACGTTACTTATATAAGAGTATAGAATACTATTATTTAATGTCCTAAATTATTACAAAATATATTTTATAAAATAGTCAACGCAAACCGTTGTGTTTGATTAATAATGATAAATATAGATCAATGCTTAAATGCCAATAAAAAATTATAGTAAGGCAATTTGTCAAAGTGTGTAATATAAAAAAAAAGAGGAAAACGTATGGTAATATTATGCTTATTACCATTAATTAAAATTTTAATATTAATATGGCCGTCAATTGTGGCGTATAAATAATGCATTTGGATTAAGTGGTACAAAATACAATACGAATTGTATCAATTTTTTCCGTTAGTTTTCATCAAATTTTACATAAATTAAGAAGGACATTGTTTTATTTTATTATTTAGTCACATAAATAATGCTGAGTAAAAATCAATTACGAAATGTTATGTGCTTTAAAATCTTTATCGTTTTTAGTACCTTTAACGCAGTGGATATATTTTTTAGAAATTGAGATCAGTCTTTTAACCAGGAATATTATATAACTATTGCAATAATATTATTATCAAGTCATATAAGATGATAATGGCTTAATTTTAAAATATGTTAAGTAAGGTTATTACACTATAGATATGTATTTTGATTACGAGTAACTTTGCTCTATTATCATGTTTTTGACATAAAAGAGTGTACATTTTTATGTTATTGTTATTAAAATACAGTTTTTTTTTTTCATATAATTCAAAATCTAAAGCCAAAGCTAAATATAAAACAGGTACATAATATTAAATAATGTTATCTGATAGGTTTTAAAATATTTAGCACAATATATCGTACAAAGCTGATATGTATATACTATACGTATACATATACACTATACGTATACATATTTTCAATTTATTATCGAAAATGGAACTAGACGATATTTCCTCGTGATGTATACATTAAATATTTATACGTATTACCAACTTATGTCATTTTATAACTATTTTGTAAACTTTATCGACCATCGTGTTATCAAAGACTAAGCAATTAATGGTAGATATATGTGATTTATAATATTTAAACATTAAATAATCATGATATCGTGATTTTTGATACCTGTAAAATATAATGCACCATACAGTATGACTGCCAAGTGTGTGGAGATTTGATGCTAACTCCTAATTTAGTTTAAATTTCAAAGAACACTTTGTTTGTTGTAGAGTGTAATTAGATTGTTAGAATCGAAACTATAATTTGTTGGTAACATTCGTACGGAGATAGTGTGTAAATTACCCCTTTTACCAGTTAACTTTGGCTATTGCTTCAAATCGATGATCCTAAAATTTCCAAAAATTAACTTTCAATAGCTTACAAACTGAGATCTAAAACTTTGATTTTTCCAGTGCAATTTTATTGTGAAAATGTAGGAGGACAGGGATGCTAATTTCATACTGCACACAGATTATAATTATCGTGTTAAATACTCATGCTCATTCTTTTTACGGACGAGCAATATATTTTTATCAGGGATATTACAAATAGGTAGGTATTATATGTAATATACCTACTTAGAGATATTGATATATAAACCGTGGGTTCCCTATTTCCTTCTAAGGTTGCAAAGAGCAACAATTGTTAGAACAAGATAGACAATACCAGTGCATATGATGAGACCTAAAGTAAACTTATCGTTTTCTAAAAATGTTGTTATCTTTGTTATTTTTGTTATTGAACTTCTTTTTGTCTTTTTCGATATTAATTGGTAATTTGTATACTATATTTTTATTATTTTCTAACAATACTGACTCCCGAAACTCCCTCTTAATTTCTAAACAGTCTTTGTCTTTATAGAATCCGGGTGTAGTACGATATTATAGTGATTATAGGTATTGATTATTTTGATGGCTATAGCAGGGAATTGCTGTTAAACGCTAGATAACATACGATAACGATATACACACGATAATAATTTATATGTATTATAATATAGGACACGTAATCTAATGTTTAATATATTCAAACATTTTCGACCGTAATTATAATCGTATATAATTATACACAAAGACAATGCGATTATTTTGAACTCGATTCAAGAATCGTGATTATGTCGATTTAGTTTTTAATCGACAACAATGTGAACAACGAAGTGCTGTCTACAAATAATGATGGTGTTATTTATACCCTGGGTAACTATAATAACACAAAAGCCGTTCCAATGGTTTATGGTTAAATGTAAAAGTTTCTAAGCATATTTTAACAAAATGAATTATGCAACGTATAATATATAGCATGATTGATGATAGTACATATTTTAAATAGTGAAAACATTATTAAACAATTGAGAACATCATAAGCCAATAATTTTTGAAATACTCAAATTCGTTTTGAAATGTATGTAACAGTGATATAATAATGAATATGTCAGTAGTTAATTTTTAATGAAAGGAAATGACATAATCAGTTCAATAGTGGTTTGGTATTTTAGTAATAATTAATACATTTTTTTTGTTATAATATTGTGTTATAAATACATAAACAGTGTCAGAAGTTCAAATAATATCCAATGGGCTATAATTCGGGAAATCAAAAATATCGGTTTGTACATCGACATTTAAATTGATTTCAACATAACGTTCATCGTCTTTAACCATATTAATCATAGTATTGTATTGTTTTAATATCGTAATGTTTAATTATGGATTTAATTAACTGCTATAAATTTAACAGATAATTGCAATATTATATTGTGTATTATACTATTTATGTGTAAGAGATACAATTATTATAATAAAGTTTTCAATAATGACATAAATGATTTTCAATTTATTTTTTTATTTTTAACAATAAACCTTGAAAAATAGTTGAAAACGGATTTAATGAAATACAATATATTATTATTTAATGTAAAATATGCGATTATTATTTTTGTCACATGTAATCAGTGTAACCTTGGTATTATTTTATGTTTTGCAATAATGTTGTATTAAACAATACATTTTATTAAATGAATATTTATTTATTATTAATGTAAAACTTTGATAATTTAAAACGACTCTACGTTATTTTATTGTAAATATAAGTAAAACAAACATATTGCAGTTTAAATTACGTAAAGGTTTTATATATTAATTAAATTTATAATATTCATAAAAAATTTAGTTTTAATTTATTGTTACTCCTATAATGTAGGTAATTATAAAAATTATAAGTTAAATAAACACAACATAATATTAATAAGGTAATATTGTTAGTTTATCCCATTTTCCCATAAGACTTTAATTAAATATAAGACCAAAGTCTTATAAATAATTAATGTACTAATTAAATAGTACGTTTATGTAAAAAAAAAAATGCATACAAAAAATAGATGCATAAGTTTGTACAGAAATAAGTACGCATCGAAATGCGTTTGAAAGCCTATATAATAATTAATATTATATTAATAGAGAAAATGTGCGTTTACAATATATGCGATGCGTGAAACAACTATTTGTGTTGATTGATTCTTCCGCAATAACTTAAAGCAGATTACTATGGACATTCATTCTTATTATGTGATCAGATGGTCGATCGTTGGAATATCATTGATTTTCATATTTTGAAATAAAAGTTTTGTAGGTACTTGAAAATATATTTCAGTTAAAAATTTCACTCTTCTTAAAGTATATGAATGACATTTAAAAATAAATAATATTATTTGTTTTAGTATCGATGATTAAAAATATTGTGATTACTGATCAGTGATTAAATATTTGAAACATTGATAATTAATAATTTATTAACGTTAGCCGTAGTTCAGGAATTAATTTGCTGTAATGACCATAGGCGTAGTGGGAAAAAAATTCAGACCAGGAAAATAAATTTCCTTCAGGCCGTTCAACATTTTCATTATTTGAATAAAAACTTTATTTTATTTATGTATGTGATAAATTTTATATTTAAACGTAAATAGGTAAATAACAAATATAAAAATCCATTACATAGGTATGTATTGTATTGATAAAACTATTAAAAAAACTTTAAATTTAAATCTAATATAATTAACTAAAATTTAATAATCTTGAAATGTTTTTACAAATTATATGTTAATAATGTGTTCAGTTTTAAATGATAAATCATTATGACCAGAGATATTTTCAGTATTCGTTAAAAGTTTAGGTAAATTCATTTTGCAATAATATGAAACTAATTTCATGCATTTTTTCCATTCAGCATCAATAACTTTTTACTTTTTCTCTCTCGTTGAGCGCCACTTTTCCTTTTTTTATTATTACTAATTTTGAGGAAATCCAGAAAATATTTAATATTGAAATAAATAAAATATTTAAAAACCAAATTTTTTTAAAATGTATGAAATATAAATGTATTAAAAGGTACTCCACTAGTCCATCATACTATATTTTGTAAAATAGATACTCTGATGACAAAATAATAGGAAAATGTATATTTGACTCGATAGTCGCCAGGCGATAAGGTATTATTGTGTTGTAGTATTTCGGCAAAAATTATAAAAATAGATAGTGTATACTCTGCTAATGTAGTTATATCGTATATACTAAGTACGGGTTACAGAAAATTCATATCAAATAGCCATCACTTATCAGAATTCAAAATAATATGAAAAGGATTATCAATTAAATTGTTACTGTGATTTTGTTTTCGTGTATAGATAATTATACTTCTCATATTACTCTACACTATTTTCATAATTTTTTTTTTTGTCTATACTTCAGACCAACGGGCCATTTAGCTTCCAGG
Source organism: Melanaphis sacchari (assembly GCF_002803265.2). Lineage (NCBI taxonomy): Eukaryota > Metazoa > Arthropoda > Insecta > Hemiptera > Aphididae > Melanaphis > Melanaphis sacchari. The sequence continues at coordinate 1,974,817 of NW_020270469.1, read as the reverse complement.
CTATCGAGATTTTTCTAAGTATCCCGGCGGGCCACTTCACCCCTGAGATCAATGGTCCAATTTAACATTATCACTTATAAATTGTATCTCTACTTTTCACAGATATAACGATTATAAATTATTATCTATATCATAGATTTTTTGTTGGAATGATTTTTAAGTATCAATGTATATTATTATCGAGTAAATGTATTCATTTGAAAATGACCTATTTATCAGTAAATATCCGTATTAATATTAATAACATTTTAATATAATTATGTATATATTATATGTATAATAAATATTATAATACATATTATTTATAAAATATCAAAAAGTTTTATTTTATTTTTAAAATGTACTGTGATGCTATGAGTTATGATTTTGGATTTGTGACTTATGAGTTTGAATTTAATTAATGATATTATATGGTTTTGTATAAGTTATTTTATATAGAAGTATAATTTATTCAACTTACACTGGTCTGTGTCTATATATGTTAACGATTTATCGTTGATTCATAGAATTCATAGAATAAAAATATTCACTTGCTCCAAGTTTAAAACTAGAACACTATATAGATAGTAAAACTTTTTTATTCCAGGTTTATTTCGTTTTTCACATAAATTAAATATTTTAAGATTTTAAAACACTGCAGTGTAAAAATAGATAAATAAATAATCAATATATTAAAAAAAAAAAATATATATATATTAATATATTATCATATAGCATCATCAGTAATAGACAGTATATGGTTGGTCTTGCCATTTTTCTGCACCGGACCTGTTACTGGACTGAGCGTTATTTTATTAACCACAAGTCATTTAATCAGAAGTATTATTACTAAGACGTCGAATATACTGCTCGACATTTCAAAATTTTTGTACATTAGTAATAAGTATTTATTACTTTTTTTTTTCACTATACACGAAGAATGCTCAACAATATTTTCATCATGAAACATCTACAATTTATAAAGTTTTTATAGATACGACACATCATAAAAATACTGTACATAATATAACAGGTGTTATTGTACAACAGTGAACGAGTACAGTTTGACACCGTGTGGAAAATAACTCGAGAAAATTGAAAGATATACTTGACGCAATTTTACGTATATTCAATTTTTTATATAGTTTAAGTATCAGACATGGTATGTAAGTATAAAATATTAGCTCGGGATGGTGCGTTATCAAAATTGACAAAAATAAATGTGAAGTAAAAAAAAAAACTTGTATGTATTTATTAATTAGTATTTTTAATATATTTTTGAAACATATTATTGTAAAATATAAAACAAAATATTGTATAAAACTAGAAAAAGAAATCCGTCATTAAAAATTGAGTTATAAATTTACAACATATTTGATAATGAAATATTTATATAATAATATACTGTAGTGACGTCATGTAGGGCATATATTTCATAATGAACATAGTAAAATATTACATGAAAATTGGTATTAAAATATTTTTTTCATGTTTTAAATGTTATTTATCAAAAGTTATTCTAATACATTTTGAATACTATTGTACTGTATTGAATACTTTCTTATAAATAATGTTTTTCTGAATTTAAATCTAAAATATTTGAAATCACTGTAAAAATAAACACTTAAAATTTTTACACAATAATAATAGTTACTAGTAATAATATGACTGATAGGTACAATAATTTAGAACAAATATTATTATTGAAAGTTAATAACATTTATTTTGATACATAATAATTTCTAATAATTTTATTTTATCTTAAACAATAAAACTATTATTATTTTAACTAAAAAATAATACTTACTAGTTAGTTAATACATGTTTGATATTATTGATTAGTTTATAATATTGTATAACAACAAATATGTACTATGATTCATAGTTAATTATAACAACTTTATTATTTTTGGAATGTTTTAAACTTTGATAACAACATCCTCCAACAATGATTTTACTAATATTTAAAATTAGAAAATGCATGATAAAAAAAAAAAATGTTTTTGAGTTAAAATAACTAACTAATTGATAAAAAAAAAATATTTTAACAAATTTATCTCTAATACTCGTATGTTTTTAAAAATATTTGAATAATATATTCTTGAAAAATTATTTTTTACAGTACTCAAAATAATTACACAGTGTATTGTACTTTCAACTATCTGCGAGTGGATTATTCACGATCTTCTGCAACATCATGTATACACACACACACACACACACACACACACACAAAAAAAAAATGTTTCATTACATGATACATAAATACATCATTAAGGCTTCATAGATCAGTGTAATTGGGCTGTAATATCCGATAACCCGATAACACGGGTTGTACGTTAATTGCATTTGATCGTTACTTAAGCTTGGCACATGTGCGGTACCTATTACGTCATCGTAATTATGATTTGAGTAGATTGATAGATATAAACACACTATTTTCACTATGCAATAACGCACTACATGTGTATTACTGTTTGCATATCGAATACAATTTCGTATTAGTTAATTGATTTTTGTTTTAATATTTTTTCTATTTTCGAATTGGGCGTCAATAAATAAATTTACATTAATAAAGTTCTGGAGAAAAATTTTACCGAATGTGGAAATAAATGTGATAGAATATAGAGACAGAAAAAGAAGCCTCTGATTTTTATTTAGTTAATTTTGTAAAATATTTTACTAGAGGAGTTGACGATGATAAGGATGATGAAGATGATATCGATAAGTGAATAAATTGTTACGCCAATGATCCAGGCTTTGAGAACTGATGGACAAATAATAGGTATAGGCGGTATAGCATTAAATATGATTTTTGAAATTAAAGAAAAGAAAAACGACTAGAAACAATGTGAAGTAAAACAGGTGGGCCTTGAAGTAGTTCTCAGACACATTGGCGAGCTCATTAAAAAAAAAAAAAAAAAATGCAAACCTCTGTGACGAAAAGTTGTTGAATAAATTTAAATCGCATATCAATAAAAAGTGTTTTTTAAAAAAAAAAAAACAACTTGTTACTGATTTTTTTGTCAAAAAATAAATAGTTTAAATTATATACTTCGTAGAATATGCATTTTTAAATAAAAATAAAAAGTATTTTTATTTAATATTTCTTAAATACAGTATAAATCTATAATATTTACTATTTTTATTAATATAGCTAGGTACTAAATTTTCATTTAAATTTGAATTTAGCGTATTATTCGTGGATGCAACGCCTGTCCTATTCGTAGGTAATCGAGAGTACACTGTACTTGTATGTAATTTAATTCGTGGCCGAGGTACGTGAATACACACATGGACTTAATGCATAAGTTACAGTTTATAATATACCGCTTTGAAGCTACGATTATTCGAATAAGTTTAACTTCCGACGCCACGTTTGTTTCATCTCCTTTCAGGAAAATTCGTGTTAGTTTATAATAATACATATAACTAATATTATTATCATTTAGTTTATGTTTGTGCACATCCAGAGTGCCGTCGATGATTATATGCGAGTCAAAACTAGTACAAGTAGGTTAATCTCTCGTGCTTGGCGGGAAATTTGATGCAGCAGCTTCGTACGGTATAATGCCATCTCGTAATCTAAATTAATAATATACTTAACGACGTGTTATAAGATATTATTCTATTATTGTACTCTTCAAGTGAGATTTTTACGTTTGTTTTTCATCGTGATATCGCCGTTTGCACGAATATTTATACGTATTATATGTTGTAAATTATAATAATTTATTTACGAGATCCATTTTAATATAATTATGAAATTCGGTTGTACAATATTTATTTAAAATAGTTTAGAAAACATATATGAGATTATTAAGTGTATTACAATATATTTAAGAAATTTTAACAGTAATTAATAGTTATTGCTTCCAGCCAAAAAAACAAATAACTTTTAACCATTTTTTTTTTTTTTTTTTAATTGTTCAGCAGGGGTGTACTGTTTGCTTGTGCGATACACTATTTGCTCCTAGTAACTCTTAATCTATTTTTTCAATAAATAGGAATCATATTTAAGTGTCATATTATATTTATGCCGGCTGGTAATAATACTCATAAAAAAATAATTTCAATCATCTCTTTTATTCCAAAACTAAAATGATGCTCTTATAACATATTTCGTTCTTTGTAAATAAATAATAAAAAAAAAAAACTATGTAAAATGTATTCGTTAATTATTTTCAGTTAATAATTTTTATACTGTCGACTGCAGCAGAACTTACAATATTAGGGATTTCCTAGCCTTCAAACCTCGGGAGGAGTACGATTCCGCACGTTTTTTTTTTTTTTTTTGAACACGATTCCGCACACTTAATTGTTTATAGGAATACAATAAGAATTGGGTGCAACGTTGTCAAATTTATTACAAACAGTTTATTACGATCTCATAATTGTCATTTATTTATTTTTTTAATTTGAACACCGTAAAAATATAAATTATAGAAAATACTCGAAATTAATACAACTTATTATACCTATTGAACTGTATAAACACGCGATGCGCTTTAACTAGATAGTTCTCACTAGACTGGCTACACTAATATTTTACCATCGTTCTACTAATAACACAAACCAACAAGTATAAAATAATCTTGTCATTATCAAAATATCATACAAACTCGGATGCTCGGTAAATTGTGATATATACTTAAAATATTATAATTTCGCCTTTGCACCATACGATGTCCATTTGCCGTCAATTTATAGTATATTGTTATCTTTATCGACTTTATCAAAAGACCTAAATTATCTTAATTTTAATTAGTTTGAACTTGAAATATCGTAGTAAAGAAGTGGAAAAGTTCAGGTGCCTAAATATTATGCACTAATTGTATCAATCTCATGTTAAAAGAAAAAACGTGCGGAATCGTATTCCTCATGGCAACGTCGCAATCAAATACAATAAGTATTTGGGTAGAAAAAAAAGGTAATATCGAACAATGAACGTGCGGAATCGTGTTCTACCCCAAACCTCTACCCGCTTTCAACGGTTCTTTTAAGTATACGTATTAATATATTATATTATGATATATAGTAGGTACAATGTGTCAATTTAACAATGCTAGTTTTTATAAATAACCAATATATGATTTTATGTTATGTATGTACATTTAATATTATTATTATTATAGTATTATAAGTATATTATGTTGCCGTAGAACATCAAACTAATTGCTGAAGTTATTTTTATCCACACGTATAATAATGATTTTGTTATGCATGATATTCAATATTAGTACATATTATCTCAATGCCAAATATATAAATTTATTTTAATTGAGTTTTGTGAGTGCTTTATTTAGCTATACAGCCAATTTAATAGTTTTATATAAAGTCGAAATAACATTAAATGTTTTTGAACAAAGTTTATATTTTAAAAGCAATTTTGAGTAAAAACTTATACTGACAACTAGTTAGTGATTGTACTTTTTTTTTATAGAATACAACTTTAATAACAAGTTCTAATGAAAAAAATAAATACATAAAATAACTCCAAACCTTTCCACACCAAAAAGTACTAATATTATGTTAAGAAAATTAGATTTACAAATATACAATATTAAAGTAAAATATTTGCTCGCATCTTGTTTCTGTTTTCAATTGATTTATTCTGGAGTGTGTATTATGTATTATTGTACATAAGTTTAAGAAATAGCCTTTAAAAAATAATTGAACGATCGTTAGGTACCTGTTCGGTATCTGTTGACTTCATACGTTACATTCCGTGAATATATGGTAATTTATGTTGCACATTCATCTTCCTTTTATCCTTTAATAATGAATTTATTAATATTAATATAACTTTTGAGTTTTTAAAAACTTTTTTTTTTTAAATACATTGATTTTTTATACCATTTAAGGAGAATCTAGTAACGATACAAAACATGTTTTTTTTTTGACTCGAAATGGTTTTAATATATTATAATATATAATATGTATGCGTTTTTGAATTAAATACAACATTTTTATTTTCTGACCATTACAGTTACGATAGAAATCAAATAACAAAGATAAAATTAATGTTATATTTGCGTTATGATACTTATAGGCTGCCTTTAGCGTAACCGATGAAGTACATTACTATAGCAACTTCGTCGATAAATATTTTTTAATCATTTTATTAAAAACATAAATACAATTCAACATTTGTTTATGCAATGGAGAAAACATTAAATCGTTTTATTATAAATTATATAAATTATTAAACAGATGATTTTTTTCTTTTGATTTTAACTAATGTAAATTAAAATTTTAATGAGTAGTTTTTGACTTAATATAGGCTAGGGAAAAAATTCCTCTTGTATGAAGTATATTAAATTTATAGTTGTCTGGTATCGATTATACAATTTTCACAAATTATGGAATGTTAATAATAAATTTATATAATTAATTAGTAATAATTGTTTTAAAATAAACATAGCCTCTTAATATTATACCAAAATTATTATTTTCTAAAACGTAATAGTATACTCAGTATGCTAAAATTAATATCTTAAAAAAATAACTTGTTCAGATTTCTTATTTTAGAAACACAAAAACATCAAATATATCAGTCACAGGGAAAATTATGGTTGAAAGTTTTTTAATTGAAAAACAGAAAGTCGGTATCACCTCGGGCATTTCTTAAACGGCTAATAAAATGTAAAGACTTAATTTACATAAATCAAATTTCGAATAAATAAGCTATACAGGAAAAATCGAGATTTAACATGAATAATGAATCGCTCTATATATTACAATGTAGTTATAATACACATACACTATTTGTCATATAAGTAATTACAAATATATAGTAAAAATATGTATATAACATTAAAAAAAATGTAGGATTTTATATAACTTGAAGAAGTTGATACTATTGTAGTAATATTTTTTCAAAAGTTGGTTATGATGTTATAAATATAATTCAACAATGACAATAGTTTATTATTAGTATTCAGATTGGTAACTCAATATAAATTTATGATTAGTAATAGATTTTGAAAAATACTAAATTATAATACAAAACTCTATGTAACGTTAGGTAAAATTTAAATCTTAATCACTTGTAATCGTACGAGTATTGTGTAATATTGTTTAATGTTTAAATGGTTAGTAAATATTTTTTTTCTTTTTGTTTACTACAGCTATAAGTTATAAAATGTCAATGAAAAATATATATCAATGATTCCATATGCTCTTTTTGTCGATTTTAAAAAACATATCAAGTATAATAACAACAAATATAATGTATTATACTGCTCTTAATTTTATTGTGATTTAAGGTTTATGGTTTTGGTGTTTTTACTCACGATTTTGAGTTATGCTAGGTAATCTCTTAACATCTAATGAATAAATCATTATCATTATTTAATGATAAGTAATGCAAGTATTCCTTTAACTTTGATTTAGTGGCCAACAATTTATTATCAAATACAGTTAATCATCAAATTAATTAATTTATAATTCGATCCGATATTATATTAACAAGTGATTTATTATTATATTTCACTATGTATTCGATTTAACCGATCGATATAAAAACTACTGATATCAAATAATATTGATACTAAATAGTTACATTCACGTATCAATAATAATTAAATCGTTAACAACATATTTGTGTAATTTTATTGATTGACAGAATACAATACATAAGACAAATTAACTCAAATCTGTTTTCAGAGATTGTATCGCTCTGTTGGTTGTATCGGTATGATAATAAAAATATGATTGTACTTGTTTATGTTTTGGTAGTATAACCTTTAAATAGTTCAAGTTTTTATTGATACTTTTTTTTTTGGTTTGTCAAATAACTCCAATAAAATAAAACACGCGTCTGTCAGGATGATATTGGTATAATAAAAAACGAAAATAATCAATTTTTTTTTGATATAGATCAACCGTGTATCCAGATAATGAAAATAAAATTATAAAGTCTTGGCGTTAATAGAATTATATACAGTTGAAACTCAATAAGGCAATAACCTGATAAGTCGAAATAAATTTCGTTCCCTTGCGAAAACCACGATTACTCGAAAAAAAAACTGTAGATAACTCAAACATTCCGCGTTAAGAATACAGACCATTAATTATTGTCAGATTTTACAATTACATTTTAATTTTATTTGTCACTATAAATATATTATCCAGTATAATTTTTCAGTATGAGTGGTTCCATTCTAAAAAAAAAAAGCCGAAAAATTCACAAAATCATTAGGCCACGAAAAATTCAAAGTTAGTAACAGTTAGCTTGAACGTTTTTTAAAACAGCACGAAGAATCATTTGAGCCAGTACCTTATGGTTTAGTAAAACAAGCAAAAGTTGTTTTAATATTGCTTAAAATATTTACCGAGTATTCTAGTGACGTGGGTGATAAAGTATACTCTAATTTAAATGTGGTAAAAAAATACTATTGACAGTTTTATGCGCAAAAATTTAATTCAAATTAATATCTTAAATTATTTGTTGTAAAACTGTAACGAAACTAAAATACGATAATAAATTAAAAACATTTTTAAGTAGAATTTCTTTTCCTGTTTTTCTGAAACTTTGATAACTTGAACATTTTAGAAAGTCGAAAAATTGCATTCTTCTCGAATGTACACTTATCGAGGTTTCATTGTATTTAAAACAAAAACCTAGTAGACAAAGTGATAAAAAATTGTTCAATGTATTTTTTCTTCAATATTAAATTTTCAGTTAAGATAATGATTATCAAAATGAAAAAATACATTTCATACTATTGCATGTTTTGTTTTATATGAAATTCAACATTACTAAGTTATGTTGATTATCTAATTTTGTTAATCTAATAAATTATATGAAACTATCAAAGTATAAGTACATGGAACTGAAAAGGTTTTAATATATAGGTATAAAATACGTCTTGTAATATTATTACATTAAATTATTCAATTTTAATATTAGTTTTAAAATTAAATACATTCGAGAAGAAGGGTTTTTAGTTAATGTAATTTGACATTCAGGATCATTTAATTAAAATTATGAGTACTTTGGATCAAAATTGGTTGATAATAATGTGCATAATATATTCTATAAAAGTTGATAATATTCCATTCTTAAATTTTAAGTTAATTTTTAGTTAGTTTGTTCCATACATATTTTAAACTTTTAATTTATAATTTTTTCAATATTATGATATTTTTACGTATACTAAGAAGTAAAAATATACTAAAATCAATAAAAAAATTTAGTTGCCGACGAAATTAAATACCATTAATTAGTACAAAATAAATTTATATTGAACTATTGGTTATAATGTAGTTTTATTATATTATTTTATTATAATCAGTATTACAGTGAAACCTCTAAATAGTGGACAATCGCGGTCGTTGAAATTTCACTCGCTATTTAATAACAAGTAGAAGTATATTTTTAAAATACATAAAGGGTAAATGTGTAAAAATAAAAAAAAATATGCACCAGAATAAATTTAATTATAATATTATTATTTAATATTTGTTTATGATGTAATAGTTTTAATACATTTATAACACATTTTTAAATAAATAAAAAAAGGAATGTATACATAAAAAAATTAATTAAATTTTATGGGAAAAAATCAGTTTTTGAACAAGCTCGTTATAGTTATACGAATGTAAACAAATTTTTTTTTTCATCGTTTTTTTTTTCATAATTTTTAAATTAAAATAGTTATCTGCTTTTTGGAGATTTTTCCATTGAAAAGTATTTAAAACGTTCTTGTTTCCAAAAAAAAAAGTCTGCTATTGGAATGTGCTCATTAAGAGAGTTTTTGCTGTATACATTTTAAAATTGTTTTTTAATTGTTTGCTTAATTGACTAGGAAAATTTTAACATAAAATGTGACGGGATAAAGTAATTTTATGAGTTAATTTTTAATAATTAAAAATTTAATACGTATTTAGTGTGTGCTTTACCTAAAGGTAATTCATTCTATTTATCAGTTAATGTTATTAATATTGTTTTTTAAAAATATTTTTAGTTATGGGAACTTACCGGTTAAATGAACCATATATTATCAATTATTATTATTTTTATTGTTTTAGATCTTTGCAAATATTGTTAATGTTTAGATGACAATGATTACTTTATATTTAAAGTTACAATACCAAAGAAAATTGGATGTCGCGTATGTCAATCTACGAACTTATAAACTGACTATATACATGAAAAAAGTTAGCAATTACATTTAACAAGCTATAGAAATTCCGTTTTTAAAGTTTGAATTGCTTGCAAATATTTTTTGATTTTAAAATTTTAGTATCAATAGCAATTTATTATCAATGTAAAAATTGTGCTTAAAGTTGTTTGATCTTAAAAGATTTTTAATATTCTTACTGGTCGTTTTTTAATGTTTAATAATATGTTTAATTAGATTTTAAATTTACGATTACAATTAATAATAATATTAAATTACAATAGTAAATATATGTACCAATAAAATAATGTATATAAGTTTACTTGTATTATATAAGTGTTCTATATATGGACCGTTAAAATATAACCATTAGTTTCTAAACAGGTCTATTTTTTTTTTAATTAGTGTAATTTATCATTGGAAATCATTAATTTGGATGTTAAAAACTGTGCCAAAAATTATCATGTAATATTAAATTGTTCCTTATAGAAAATAATTTTAGTAGGTACAGATATTCTGTTAAGTTATTGTAACATACTGAATTTTTATTACCGTGTAGCGTAAAATCTTGCTGTTTAACTTACCAATATTGGGAAGAAATTCGTATGTGGGCGAGCTTAGATTTTGTCAATACACCAATTATTATTTTTATTATTTTATAACAACATTGTAAATATTTTATTTTTTCGTTCTTTATTTAGTAATAGTCAAATTAAACAGACATTTACGTGTAATGAACTGCGTAATACGAAGTTTTTAAATATTAAACTGTTGTATTTTATTAACAATAGTTTCAATCAAAAGGTATTTACATAATATTAGTGGTTAAATACGCAAGTACCTGAAAATAGTAACTCAAGAAAATATAACGAATAAAATATATTATTACGTAATAATTTTATTACTATACACAGGCGAGATACTTGAAAAAAAAATATATATATAAGTACATACAAGATTCTAGATATATCTATAATTAACTCTAGATTTAATATATAGTATACATTCAACAATTTTTTCTAAAAATCAATTTGTTATTATTAATATACGCTGAAAAAACGTATAATATAATGGTAGGGTATGTTCGTTCAACAAAAAAAAGTAACTACGCAACGACGAGTAGTGTGAAACTTTATGTTTTAATTTTAAATTCCATCATGACATTCAAAAGCTATTTGGAAAGTTCGCGAGATAAATTTAAATGTGATCTGACATAATAAATGCACGTCATATCAATAATACTGAAATATAATAACACGAGTACATAAAACATGACATTAGAAGTACAAGTTGTATTATTATTGTGACAGTATCTTACAGGAAAACCTAACCGAAATCATTTTACGCAGAAATGATATTATGATATTAACTAGTTGAAAAATAAAAACTTAAACATTGATAAAATAGAAGTCGTCTCCGACCAATTAATATTTCTCGACAACTATCGAGTGATTTACCATAATATGTATGGCGTGTAAGTATACTGCATGTATAATAGCGCGCGTGTAAATTCTCACTTGATAATATTGTTCAGGAGAAATGTGCATTACTTTTGTACGATTTGATAAAGCATTCCATTGATATCAGTTTTCATGTTATTGGCCATATTATACAATATATATAAACGTAAGACATTTTGCTGTGTTTGTCTTTTTGCCAAAACACGTTTTTTTTTCTAATAAAAATGACAGAAGTAAAATTATTACTGAAACCTAAAATTATTAGTATTTATAAAATATAATATTGTGTTTCAGTTTAAATACTTGATATCATAAAATAAAAATGATTTTTTTTTTTTTTGAGTTTGTTTGCGGAATTAACTTAAAAGTAAATTTGATCGAATAATATAAATTTACTTTTTTTGTTAATTTAGTAATTAAATTAACTCTTAAGTTATATTATTAATTCGTATTATTAAATTAACTGTGTCAATAAAAATAATTTTTTTTTTAATTTTTTACAAGTAATGAAATAACAATATAACTAATAATAAATATAACTACTACCAAATGAATCTATAATTTTTTATATTTTTTCTAGAAAGGTAGGCGGTAGAAGGTAAACGAAGTTTTCAATTTGCAACTTAAGTTTTTTTTCACTAATTTTGAAATAAATAGTTCTTTTCAATTTTATTTTATTTTTCGTTGAATTGTTTTAATGGATCTGTTATCTACGTTGAAATGTATGAAAATCCATGAAGTTGTGAGGCTTTTATTTTGTGCGAACCGATGGGCTTTTAGTGCTATCACTAAGAATATTTTTTTGAAGATAAAACATAAATTGTAATTTATTGGGGGTTACAGTAGCCTATATTCGTAAAATGTAAAACTAGTTTTATTAATGCTGTAAGTTTATCCCAAAAATACTGTATCACGCTAAAAGTTTTTGCGAAACCGTGTGACATTTAACAATACAATTATCATATAAATGTATATATATATATATATATATATATTTTTTTTTTTTTTTTATATAGTAATTTATTAGACAATTTATGTCATTAAATTTAAATTAATAAATAGATAATTGTTGGAAAAAAAAATCACATTTAGAAATTATTATTCGCCTGGTAATTAGGTTAATAAGGTACATCTTTCGAAACATTCAACAATATTACAGGCTATGATATTATAGGAATAGGTATATGAATTTTTCGAAATTGTACTTCTTTTAGATTTTTGAAGTTCAATATAAAGCCTACAGCATGTTTATGCAAAATAATTAGGCGTCATTATATTATTCCCTTGAAATGAGAAAGAAAAAATATAGCTTTTTAATTTTAAAAATAAAATAACCAATCTTAAAAGCGATAAACATGCGAGGTACCTACATGTTATTTTCTAGAATTTACGTACTCTAATGTTTAAGAATATTTATCTGTTGATTTTTCGATAATAACGCTTTGGGCGGAACGAGAAGTAGTAGACGAAACGCGTGGGTGATCCTATTTCAATAAAAAAGAGCACTTTGTGAGATTTACTGGTCTTAAATATTTTAGATTGGAAATTCGATTTTGCCGTTACAGACGTAAAGAGGTAATTTGTCGATTTTTACAGTTATTTTCCAAGAAACAAAGAAAATTATTTAGAAAAATTATGATCAAATTCCGATATTTATAATACGTATAAATTACGAGTCTCCATGAACTCGTGCTTCGATTCAAAGGGAAAAGAGGATAAAAGTAACCCTAGTAAATTAATTTATTTGAAAATGTTATTTTTCCGAATTGTTTTTATTATTATCATTTTTTTTTTCATTTATTATGATACTGATAAATATGAGTAATAATTATTGGATTATTGATCTCAATGTACCTATAATATTTTTTCTACTCTAATGACGCCTGAATTAGGATTTAAATTTTAAATATCATTATAATTTTATATAGTTATTTTTATTTATTTGAGTATATCTAAAAAAAAAAAAATTCATTATACGCAATGCCTCAAACAGATTATAATTATAATATCTTACTATGAAAATTAAAAATTATTTTTAATAGTATTGCTTTTTGACTTATTATACATGGAAATTAATTTAAGTAGCTCTTTTGAAATTCGAGCATTCTACTGACTCACAATGTATACAAGTTATCACATAACCACATAAGATATTTAAAAAATGTGGTTCTTGTATGATAAAACTACAGAATAATAATAACGTGTCTTTTAAAAATATGTTGTTTCGTGTTTGTTCAATAACATGTATATATTTTTGCACAACTATACTACTTATACTATTAACCACTAAAGTCTACATTTGTCCCTATTTATATTATCTTGATTAACTGAGAATTTTGTGAGTCCTCCGGTCCATCATCATCGAATATACTGACTTCAAATATTGACACGTTAATATCGCTATAATTGAAGTTCACTAAAGAAAAAAAAAACAAAATCAGGGAAAAATAAATTTTTAATATTTTATTGCAATATTTTTACTTTTTTGAATGTCAAGAAATATTTATAATTTCATATTTTGCAAAATAAAATTTAAATGAAGACACCGTGCTTTATTTTGTTTTAGTCGTTCTGTTTCGAGCATATACTTCTACTAGAAATATGAAGTTTATTTTTATGTATTTTATTTGTTTAAATAGACACTATTCGGCCTACAGTGGAAATAGTTTTAGTTGATTTTATTATATTATTTATCTAAAGTTTTATCAGCTTTAAAACAAACCTTTGAAAGATGTGTTGATATTGATGTATCTTAAACGTTTGAATGATGAATTTAAATTTTTTTCTTTTATAGCAAACGTCAGGTTAGGTGTTGAAGTACGGTGCTATGTTGAGATCTAAAGCAAAATTGATCTTGATAAATATTGAGCATTAAGTAAAGCTTTATTCTGTTTAATTTTAATGATTTTAATATTTTGAACAGCATATTTAGAAAGGATATAGGTTTATAATTAGATGGTATTTTTAGATCTTTGTCAGGTTTTGGAATTATTATAATGTTAACATGTTTCCAGGATTTTTGGGAAATATTAATTTTTTGTTCTTTCATTGAAAATTTGATAGGTTTTTGTGTTTATGGTGTTTGTAGTGTTGCATAGTAAATTAGTTATAAGTATTTAAAATATAGACGAGTGAAGTTGAAAACCAATGTTATGTAACATTTAATAATGATCATAATTATTTTCAATACTTTTAACAAATAAAATAACAGTAAAAATTTTAAAACCTTTTTGCTCCTTTTTTCACAACGTATATATTTGTTTGTTCGTTGTTAGGTACTATAAGCATAAATCATTAAACAATATTAGAGTGGATTTAGCATCTAAGAAATTTCAGAAAAATCAGAAAGTGAGGAAGTTTCTCCTCACATTCCTCATTAACCGCATAATATGTTATATTTTATATCTATATATCTATAATATCTATTATAGATTTTAATTAATTTTCATAATATTGTATGTAAAAAAAAAAAAAAAAAATACTTTTATTTGTCAATAAGTAATAATTATATTAAAGATTTAATTACAATTTAGATTAACTTGTATTCAGTAAATTTATTTAAAACAGTTTCATTGCTAATGATTATTAATAGATATTATCTCTTTCAATGTAATTAATTGTCAATTTTAATAGTTCATCATGATACATAGTGGTACATATGACATATACAAGATTTTTTATCAGTGTACCGCTGTTTTTTTTTTTTTTTTTTTTCATTATATTGTGAAATATTTTGTGTAATGCATTTGTTGCTGCTTTTTCGAAATCAGTAATTATACAATATATTGGATTAAGTTCATAACCATAGTTATTGCCTATCTCAATCAGATCTTGAAATAAATATCCATACCATTTTTTGATTTTTACTTGATGTTCAGATATAAACGAGTGACGAGTAGAAGAATTCTCGAGTTTATTTTTCCAACTGGTGCGAAAAGTATACATTTGTTAAAACATATTTAGGACTGTTTTGAAAGTCCTGTCCATAATCCGAAATTTAGCTCTTACAAGTTTTCTATTTCAAATTTAACTGGAAAAATCAATATGTTATCATTTTTTTTTTTTTTTTGTACTCACGTAATAGAAATAATTTTCCAGAAAAAGTATTTCGTAGGCTTTCAGGAATATTAATATCTTTTAAAGTTGTTGGTTGGCTGATAACTTTTTTTTTTCTATGTTGAATAATAATTTTCCGTAAAGATTCAGGACGAGATAGATATGATTGAACACTTAAAGATAAATTACTAATTACTTCTTGCAATATTTGCAAAGGTTTAGCACCTGTCGATTGAACTCGTTTGTTTTTTTTATATTTGTTTGAAAACCTATAACTGTTGCCCTGTGTGTATGGTTATGGTCTGTAGGCATGCTATGAAGTGTATGATTTATACAATCAATCGTAGTCCTGGAATTACAATTTTCAGTTTTTTCTTAAGTTTTTCTAAGGATTTTTTTTTTACACTTCTAATTATACCAATTTCACACACTATATTTTTGACTATAACATAGCCATTTATAAAAAGTTAGTTGTTCAAAAAAAAAAAAAAAACACTCCATTATTATAAAATAAAATATGACAATGGCGTAAACATCACTGGTTTAATTTAATATTAGAGCATAACACAAATTATATCTTATCTTAAATTATTACTTTGATAAATGTTGATGTTATTAGGAAATTTTGGATATGGGTACATATAATATCTTTATTACAATAATAATACCCAACATCAGCTCACCAACCGTTGGTTCACCATTCTAATACCAACATTTAGGATTTTAAGCACACTTTGCACCTGTGTGACTTGAATCAATAACTATTGTACACCATTTTTTATTTAGAATAACACCGTACTTGGATATAGTGTCGTAATAACTATAATTCCTATCTTTTGAATTTCAAATAACAATATTCAAAAAAAATTTTTGTTACATTTCTTAAATAAATTTGATATTATCTGTTCATTAATTTATTCGAAATACAATAAAATTGTGCAATTATAAAAGTGTTATATCGTATGGATATAGTACTTATTAAGTTAGAAATATTTCCACTTTTTAATAATATTTTCACCTTGAAAATATGGCATAAACAGCTACATTAAAATAAGAGTCACATTTGATTTTTCTAACATGTAATAATAAAAATGTACAAGTATAAAGTAGATATTTTAATTTCTAATTCACAAAAAATCTTATATAATTATTCTAAAAAAAAAAAAAACTATCTAATTTTATGATTATTGAGTTGTAAAAAATACCTAACTTTATTATGATTTTATTGTTTTAAATACACAAATTATATAATGTTTTTTAAAAAAAAACATTAAATTTAATTAGTATAGTATTTTTAATTTAGACGATAATATCATAAAACTATAATGTAAAAAAAAAAAAAAAATGATTTCTAAAAATGATAATTAAAATTTTATTTTGTATCTTAATAGGTATAAATTTTAATGTAAGGATGATAATTAGTATTAATCTTATGGTTTTATTGTTTATGAACGATTTTGTTATGCATTTTGTATTTTACCACCTTGGAACTATAATATAAGCATGTATTTATTGTTTACAGATAATGTATTGATTGCTTGGTTTAAAAAAATAATATTGATAGCAATAAAATATCTTAGTTACCTACTCAAATACTAAAATATAGAAAACTTATAAAAATTATTATCATTATATGTAAATATTATGATTTTATTTTAATTGTAATATGAATTTATAGTAAGATTTTCTTTGAATCTTGTACGTTTAAATCGTATAAGTGTTATATTAAAATGTATGTTTTTTTAAAACGCATATCATATTATTATCTAATGAATAAAATACAATATACACATTACACTTCACATAATTGTTAACTGCATGAAATACGTAGATACACAATGTTATACTATAATAAGTATTTTTCTCTTGTATTCATAACAATTTTATCCGGAAATTTATATTATTGTATAGATATATTAAAATGTACTTTTGTGCATGTGCCATTGTTTAATGTAACTGTAAATGATCTAAAAAGTGGTAACAGAGAATTTTTTATAGAATCATTGTGGAGCTTATTTAATTAATATTTTAACCTAAATTATCCATTATCATAAACCAAGATTAATAATTATATAATGAAATAAAATGTTTTTTATTTTATTTTTAATAAATATTTTTAAATTCACGAAATGGTTCCATAACATCGTAATATAATTTTATTAACTTGCAGCAAATATTTAATTTAAACGTTTCTCATTCTATTTCTTTGTAATGCAGAGATAAGTTCAATTCTGGATGATCCAACTGAACGGTTCATGAACTAAGTGTGTGTTGTTTAAGTTAATAGTATTCCCTGGTTATTCGAATGGTCCTTTATAAATAAGAATGAATGGTAATTTGATTAATATATATATAATGTACTATATATGTGGGTGTGTGTGTGTGTATAATTGAATAATAATAAAAAAAAAATAATACTAGATTCAATTACACAAGTAAATATTAAATAAGTAATAGTTTAAGAAATAAGTCATAGTTATTCACGTAAATTTCTAAAATGAAAAAAAAAAATACTTGATTAGAATCTAGATTATAATTTTAGTCATGTTTACGTGTTGAAAACTATAAATTTATTGTAAGACTGATTACATTACAATGGAAGATAAATCAATAAATACTAAAATAAGTTAAAGTAAAATATTCAAAACAATATTGTGTATTTGAGCGTTTTTTTAAGAATGTATGTAAAAATCAGTTCTTGCTGTTTTTAAAATATTTTAGTTTAATTATTATTTCATTGAAACTTATAGATTCTTCGTAAATTTCTTGCCAATATAATTTTTTTCATTAATAAAATATATAGGTCGTACTAAATAAACTATTTCCTAACAATAACTTATAAATTATTTAAATACTGTAATATAAAATATATACGAGTATATACAAAAGTAAGTTTTTGATAAGATAAAATGACACTCGTTATTTAAAAATCTATAAATGTCTTTGAAAATATTTTTTTATCTAATTTTCAGTGGTAATAAAATATGATTAAAAAATAAAATATATTTTAATATTTTGTTGTTCTTATTATGTTTTTAAAGTTTTAAATCTTTTGAATAACAAAATAAATTTTTAATTTAGAGTATTCCGATACATAGAAATCAAAATTTGAATGAGTAGTTAAGCAATCTAAGTATTTAAAGTTTTGGTGATCGAAGTGGACAGATATGGGGTATCTTTGAAAAATATTGGTTTATTACTCTGCTTACCATAACTTTGAATTCATATAACTCATAAACTATTCACCCGAATTTTGATTTTTATATATTCAAATACTGTAAAAAATGTTTTGCTTCAAAATATGGAATTAAAAATTATGTTGTTATTCAAAATAATAAAACTTAAAAAATGTATAACGATAAAGAATATTAAAAAATACACTTTTCAAAAAAATTTTAATAGGTTTTGAAAAAATAAGACAAGTATTGTTTGATAAAAAAAAAAAAAATTATCTAGTAAATATTTTTCAAATTCGTTTCCCTATACTTTTTTTTTTATTAATACTTGGTATAGATAGATACTATTTAAAAAAAATATTATTAAATGTAAAAATTTGTTTTGTGAATTTACTTCTCCACTAAAATGTTTGACTTCTTGTAATTTTGGCCAAAATGATGAATTAATATTAAATTGATTTTAAATTATTTAAAACATAAATTTATATAAAAAATAAAGAAGTCCATCATTGTAAATCTATGCAGGTACACATTATTCTAATTTCATGTAAACGCCAAGCATTGTAAAAAGAGATTATTATTATCATATATAAAGAATTTCAGTTTTATTAATTTATAGATTACAGTTAAAAATAACATTTTACTACAATAATGCATTTAATTTTTTATTTACAAAACAGTTTCGTTAATTATTCGGGCATTATCTTTAATGTTAATAAAAATACGTTTAAACACCCACATATTCAATGAAGTGATAAATTTGTATAAATGGCTTCCTGCAGCTACGATGTATTTTAAATAAATTAAATTAAAGTTTGAATATATTTTAATTGTTTTCATAAAATACTATCTAACCAAGCAATGCTTTTATATTGCTAAATTGTATTGTACACATACACACATATATATATATATATAATATTATGTTGAATTATTCGTTGTTGTCCAGAACAAAAATAGTTTATTTAAAGTACAAACATTTTAATATTCTATTTATAATAGTTGTACATTTCATATGTTGTTATATATCTCCCCTTCTTTATTCATGATCGTAAAACATTTTAACTGTAAATATTAATATTTGAGTACTTTAGAATGATATTTTTGGTTTTTTCGTCTTTAGAAATAACAAATATTTTTTAAATATATAATTAATATAAATAAATATGTCTATGGTAAGTAATTATACTTAAAGGATGTCATTTAAAAAACGGAATTATATTTACAAATATTTTGTGAAAAGTGCTTTGAATTGACATTTCCAGGAAAGAATCACAACACTGGTTCAGGCAGCAAATTGAAAGCCTCTAATTTAACAATGTTTATATACAATATTCGTTGTGTCGATAACTAAATTTGGATGCAGACTGTAATAATAAATCACATTATACTGAAGTAAACAAAGCACCGAATCAATATGAACTGTTTGTCAAGATTGAACTACTCGTAAACGGACTGTTTGGAATTTGGATTCTTGATATGTGTTGTTCTTGCGATTCCGATTATCGTGATTAAGTGACTCTTAAATGGTTTGGTTCAAATTTTTACTTAAAATATTTACTTTTACAAGTCTGTTGAACGTAATTGAGAAACTTGTAAATGATCTTTTTAATTACTTTTTGTCGTCCCATGCTTGCTTAGGAAGTTCGCAATCGTTTTATCGTCTATTCTATTTTAGTTAACTTCGCATATGATAGGGACGTTATATTTTGAAGACATATATATATTTTTTAAAGAAACCAGCACAAATAGATTAAATTCACTTTCACTTATTTAAAATTGCATCGATTTACCTTTTCATAAATTAAAAAGAAAAGCTCGAACTCGGATACAGGTATAACGAGATGTCGAAATAAATAGAATACACAGATATATAAAAATAATATTATATGTTGTGTGTACCGGTAAAAAATACAACGTAAGAAAATTAGTTCATGTTACTCACATTTTTGTAAGAATTTCTAAATATACATATCATCAAGATTATTTAAGCATTTGAAGAGTTGATGAGTCATAAACAGACAAACATTAACTTATTTCATTTTTATTGTAATGAGAGAGTTATTAAATTTCCATGTCTTAATTTAAAACTTAAAAGCCTAAAATTACAAATTTAAATATTAAGTAAGTATACAAAAAAATGTTCTAATGATTTTATTAATATTATGAATATATATATATTATATATATACATAAGTACATAGATTTTAAGAGTTAAAAACTTAACTTTAAAAATACATTATTTGGTGGCCAGTTTTTTTAGTTCAAGGATCAAACAACACCCATTTCTTAACCCTAGTGAGACAATCATATTTTGTAAACCTACTGTGTATAGTAAAAAATGTCCCAGCATAAAAGTCAACTGTCAAGTACATTAACTAAGTTAAACGGATTATAAGTATGTATAATTTGATAAAATCAAGATTTATTTATCTGTAAACGTTTTTTCATTGATTTTCTGATTCTAGATTTAAATATAGATTAATCGGATGCCCAACTCCTTCTTATTAACAACTACAAAATTGTAAGTTTATACTTAGTACTGGAGAGTGCACATATTTCAATAATTTTCATTTTCATTTTAAATATCGTACAAAATAATATATCTCATGATAATGTTTTTAATGTTTTTAAATTTTTAATTCTACATACCATTATAATGTATCAAACATTAATTGTAAATTTCCAAAAACGTTTTAGAAATAACTATTTGATGGATAAAATATATTTTAGAAATATTTCTGAAAATTTTTATATCTGAACTAAATTTAAACTATTTAATATCATTCAAATGTATAGTTTTTTTATAGAGTAAACATGTTTAAAAATAGTTTGAAAGTTATCGATTTCTTTTTTATTAAAAAAATTCTATGTAGAATCAAGTTTAAATTCCCATAATTTACTTTTAAGTTCAATATAGTAAAAAAAAAACTCTTATATAGCCAATTTAAAAGAAGATCTCACAGAAATATATTCAATTAAAATTAAAATACATTGCACAAAATGAGCATTATTTGAATTTTATAATTAAAAAAATATTTGTTTTTTATCGGACTTTGTTACTTTAAAAAAAAAAAAAAAATTATAACAAAATGAATATAAAATATACACTGTTATTTCCATTTATATATATATACGAGTATACAGTTTTTATTTACATTAATTGCATGTTTGATCTTGTTTTACATAATATGATTTGAATTATTTATTGAATCATTGGTGTAAATAATATTTTTTTTTGTAAATTAACAATGTTTTGACAACCGTGATATTTATGTTTGTAAAAACATAACAAATGAAAGGTAGAAAAAAAAATTAGGAATAATTTAATCATAATTTATTTAATATACATTTCTGAGTTACACGTTTTTTAAATTAATATTTCAAAATACTACGTAATTCGTATTTGCTTTTTGGAAAAAAAATTGTAAATTACATTTTTAATAAGTATGTTTAATACAATAAGTAAAAAAGTTCACAGAAAATTAAGAAAAATACAAAATATCTACATCTAAAAATGTATAACGAATCTATTTCAGACCAAATATATACTCTTTGTGTTTTAATACACTTCTGAGTTCAGATATAATGCAATATTTGTAAATATAATGACGTCAAAAAAATAAAAAAATTTTCCCGAAATGCACTTAAAACGTCAATATTCAAAGCATAAACGTGGAGAGATTTTTGCACTCGGATCACAAAATAATAATTACGTAACAGAAAAAAAATTAAAAATCGTATATACATAATTTATGAATATATAAACATTGAACTTAAATGAATAAAACATATTAACAAGATTGCTTTGGATAATCCCGTATTAATTAAAAGCATGACTTGTTATTTCCATGTACATAATTACATAATTTGTTATCAACTAACTTAACATTAATATTTATAGGTTATTATTCTATAATTCTAATAAACATAATGCACACATTACAACCATAATATTTTGAGATATAATTTATATTTTTAATCTTTTTTTTCACCAGATTTTTATTTATTTGTTGCCTTTTTAATTTTTTTAATTAAAAATTTATCATGTAAATTGTTTTTTTTTAGTTAGTCATAATTTTTTAATCTTCTGGACATATACTCATGGAATTTTTCACCATAATATCAATAAGAAAAAATATGTAAAATAATTATATCACAATTGTATGTGATAGCTGTATAATATAATATTATGTATACCCACATTAATATACTGTAAAAGAAAATGTGAAGTTATTTGTGTTTTAGCTGTGGCAATTCAAAAATAATAATGTAAAATCATGCAATAAGAAATCAATAAGTATAAAAAAAAATATGAGAGTAAATTTATTCATTATTTCCAAGTATATATTTTATTTGACGATATATAATTAAGTACAAACATTTCATATGCATAACAATGCACGTATAATAGTTGATAATACATGTGTACTATTTATATTATATTATATAATAATACAGTTAGTATGATAATGCTGAAAATTAGACAATAGATAAGTTCTCAACTAGTATAAATGTATTTATGAACCAGCATAGTTAAAAACTCGTAGGTATTTATATAAACGCTGGTTTATTATTGCTATTATTCTGTTGCAGTATATTATAGGTATTGAATTCGATCACTTTTTTCTTTATGAAAATAATTCTTATACAACACCGGAAATATACTATCATTGTATTATTACCTATTATTATTAATATTGCGTTTACTAAAACAAAATACGTCAATACTTTATATGCACTTGTTTGAACATAGTTATTATATGTATATTGTCATGATAAAAATATGTCCTTTATTATTTATTATTATATATTTTTTTGTAAGAAGTTTAAAAATAATATTTCAGTTAATCATATAATTATATAATTATATTATTTTATAATACATACATTTTTTTGCAGTGTAATTAAATTATACACATTTATAAATATTTATTATATAATCAGAATTATGAATTTATTGCATTATGAAAATTATTATGTATAATTATGTATAATTATAAACTTTTGCATAAAACACATTGTAATATCACAAATTATCTAAAAATATGCTGTTTGAACTTTAAAATTCTAAAGATATAAAATATATATAATTTTTTTTTTAAAAACTTATTTGTAAATAAAAATGAGTTTCTTTTATGTAACATACTCGTATTTATTTTTATACCGTGCTAATCATATTATAATATTAAATATGATAATAGTTGGTAGGAAGTACGCATATTTTCTTATATACTGAAAGTTAATGTAGATAATAATTAAATGCAGTAATCATATAAGTACTATAGTTTTTATTGGACATTATATTCTTCGATTGGAATGACTAATTAAGTATATACTATTTACAACAAGGTAAAAAAAAAAAAATACCCGAAAAGAATAGAACAATTGGTATCAAAATCAATTTAAAAAAAAATAAAATTATATTTTATGGGACTATTTAATTTCTGGATCATCTGAATATTGTTCAAAAACATTAAAAATTACTGCATCAATAATTAATGAAAAACATGAAAAACTAAATATACAAAGCAAAAGTTTTTTTATAGTTTATCTCTGTACACAGAAGTTTGAAAAAGTAAGAAAGTAAAATAATTAAAAATATGTAATTTAAATAAATGTATAAGTAAATCTGTACATTTTTATGATTTTATGGAACAGAATCATAAGTTTTTCATTTAATTTGTTTTTTTTTCGTCTTAAACATTGCTTTACACCGAAACGTAACTAATAAAGTTGGTTGTAAGTATGAGCGAAAACTATGCACTAATAATAGGTATATAAATAGAAATGTGATTACATAAATACAACAATATTAAGATTATTTATTCATGTTTTCGTTAATTCATATCTTCAATTTAAATTCTGTAAATTCGACAACATCCAAGACGATTTCAGAAATACTCGTGATTCAAGACATGTGTATTATTCAAAACAGTTCTGAAAAACAATCTAGTGAAGTACATCGTACAGTAAAATAATTATTATAATTATGTATATTTTATAATATTATACTGACAAGTGCGAAGATAACTATAATGCATAGGATGTGGTAGAGGCGAGGGCTTGTCCGCTCGTTATTATAATATTATTATATATATATCTGCCATGAACATATTCATTTTTAATTGAATTTCAAAAACATTGAGTACAATATGATGGCGTTATATAATATCATGTTATACTTTTTGTTATACTCTAACATTGTATATTGTATTTTTAATACCCTTTAAATGTAGTAAAAATTAATCTTGTTTTAAAATATCTTTCAAACGCACATATTTTAATCATCATAAGAAGCATCAAAAAAGATTATTACAGTCAAATAATATAATAATAAACTACGAAATATTAACAGAGGCAATATTTCACTCGACAAAAAGAATACGTTGAATTACGTTAAAAAATATTTATGTATAATATATATACTCTTATATTGTAAAGACGTCTTCTTAGTTGACGTATTTTTTAATATTTCCGGTTTAAACATTTAAAAAAAAAAAATTGAAATATTCATAAAATTAAAAATAAAATAAGACATTTTTAATCTACAAGTTAAATGCTAAAATAATTAAAATATTGTTAGAAATTGATGTCATATAATAAAATCTATGAAGTGAAAATAAACTTTTGGTATAATAATAGCATGTTGTATATTACATAAAATACTATTATATTATGAACAAAGAATAATTTAAAATTTTGTATATTAGACTTGGTGTAAACTTAACGGTTCTTTTCATAATAATTTTTTGGAAAACTAAAAGTATTAGACTATAAATTTAGAAAATTACCTCTCTAACAAGTACCAACATATCCAAGTAGAATTTTATGCAAGGTTATCCTAAAGTTTTCCTTGTTTATCATATATTATATTACTAACTCTACGCAAGGGACTTAACTTTAAATTTCATATTCAGTTTTCGGTTTGTAATCTATATTGATAGTGCGACATTCAGAGCAATTATTTCATACAAAATAGGTCGTATATATCTAATAAACATTAAAAAAAAAACAAAACAAAAACAAATAAATAAAAACACACAATTATTATAAGACCAATAATTTATAGTAATTTACCGACACTAAACAATTTGGTCGAATTACTTTGTTCGAATTTGTCATGTATATAGTAATTTGAACATATTGGACATAAATATCTAAATTCATTGTACATAGAATTTTCGATATCTTTATTGGTTAACATTGTTTGACAGGCTTAATCTGAACGAAAAAATACGTTAAAAATCATTTTTGTTTTACATGTAAAGCTCTAAATACTGATGGTGATAAGTATTTACGGTTTATTGAGTATATTTATATAGTTAATATTTACGTATGTCACAATATCGTAAGTAAATACTTGTATTCGACAGAATATACAATTTGAGGGATTAGATGAATTTTAATATTTTTATACTTGTCAACATTTAAGTTGTACAACCATTTCTATAATGTACATCATATAAATGTTTTACACGCATCGTATGTAAATGGGTTTTCCATTAATTTATTGAATGACAGTCATCGCTAATTGATCCTATTTGTCAACTGCCTATAAAATTCCATCGTAGCAGGGCAAGTCAATCAGTATTTCACTGAAGGCTAAAAACCGTGTTCGCACTAAGTTAATTCATAGCTGCAGTTGGGAAAATATAATACTATTGATCGGGATCTCAACATTTTCGTCCACTCTAATAAGATAAAAAAAAAAAAAACAATTTTTTTTCAAACAGGTAATATAGGTACCCCACTTCATTTGAACTCATTTATATACTTATATATACTTTTCTATCTATTTGAACCGTGTCATGCAATCAGAAGGGGGGGGGCATTATTTCTACACCAAACTTAATTTGGTAGTATGTTTTCAGTTGCGAATACCCAGTTGTACATGTTAAAAAGAAACAATATTTTTATATTTGGTGTAAGTACCCAAAATATATTATTGAATAATTAATGATATTTATCCGCACATCGATCATCTCACATAACAGGATGTAATTATATAGCTATAAAATTTATATTATACTTAGTATAGTGATTTATCGGAATATTAATCATCGGTTTGACTCTTCTGTGATATGCGTTTCGTAAACAAAAATAGATATAATGGTCATTGACTGATGCATCGACGAATGTCGACATTAAATACGAGCGACTCCGGGTTAGGTGCCTTTCGGCTACAATCACGTACTTTCCGTTAGCGCTGAGCGCTATTCAAGGAACGTGGAGGTTCACGGCCTCCAATCGCCGCACTACACGACCTGCTTATGACCGCGCGTTGACATATGGCTAAAAAACACTGCAGCAGCCGTTTCCTGCATACCACAAGTTCCCGCAACGTAGTCCTGAGGCTCGCCGTCTACGGTATAACCGGCTCTCCAATAAAATCACACACCCGTACGAAACCAACTCAACGAACGAGGGTTTGCTTGCGGAGGCGAGAGCCGTGCCTTGGCTTGACACAGTCCGTTGTTATCGGTTTGTTCATATAGGTCGCCGGACAACTCACTGCTACTGAAGTAAGGTTCGACAACTCGGTAATCCATCAGACGCACGGCCCATACGCTCACCGCAAGATCCTGGAGATGTGCGGGGACGTGACCAATATTGGGATGTTTGCTGAGTCATCCGCGATGCCGAATGTGCTGGTCTTTCAGCCCACCCGATCATGCATGCTGACAAACCGAACAGCGCAATCGAAGAACGACGTGGATTAAGTCAAAGTTTGCTTAGGTGGTACGAATGCCAACCGCTCCGTGACACAGGGACGCGATCTGTCACGGGTGTCTTCGGTCGCGAAACCATAGAGGGCGAAGGAAACGACTGGACTTATACGAGTACGTCATGTCCACTTCCGTGACTTAAGTTTAGATAGCTTGACGCCATTTAACAATGCGTATTGACGATCGTGTTGAAATTATTATGTATAGTTTTCATGGAGCGTTATTTAATACAACGTATCACCGACAAATTCACTTAAGTGTATCACACCGAGAAAGTGAGAAATACATTATAATATTTTTGTAATAACTATACATAAATAATATTGACAGTACTATGTGTATATTTTATAACATTATAATATTGTGTTTATAGTTGTATACTCGTATATTTCATACATAATAAAGCAAAAATATTGACTATAGAATCCTTAACCTTACCAATTGTTTTTGTCGTTCAGTAGTGTGTAGTACTTGTATTATAGACAAGTCCGTTTTGACCACGAGTTGTGTTCTAATATTTGTTTGCACGCAGTGCTGATAAAAATTTCTGAGGAATATAAAAAGTTTTAAAAGATAGAAAAAAGTATGATACAGCACCAGTGACGATAAGCACATCTGTGAACAATACGTTTTCTACTCGTATATGATAAAGAGTTAAAAAACTGCTGTTACTATTATAATAATTATTATTTTATATATTGGTGTCAAATTACAATATTGTAATAAACCATAACCAGAGTTAAGTTAAGTTGTGTATAAGATAGAAAGCTCAATATTAAAAAAAAACACAACAAGCTACATGATAAAAATAAATTGGACACTTATAAACTATAATATAGTAACATATTTTTGGATATTAAGACATTGCTTAACGGATAAAATTATAGAACTTACTTTTTGCTAAAAATTTGAAGGTTTAGTATAACAAGTCAGCATACGTAATAATATTTTTAAAATAGGTAATATTATTTTTTTAAAACACAAGTATATTACTGATAATAATTCATCTTTTGTATAAACAAGAAATTGTTTTCCACTATAGTAAATTATTTTGACGAAAATGTTATTTTCGACCACCTGCTAGTATTACTGAAACAACTTATTATTTATAAATTATAACAACACTACCAATACCTTGTAACGTAAAGATATCGTCATCAATACATTTTATCATAATATATTTATAATTCTAAAAGTAGCATAAAAAATACATCGTGATAAAATACACTAGGTACAAACAATAGTTTGAAATAATATTTTTCTAACTTACATTTGTTCGTAAGAAATTTCCTAACCGATCCTGTGTAATTAATATCTAGAATCGATAATTTATATTTTAGTATTTTATTATTTCGTTTATGTGAGGCATAAATAATAGTTATGTTGTTAGTATTTTGAAAATATATTTTATTAAAATTCAGTAAACAAGTGTATAGTGGTAAAAAAAAAATGTGGCTGATATTTGCACACGCATGGTATAGTAAACATGTCGCTATTATTATATTTTACTATAATTTATAATTATTAAATGCAACTACTAAAATATTTGAAAAATAAACATTTAAAATATACATTTTACAAAATAATTTTTATCAATGTAAAATAAGAAGCAGAAGTTGATTATATCTTCAAAATTGTTTAAAGTAAGTACGTTTTTTTATGACTTATATTTTTTTGAAAACAAGGTTTTAAATTTAAATATCATCTACCATTATATTATATTCAAATTGTTTTTTTTTTTTTTAAATAGCAATTGACCCGTGTCTGAAAATTTATAATTTGAAGAAAAATATTTTCAGTAAATTATAACATCAAATATCCAATTAATAATCTATTGTTTATAAATTTAAAAGTATTTTTAATGTATGTAATACGCATTTTAACTTGGAATATGACATGATAATATGTCAGTTATAAATTATAATATCCAAACTTAGATAATTTGTTTTGCCTCCGGATTCGCTATAAATTCTATAATATTATTATGATTTTCCAGCATAAAATATAAATATTGTGTCAGTAATTAAGGATGATAGTTATTTTTTTCATTTTTATGTATTAATAATATAGTAGGTACATAATATCATTTTCCAAACTAATTATAATAATCGGAGAAAAAAAATTAACATGAAAAGTTTTGTAATATTGTACATGAGAATATTTAATTTAATTATTTTAACACTCTATAAAGTAATAATAATATTATATGACTTTTACGAAAGTAGTGATTGATAATAATTATAATTATTTTAACTTAAAATGATAATGATTAACAAATAGCTACCTCAAACGGTCAATTTAAAAAAAAAAAAAATAATTAAATTAAGTAAGAAATAATAATACTTATGGCTAATTATTATAATGTATCCGTAACGATTTATATAATAACAAATATAATATAAATTCGGTTAATAATTATGTGTGTATCAGTAGATGATATTTTTTGAAATGTTTGGATTTGATTAGTGTTAATTTTTACCACATTCCAAAGTTAAAGCCCATACATCCAGATAGGTTTATGAAGAACATTTTAGATTAACAGTTTGGTGTTGAAATTGAAGTACTTATTTCAAGTTAAAAGAAGTCTGAAAAACAACATATCTAAATTTAAATACAGTTAAATACCTAATGACACATACATTTAAATTTTATAGGGTATAAAAAACTAGTGTGATTTTTGATAAATTATTTCTTTGTAATAAATAGAAAAACTAATGAATAATCTTGTATTAAAAAAAAGGAAAAAAAAAAGGAAATGGACCACAAAGAATATTTGATGACAAACTCACCAATATACATATATACCAAGTTGTGACACATTGTTGATGGTTTTTTTGGTATACTAAGATAATAATAATTAATCATAATCCATATAATGCTCAAAAAAAAAAAAATCAAAATTCTGTAAGATTGGAAATGTTGTACTTATTAGAAATTAAAAATTGAAATATGGAATGATTGAAAAGATAACAACTAACAAGTCTAACCTATATATTATATGTTTGTATCAAGTGTGTACAAATGGGTATAATTTTTAACTTTGATAAATAAAAACTAAAAAAATTCAATATGTAAATAATTTAATGCATTGATGTATTAAAACTAATAAAGTAATCAAAGGTCTCGATAAAAACAGAAATATTAAAAAACGAAAAATCTAAAATATTAAAATATTAATAAGTTAACTAAAATCAATATACTGGTGTTGATATATGAAATTATTAACCATTACCTTTTACCCTGAAGGTTAGGTAGAATATATTTATGGAATTTATTTTGGGGTTTCGGAACCTTTTCGTTAAAATGAACCAATTTTTTTTTTTTCAAATAATTATAAATTCGTAGTTTTTAAAGGACCACATTGGGTAAAGATAAAAAAAAAAAAACATACCATAGTATAAAAAAATGACTATTTATTACATTAAACAATTTCATCGAAAAATGGTTGGCATTAAAAACATAATAATAAGTCTTAAATTTAGAAAAAAAACTTTATTTTATTATAATTTACCATAATTTGAATTCATGTTTAATGTATTTTTATAACAATGTATATCCCAAAGAGCCAAAGGTTTCTGACCCCTAATTTTTATTTAGATTTAGGCATGATATACAACATATTTGATCAAGTTGATTTTACAATTTATAAAATATCAAAAGATAGGTACATCATAATATTATTATCATTGAGATAGACCATTGTCGTAGTGTTTCATAATTTGTTGCAAAACATATGATTGTAATAAATTCTTATGACATAGCATATAATCCATAACTACCTGATACATTTCATACCTGTATTTATTTACTTAATTATTAGAAATATGTGTTATTTATTAATTTCGATAATATAAAATATATAGATTTTCGTTATTGATAATATTATTATCGTTAAGTTTTTTTTTTTTTTATATACTCAATTAACAGTTAAAAGTCTTATTATTATTATTATATGAACTTAATACTTTATACATCACAATGGAATTATAATTTGATAAAATATATTATTTCTGTAAAAATTATTTGTTTCGTATTTAAAATAAATTAAAATTAAATTATATTATAATATTATTTTTCAAAATAAGATCGTTTTTAAATTAAATAGTATCCTGATATCAAATTTATTTCATAGAATAATTTAAATTTAAAACCAAGTAAAAATGTGTATATTTTATGAAATTAAAATTTATAATTTGTATTAAACAAAAAAACAAATTGAAGTGATAGTACATTTTGTATTTATGAAAATTATTTTGATTGTAACAATTACCAATGATTTTTTAAGTATTTATTGTTTTATTTTTCACATTGTATTCATAAAAATATATACGTGATTGAAATTTTAAAATAATTGTATGAAAATTATAATTAAATATTTTCACGTGAAAAATAATGTTTGTCTAGTTTAACTGCATTCATTTAAAAATAATAATCAGCTTTGAATAATTATAATACTTATTGTAGACTGTTTATTCGTAAACTGTTTAAAATGATTAATTAATTTTTCAATAAAATTTAAAAAATAAATATATTTTCTTGTGATTTAAAATAAATAATGTAAGTATTGGAAAATAATTGAAATTTAATATTTTTGAAAGTCTTGTAATATCCTAACATAATATATAACTTGTAATTTTTAATAGTTACCATGTTTTTACCAACACTGTAGTTGAATATCGTTAATTTTGTTTTCGAAAATACTATAAATAGCTTTTCTGTTAATTTTCAATCAAAAGATTAGTGAACCAACAAAATACGTATTTTTTTTTTTTGTGATAGGAAAAACCTTACATAGCAATCTTTTGCATTTATTTAGTTCACACAATTGATTATCTACAAGATTTTAAAATAATATTTTAATTGCTGCGTATCGTTACATTTTACAGGTACATCGTACATAATAAATCATTTACATCGAGCACTGATCAACTAATGTTTTGACGTAACACTTACTTTTTTCTTGGTTAACAGTTTCAAACAACACAAAAAACTAAGGACCACGACACGTGTTTTTTATTTTTAAGTCAGTGTACCGGACGTTGCGTTAGACATTATTTGGATATGGCAACATGTAATTCTACGACATTTAAGATCATAATTTGTGTAAAAAACGACTAAGTAATGAAATCAAACGAAGAATAGCATTTAATTTTATATTAAATCTACGAGAGATTGATTTCGATTATCAAACTAAGCACCGGTCTAAGGCTATTCCCCGATTTTACGTAGTAATCCAAAATCTACTCAACTAAATCACATAAGGACATTATTGCTGGTCTCTTGGATTTGGGACATTCAAACGTGCATGAATGGAAATGTTTTTCTGATAATTTACCATTGAGACTTTTTTTTGTGTTATTAATATAAAAAAAATCTACCAACAAATCGGATTCGTTAAAAATTAAAATTATATTGCGAGCAAAAGTAGCAATCAACTAGAAACTTTCGTACGAAAATCCACCCAATTTCTAAAATAATATTATTCGACCTGTGGTCATGCACAGCAGAAATTTCGCTATCACTTATGGATATGAATTAAAAGTTTAAAAGACAATATTTCACATTCTATTATAACAACTTAAAAAAATTTTTCTCCTTTATGTTCTGCACTTCGTAATGATAACCGTACAAAGGCTGTTCAAGTTACAAATTGCTCAAATCTTCTAATCTTTTATATGTATTTGGTGAAGTTCAGCTAATTCTAAAATAAATATTTCAAAATACAATATCATCACCATTTGTAATGCATTTTATGACTATATAGTATACATACTGCCGTCCAAAGAAAAAAACCATAAATTTAAAAACAAATGAGATTATACTGTAATAGTTTAATAATATGGTTTTACATATTTTTTCTAAATAAATATACCGTAACTATGGATATTTTATCCAGAAAAATATGTGTTTAAAAGATAATAATATTTTCGCAATTGAAATTAAATATAACTGATAGAAACACCGTATAATCACTGTTCATTAAGAAAAAATTTAGTATATTTTATTTTAAATACCAAAAATATTATTTATTACCAAAACATATATTATTCCTGATTAACCAGACTCAATAAATACAGTACAGCAGATTTATTGGATAGAATTGAAGAATTTAATCTTGGAAAAATAGTAAAATTATAAGTTATTATAATATCATTTGAGAAATAAATAATTGGGTGTACCTAATTTTCAGATGATAATGAATCTATCATAGTTCATAAATATATCTGAGTTACCTTTTTATGTTGATAATCGTATTGTGATTAATGACAGAATAGAGTCTTTCACAAAATCTGGATAATTTGGAAGAGAAGAAAATATTTAAAAAGTTAAAAAGATGCAAAAAAAAAAAAAAATAAAAAAATAAAATTAGACTTAGAAAAAGATCGGCATTGGGTTATAATTAAAAGAATTACAAAAGAACAGTGCTTTGAAAAAATAACAAAAGAAGTACGATATTTTGTGAACTTTTAATATTGAAATATAATCTGGTATCATTTCTGGTAAATTTTAATGTGTAGTTGTTAAAACACGTAAAAATACTTTGAAATTGTATATTATTGATGACTGAAGTAACAAAATACAAGACGTATGCATACCATTTTTTTTACCACCCATAAAAAACAAATAATAGAGTTTTAGATTTATTTTAAAATTATTCTAATGGTTAAGTAGAGGCTTATGATGATCTTCCAGGCATGAGATCAATTAAAAAATATTTGCATTAATATTTAATAAATGATTATATCGAGTCATTTAACCTGACTAATTGGCATGAGCTTGGTATAAATATTCAATATTTACCAAATAGCATTAAAATTAAACAGCCAAGCATTATTTTTTTTTTTATCCTTAACCTTAATATACGATTTCATATGATTATTATTGAAATCAAGCTTTTAAAAAGAATATATTGTTTACTATACTCAGATATAAAGAGTGTGAGATATGCGAAAGCTTAAAATTGCATGAACACGCAAAGCTTATTTAGTTGACAATTGTGAAATTTGCTAAGCTCACTCTGCATATAATAAAAAGCTAATATTTCAAAAGATGTGTACCAAGAGCACGCAAAAAAGGATTTTGATGTAAAGTATATTTATGTTACTGTAGATCTACAATAAGTTATTACTTTACCACGTATTGATATACATTATTTTATTTACTAAAAGAAAAATTGCATACAATGAGAGCTTTGAGCCTGTTGGGTAAAATAAACATTTTTTTTTTCCAATTACATGCATATTCTATAAAGGTATTGGTTGGAAAAATAAAATTGGTTGGTAAATTTTATTCATTGTTTTTTTAACTATTCTGACGCCCAAAAGTTGACAACTCGGTTGGATAATTATTGTAGTTAAAACTGGTATTTATTATCAATTATCATTCATAATTAATATAATCAATTCAAATGATACCTATGCCCAAAAATTTGTTAAATTGTTTTAAATTAGTGTAAAGCTAAGGCATACATTTATATTGGCAAATAGTTTTTATTATAAAGTTGAGCAATTTTTAAAACATCAAAAGAAAACCTAAAATTTTGCTAGAAAAGTAAAAGCGGCCAATAAAGAAAATGTTCACTTAAAAAAAATTATTTATTTTGATTTTTTCAATGAAAAGATAATAAAGCACAATAGAAACTATTAAAACCTATGGATAAAGTTTTGTTGAGAGACATTGTATCAATAAAAGCTAAACGTGGAAAACAAGTGTTATATTTACTAAAAGTCAATTTAATGATAAAACATAAACAACACTGGATTTAGTCCAAAAATAGTATATGAATAAAAAAAGAAACGCCTCTGCCATCTTAATTTACAAAATATCGCGGAACACCAAAAGAAAACTTAACAAATTCTTTTAAATTTGGCTTAAATTCTCTCAAATAATAGAAAACAGTTTTATGTAAATATAACAATGTACTCGTATAATTAATAATTAATTAAATTTGAATTATTATTAATATTATTATTATAAATATATTAAAAATGTATAATGAGTAGTTGTATTAAACTTAAAATATTATCATAAATTATGTTAAAATATTTATGTTTTAATTAGTTTTGATTTCAAGATAAAACATTACAATAACTTTCAAATTTTGTTATTAATTATAATTAAAAATTAATATAAATATTATACAGCGTTATTTCTTCAATCGTTAATAATTAGTACATTTATGTATGTTACGTAAAAATTCCATAATCAGAATTATGTCATTTTTGCCAAGTATAACAATTTTAAATAATTAATTGCGTACTAAGTATGAATATCAAAACAAGAATATCTTAATAAAATAAAATCAAATAGTCATAATGCATTCATCACGTATATTTCTTTAAGGAATTGTTAAAATTGACTTTGAAAAATATCTTATTTTTTAAAATAACAGTACCAAAAATTACTAAACGTAAAAATTAATTTTTCCTAAAACAGAACGAAGGAAACTTACGGCATTCTTCCTTAGGATAGTAGTATACGTCTTCCATCAATTAATATAACTCTCTAGTGTTATTTAAACATCGAAATATTTTTTATTTCTTTTGTTTCTTGCGTACATTGTGTAAAGCCTATTTTTTTCTCCTTTCAGCACTAATAAATAAAATTGGACCTCAATATTTATTTTTATATTATAAACGATTGTCTTTGTACAGTTTATGTAGTTTTTGTTATTTATATCATTGTATTTTTCGGTATTGGTCAATTTCATGTAAATATTAATGTTATATTGTTTAAAAATTATATTATGATTTATATATACATAATCTTAATTTAAATAATTTAAATAACACATAAATATTGAAAATAAATCTATATCACCGTCAAAAAATTATATAATTATTTATATCAAGCTGACATACTATCTGAAAATTTAAAAAAAATAGTTATTTTTTAAATTATAAATTTTAATATAGTATACTATATTATTATATTACGTTTGTTAAAACCACGTTAATGTAACTATATTGCCTATTTATTTTGCCGTACAACGCTTATTAATAATATTGAAAATAGTTTGGTTTTCAACAAATATTTATTGTATTATAATAAATATAATATAATATATTTATTATATTACATAATTAAACAGAATATAATATTATTTATTACTTTACATTTTGTACTCTAAATTGATAAGATCAAAGAACTTTCATCTTAGAAATTTACTCAAAACTTTGAACATAAATTATAATTGCGTATAGGGGATTTTTAACTGAAATTAATTTCTTTGTCTTTAATATTATAAATAGCATTAATAAGAAGGTTGATGCGTTCATTTAATAAAATAAAATAAAATAAAATAAATAATTATAAATTTAAGTAAAATATCAATAGTAATATGGAACAAATATCTTATCTGCCGTATATTGGAATTAATTTTAAATAGCTACTTGTTGAGAACAAACACCAATGCATTCGTCTTTATTAAATCAAACGCTAACGAATAGTATTATCTAATTCAATTTAGCAATAGCAGTTGTGCGTTATATTGTGTATATACATTTTTCTAAATAAAATTATCCTAGCTTTAACTTATATAGTAAATTTGGTATATAAATACCATTTAAGCTAAAAATTATAGATATTTTATAAGTATAATTACTTGATTATTTAAATTATTTAACAATACTTTATAAATAATTATTAGTAATTTAAGCTAAATTAATATTAATATTGATATTTAAATGTAGAATGAAAAATATATTCAACTAAAATCTAAATAATTTTTGGTTCTTTAAAAATCAGTTGTAAAATATATTCATTGAAAAATTCCAAAAAAATCTAAAAAATATATTATTTCTATTTATATTCAACACACACACACACACACATATATATATTATATGTATATAATTATTTTTATTATTCATCTATATCTTAGTGAAAAATTAAATATCTGAACAAACTACTTACCACGAGTGATTTATTATTTTTATAATTTTTTATAATAATCAGGGTTTGAGGACTTTTAATTTTTTTTGTATATTTGTTTGTGGAATATTAAAAAATAAGTTGAAAATAAATGTCATACTGATAAGAATACATCCCTAATGTTTTTATTGCTCATTTTTAAATATTTTATGCTTTTTTTATAACTTTAATGCAATTTACTCGTATTGTTTATTTTAAACTTTTTCTGAAATAAAATGTTCTAGTTTTGTAGTATATATACCTGCTATCGAGTAGCAAGCGTTATTTTAAGTTCTTATTTAGTAAAAGTCAATTGTAAAAACATATGCATATATATGTATGTTTATCTACACCACGTTGCATTTACCATGCAATTTATTGTATATAGATAGAAATATCTGCAATATTCTGGATATCATATAAACAAATACAGTTTAAACTAAAACAAGTTTTAGAAAAAAAACCTTATCTACCACTTTTGAAAAAAATGTCTTACATGCTGCTATTGAGTATTAGAGACATCAAAGAATTAAATGCTTTTTCTGATGACATATATAATAGTGATATTTCCTTACCTAAACATGTCATTATCACGTAATTCGATGTACAACGTTCATATTTAATGTGCAAAATATTATTGAATAATAGAAAATCGTTCTAACTTTAAAGTATTCACTTACAGTATTGTACCGCGAATAGTAACTAAACAAAACACAATATGATAATGTGTCATTCAGTGTAACTATGGAAGTCTATAAATTGATCGAATTGACTAGATAATAACAGAATAACGTACGATCCGTGATACTGACGCCGGCATATAATGTTTTCTATAAAACCAGTAAACAAACACAAAACCGCAAAACCGCCTTAAAGCCTTAAACGACAAAAAAAAAAAAAAACATAAATTCATTAAAACAAATCGTACTGTGTATTTGAAAATATTAATTTGTAATATTACAATGATGAATACATACTAGTTATTATAGCCCTGTTGTAATTATTCGCAGCATATTATTATATTTAGTTTAATGAATGATTGTTGAATGTTTATCGTAGTATAATTGTCATAAATATCGTCAGAGCAAGTTATCAATTTTAACACCGACATCATTTGTATAATACGTACTATATATATATATATATATATACAATGAAGTAATAGTTTACATTTAACATCACGTCTCACAACAATACATTTTTTAAATTTTAAAATTATCGACGTCAAACGACAATGGAACAACAATGACTTGATGGTGTAATATTTTATGCCATTACCTACATGATAATGATGCGTACATAATGCACAGTACAAATAGTGCGCGGGATTTACAGTTTCAGTCACCGAATTTACGCGGTGATTTATCTGTGCGTGCATCACAATCATTAAACTACACGACTTATCATCACGCTCCGAAACGTACGAGGTGAGATTTTTGGTAATAGTTGTTCACATGAATTTTTTTTGTTCATCCATTCAAGCTTTACACACAACTAGACGGAAAAAATAGAGAAAGATTGAAAATTGGTATTAAAACGTCATACGGTCTTAGCTTGAATGGGTGTCTCTGATTGGGTGACATTCGAATTGTCTTCCACGACATAATTAGATTATGAATAAATTTATATCGATAGTACGTGTATTACTGACTATTATATCGACTTCTGTAATGATCAAAAATATTATTTTAAAGACATACAGTATTTCACAGACAGATTGATTTGTTGAATGCAATAAGCTAGTTGATCATTGATTATCAGTTAAATATAATTTTATTGTTTTATTCAATATTATCAGTTTAACATAGTCAATTTTATTTTCGCAATCGTTAGGTACCATAAATAACACGTAATTATTATTTATTAAATACATTATTTTATTGTTAGACACTATGATATTTTATCTTCAGATAGTTTTATTATTTTTAATTTTATAACACTTTACATAATTTGTAAATATTAATTGTCGTGTTACGTTCATAATTATTTTTAATTTAAATTTTGTCTGTCTTTTGAACTAGAAATCTATTTATTATATCTATTTGAATCAATTCTAATACAAGACAATATTATTTTTTATATAAAAGGATGCAATTCAAGTGAATAATATTATTTCTGAAATTGAGAGGCAATTCGAGTTACCTTTTTAAAAAAAAATGTTCACGGAGGCAATTTAAGAGTCAGATGGGAGTCATTTTGTATAGTGCGACTTGTTTGCGCACAATCCAAATTTTTACCCAGTTATCTACAGCTCGTTTGCACACAACGTTTTCGTTAACCTAAGAATTAACGACTCGTTTGCAAATAACATAAATATTGGATAAACATATATTATGTTCTTTAAAATTTGGACTAACCTAAAGTAATTGAATCATCGATATTAATTACCAGAAAATATATAAGTTTATTTTATAATAAATAAAAGTAAGAATATAATTTCAAAATACTAATTGTCATAAAAATGTTTAAAACAACAACATGAGAATAATTCAAAGAGCCATGTATGGAATCTAAAAAAAATTATTTTCAAACTTACCGAAATCTTAGTATATTATGCTAAAAACAATTGATTGATGTTCAGCATAATCTCACATACGAGTACAAAAGTAATCATTTTTGTTTTGTTAATAATGACAAAAATTTATTTATATTTACATTTTAAAAAAATTTGAAGTTGCTACAAGGTACAAAAGTATAGAACACATAGTACTCAAACTTATTGTGTGAACATCCCCGATTGCGACCTAAAGTGACCTTTTATTTATTTTTTCAAATTCCGATTGTGTCTTGTATGAAGTACACAAATAATATTTTTGGACCAATTTATTGCAGAATTTTTATTTCAGGACCTATTTAGCATGCACTGAATACAATTAAAGAATAACATAATTTTGTTTGGTATTCGATGTCACTCGCTATGTAAAATAGCCATTACCTCAGTAACAAAGAAATTAAATTATATTTATTATTATTGTAATTCGTATAATTTGATAGCAATATTGAACGAAGTAGGACCTTTAACGGCTTTTTACATTTTTGCATTGGCAGCTCATCAATATCCTTGACTATTGTTATATAATAAGAGGTAACCAAAAAAAATTAAAAAAATGTAATTAACAAAAACGCCACGTCATTGAAAAAAAATCAAATCTTCCATCATGTCTTACTGCATAATTGCAGTATTTTTGTTTTGAAAATAAATCGATTATTAAATATAGATAGTTTTTTTTTTCAGTCATATTATTATATTATAGATTCTATAACGCTGAATATGACTTCACGTGCTTACTCTCACGATTTTTTTTAAATGCCTCTTGTTACGTGGTCAGGGAACTTTGTTACGATATTAGTTATCCGGGGTAAATTGTCTATTTTTTATGAATACATTTTCTAAAGCTGTGGGTTAAAGCACTATTTATAAACATTTTCATCAATAAAAAGAAAAAAATACATTTTGTTTATAAATCTATAGTAATTATTATATTTAAAATAGTAATTTACCGTCTTGAAAGATAGTTATTATTAAGCGTATATCGGAGAGTTCGCTCGTATTATGGTTAGTGCTGAATTGCTTACCATGCATTATTTAAATATATTAAGTATTACTTTGGACGTGTCAAAAAGTGTTTAGTGTGTATATTTTGTATTGGTCAATTCTATAGTGTGTGTTAATTGTATAATTGATGCATTGATGTATAACGAAAGTTAAACTTTATAAAATCAATAAATTTTAATACATAATATTAAGTGTTGCTTATTTTTAGTAGGTGACTGAAAATATTACTAAGAAATTAAGAAAATATGCACAATGAGGTTCTACAAATAAAAATGTACATGATAGAGGAGTTAAAGTGATTTGAGTAAAATATAAATTTTTATCGGTTAGTTTTGTAATAAAACGAATACAGTATGACGAAAAACGGTAAAAACCTTTCAAAATTTATAGTTACTTTAATTATTATATAAAAAAAAATATTTTCATAAGCGCTGGTTAAACTTAATGAAACAAAGTGTTTTAAATGAAACACTTTGTACAGTTTACCTAGATGTTTGTAATTTCAACTCGTTTGCAAACGCAACGAATGACGCGTGAAGTAAATAAACGCATACACCTAAATATCCTCAGTTTTTTTTTGCAACCATATTCCATATATTATATTAACCATTTATGTGTAATAGAAAATTTTAATAATAAAATATTTTTATGTTAGTACTATGTGATATATGTAATATAGCGGCATATGGAATTCAGTGTCGTGTTTCATCGTTTATAATAACCGTTGAAGGGATCTCTCAGATAACATTTTATCGCCTCTTCAGTTATAACATTA
The DNA here is from genome assembly GCF_002803265.2 of Melanaphis sacchari. Classification (NCBI taxonomy): domain Eukaryota; kingdom Metazoa; phylum Arthropoda; class Insecta; order Hemiptera; family Aphididae; genus Melanaphis; species Melanaphis sacchari. The sequence goes on along the minus strand of NW_020270469.1, from coordinate 1,933,047 downwards.
TATTTACGATGCCACATGAACTTGGATTCCATTTTAAACATAAAAAATATTAGTTTTTTTTTCTAGTTCACATTCAAACACTCTACTTGGTAGCTTTTCAGTTTAAAATTTTTCTAACTTACAATGTTGTCGGTTAAAATAATAATAATTGTAGTAACTCTTACTTTTTCCGTTGGCCACATAAAGAAATATGTATAGAAGCATACCAATCGTATTATAAGGGTACAATAATTGTGTAACCACTTGCTAGATGAGAGATTCTAATCTTCCGAGAAATAAGCAAATATGTTATAGAATAACATTGTTAGTTACAATTGATTGGGTATAATAAACACAATCGTAATTATAATTTTGATAAATGTTACATAAAATATTCGTATGCATCTTCTATAGCTTTGAAAATAGAGTCGTTCGGGCAACGATAATAAAATAAGAAATTATAAAAGCGTTGTTATAATGTTTCGTTTAAAATTTTTAGAAAATAGTGTAAACTATAACTATTTTAACTAGACCAATATAATATTATCATTTTTAGATTAAATAACTGTATATTTATAAATGTATTATAACTTAAATGAGTTAAATTAGTTAAGTGAAGAGGAGAGGAAAAACATAATGAAATATGTTTTTGTGACATCAGATAGTGGTTAACCGATGGGTTCGTGTCAGATATTAGTTTTGTAATGCTATTTTTTTTAATTTTTTTAGATTTTTTATTACCTCTAACTACGTGATATAAAATATGTATATTTATAATTGTTACATTTCAAATCCGCTCATGTTGTATGCATAATTGTAATTATTGCTCACCACAGAATACGATTGACTGTGTTGTTTTCATGCCGGATGATGAAAAAAAAATAATATACAAAAAAAAAAATAAATAATATACTGATATATATAATCTTGTACTATACAGAATGACTTTTTAAGCGTGCTCGTAACTTTTTATGGATTTATTTAAATTTTGATTTTAGATATTTTAAAGTTTTAATTGTTTTTTACTTTTTTCTTCAACATAAATTATATGAATAGGATTTATTTTTTTAAAGACAATCAACATTTTCTTCACATGTTTTTAAATAAAATATTTGTGTAATGATATCGAAATTTAAACAAATATTTTTCAAGTTATTTTAAATTTTTTTTAAATGATTATATTACTTAAAATAATATTATGTGTTATTATAAACTCTTGAATATAAGTTTTTAAGAACGAATGATTTTAAAATCGATATCGTATTGAGGTAGAATATATTAAACAAACACAATATTACAAATATATTGTTTATTAGTAGTATATAAAAATTGCAAAACAATGTATAAATGATCTAAAAAAATGTGTTTCAATACACAAGTCTATAAGATGTTAAATTACTAAGTTTCTTAACAATAATTATTGATGTACTGTAATATTATAAATTATACTTGTTAAAAACACGTTTAGATTTTTGCTTGTTTTTTCTTTAATTATACAAACTCTAAGTACATTTATTATTCAAAAAAATAATAATATTATTACTTGAGCCATTTACATATTATGACAATGTACTGATTGACGTTTTTTCATCAAATATAATATGTATATATTATAATGCTAAACGGATATACGCTGCATGCATAATACGAGTGTTTCCGGTTTTCAAATAGATAACGCACCTTTTCTTGTCTCCGGAACAATCATCTACGCATTTTGGTTTTTGACGTTTTTAAAGCGCTCCACCTTCTACTCACCGACCATTAGGTATATAATTGTAAAACGTTTGCATTTCAATACGCCTAACGCATACGTTGTAACATACATTATACGGAACTCTTCATGGGATCCTCGATCAATCATCCGTTTGTTTTCTTTTGCCTGTGATCTGAACGAATGAATATAATATGGTCGTCAATGAGATAGATGCAATATTATGTTTAGTTATAAAAAAAGTAATCTTAAAAATTCTTTATGTATTATTTTTGATCATCGTCGGCATTCTTCTTATTATTATCAATGCAAATATAGTTATACTCGGCTAAAATTTTAATTGCTGTCTATAAGATAATGATTACCTATGTTCATTATTATAATGAAATTTATATTATAATGAATATTGCTATTCATAGCAATATTTTTATTAAAATATTATCTTGCTTGAGAATATTTAAATGAATACAAATTATTGGTTTAGGAATTAGGATACATGGATAATCATTTACGAAGTAAAAGTTGCAAACAATCGTATAGTTTATTTATCATACTTTTTCGTGCCTTATATTTCAGACCAGTAAAATTGAAAAGATATTTATTTATTCAAAATCAGAAAAATCAGTGGCAGAACTAATGTATATAATATGTAGTTTGACGAGCAAGCCACATGCTACTACAAACACTTTCGTATTATACCTAATGATAATTCAGCACAAACCAGTATATTATTAAACCTTTCTATGTTTAAAGAAGCCAGTAAAAGAGGGAGCAAAACTGGAAATTCGAAGTTTAACAACTTGAAACAATAATATGTACACGCATTTTATATACACACTATATTCACAAAAAACATGTTATAGAACACAAACATTTTCAAACTTTATTATTCAAATTTTAAGACTTATGAAGTTTTTCATTCAAACATTTATATAACAGCAGTGCACAATAATAATATCTTTGTCTGATTCAATGGCTTTGAACTGTAGTGACTTATCAAAAGGGGTTTTCTATGGCTTAAGCGCAACTCATGAAAATTAATTATAAAAGTGACGGCATTTTCCGTAATATATTATACTTGGCGTACGCGATGTGTATTATTGTTAATGTTATATTAAAATGTATAAAATAGTTTATATTCACCGTAACATGGCATGGGATGGTTTTAATTTAAGAAAATGACCCGAAACATATATTTTTAAGAAATTTATACATATAATTTGTAAAATTTTAAATTTTCGCGCACACCTAATATGATTAATACATCGTTTATGTGAGCTCATATAATATTATAATATTTAACCAATAATTATATGGATATCTAACCTAACATTTAATACATTTTTCTTCCCATTTTTAAAACCGCATAATAATTTGAGATTATCAAAACATTTTATAATTACCATATTCTTTTCCTTAATTTATGAAATAAAATAATTGTTAATAGTTATAATTTTTTAATATAATTTAGCTGTTTATATGAAACTCTTTTAGTACCTATGTATATAGTATTAGGCAATGCAAGAAATTTGTGTTATTTTATTCGATAAATACAATATCACATAGATTAAAATACGTATATTATTTATACTCCATAGTATTCTTTATAATTATTTTTTTACTAAATATTTCTTATCGTAATAGATAATTTCATCTTCATTTCTCGCATGTAAAATTGATCATATACTTTAATATAGTTTTGAGTTAAGGTTTATATTTGCTTTCCTTTTTGCACTTAGTGCATTTATTCGCCAAAAACTTTTGGTAGGTATATTATGTAATTAAGTTAAAGATAAATTCATCTAAATGATTGACTATTTTCTTACCCAACTTATGTATGCTCTACCCTAATAAATATTTGCTCATTCATCCAAATGAGCGTTATTCAACTTAACTCTTTGTGTATGGTACGTATTTAGATATTTGCATTCATAATTAAAAGTAATCAATCGGACAGAGATTCAAAAAAACACAATTTTATAAGGAATATTGTTTTTTAGTGTTAGTACTACTTAACTATACTTTCCTAATATATATTTTATTATGATACAAAATATTTTATTAAACTCTGTCGTTTATTTTTGGAAATTAAAATTATACTTACATTTTACTAGGTTTACAAATACTCGTATACAATTGAATAATAATTACATTTTCAATTATATTGAGTTCAAAACTTCAAAATATATTATAATACTTAATAATATTTCGTTTAAATAAAACCTTTATTTAAATATATTATAGCAATTTGAAGGAATTTGCTTGTCGGAAAGAATGAATTATTTTGTTTATCTTATTGCCATAATATTTAAAACACAATATACAAAAACGGTCGACCATAAAATTTATATTCGTATATTAATTATCAATAATCTAAACTATAATAAGACAAATCCAACGAGAAATTTTTCAGTCATACACTATTTATGCAGTGTATCGTCGACTAAAGTTAATATGAAATTCACAGCTGAAAGTGTAATTACTTTTCACTGTATTAAGAGAAATTTTAGTACATAACTGTAACGGATAGCTTTCTTCGCAGAATTTATTACAATAGTATACTATAAATTTAAAATTTATCATTTGTTGCCATCGCATAATATGATATTTACAACTTCAGAATTATTATAACTCAACATAATATATTACTACACATATTTTATAGAATAATTGATGTATTAATAAGTATCATGTATCTGTACACGATACGTATGCAAATTAATGAAATATTCGTAAATTTTCGATCTGTATAAAAGGAGTATTAATAAATTAAAGTAATTTTGGTACGAAAAAAAAAATCATGGCTGTAATAGCTTATTTTTAAATTGTATACAGTCAGCCAAATACGATATGATTCACCAAACATTCTGTGGTAGTAAAATTTTTTATTTTTTAAATGAGAATCATTGTTTTGTGAATCAATTTTCAAAGATTTTGATATGTCCAATTCGAAATTTGAACAGGTAATTTTTACAGTGTACATCTATAATAAATAATAAAAATTTGTATAAAGCGTATAAATAACATTTTAAATATTTAATAATAAAAACCAAACATTTTAAAATTAAAAAAAAATATGAAAGAAATAGTAAAAATATTAGAAACGACATTTATGTATACAAAGTGATTCACTAGATAAGTTCGTTTCAGATTTTCTCTTACAAAAAAAAAAAAAAAATGTGATCAAATTCTGAAATCAGCATTTTTGAAGTTTATTTATAGATCATATTTTAAAATGATTGTAATGTTTTTATACCATTTATGGAGAATCTTATGGCGATTCAAATTCATATTTTTTCAAATGAAAATCACCATTTTGATACATTTTGATGTTCATAAATTGAATTTTAACAATTATATTTTGCAATTTAACTTAGTGTATCTATCTACAATAAAATTATAATATACGATATTACTCTATAAAGATTTTAAAATGTGTTCAAATTATCAAAGTAAAATATGTGAGTACTCAACTACTATATAGACTATTAAATACATTTTTATCAAACCTATTTTTTTAGGATTATTATTCTTAGTATAAATTCCTAAATTGTATTTATTAATATCCTGCAGTAAAGTAGGATAGTACTTGTTTAAAAAAAAATTTCTATCATAACAGGATTACAAGATACACGTTATATGTTTACATATAAATTTCAAACAGAATTTTAGTAAATTAATTATTGAAAAGAATATGAGGATATCATAACTAATGAATCTTTCTGTTTATTATATGGACGGTTTATACCTGTTACTTGTTACATACAAATTAAAAGAGAAATAAAAAATAAATTTAAAAAAAAATTGTTAAAGGTTATAAAGATGACAATTTGCTTGTAAGATTTTTATTTATAACTTTAAAAATTATACAAATCGCCTGTCATTGATACTTAATAATATATTTATACAAGAAAGTATATATTATATGAGTTAAGGGAATTCAGTCAGTAAATACCTAGCCACAGTATAATACTTATCTGAAGTAGTACTGCAAGTCATTATATATTAAAACTCTTGTAATACTTGAAATTATATATTAATGTATATCTTAAAAAAGTTCTTAATTAAATACGAAAGCAGTCATTTTTATATCAATATTTAAGCTTTTATACTGCAAACATAACACAATGTTGACATTAATTAAATGGCACCTAAATATAATATGATTAAATTTACGTGTATTTTTTTTTGATTTTATGTTATTCTTAAATAATAATTAATATCGAATTATAATTTATTATTACAACAACAAATATAAGTATCTTATTTATACTGAAATTCAAATATCCATTGTTTTGGTTGGTGATTAGTTGAATTCATATCATGTTCGAGCATATAAAAGTGAGTTAATTTCATCTAGATAAAAGAAAAATTATTGTATTAATCTACACTCTACAGCCAACAGGTTGGATATAAAATATAAAATTGGAGCGATTTTCTTTAACATTCACTGTAGATTGAGTTGTTCGATGGAGGATACTTTTTCCACGAATTTATTTTGTCTTTTTTATTGTTCTGTTTCACACATGCAACCAGTGACTGCATTCATACAGTATATATATATATATATATATATAATTCTAGACGATGAACGAGAGGCGAAATAAAAAATGGTTTGAAAGTCGAGTAGTACAAACAAAATAAATAAAAATAAAATAAATACTCGATATACAAACATGACATGCGAATAATAGTTATAATGACAACAAAATGAAACAGTAAACTTTACTCTCGTAAACATGTAACATCCTAATATACATATATTTACTTATTTAATATGGTATACACAGTATATATAAAATTTTGGGTAAATTATAATAATGTGTATCTAAATATATTTTACTTTCGTGAAAAGCTGTTTTTACGTGAAAATGTTATTATATACTGAGTTGAAGAAAATCATTTGATTTTTTTTCTTGTATTCGCGTTAAAGCTAAAATAAATAATAATATGGTTAAGCTCAGTAATAATATTATAATGAGGATATTACAAAAAGTTATTCATTTAATATGAAAACATAAGTTCTATCGAAATGTATAGAATAAATGTTTTTATATATTTATATAAATACTTTTTTTTCTTGAAAATATAATTTGAAATTAAATAAAAGTTTGAGTAAAATAATTAATTAATAATAAAAAAAAAAAAAAAAAAAAAATTAATTTTTACTACTTATTTATTTCATTATAATTTGTTTAAATTGTATTTTAAATTTTCTGAATGAAAGTATTAATTTACAATTTTATATACTGAAGAAGAATATGTTTTTAAAAATAGCAATACTTACACATACAAATCATATTTCGAACAAGTAGGTAGTTGATTATTTATAAGGATAGTAAGTCTTATATATACCAACATATAACTTGGGTAGAAACATTATTATGTATAATACCATGCATAAATTAACATTTTATCGATTCCGTAAAATTGCTCATATATAATCATATTTCCAATTTCAAGTGTTTGGTAACGGCGTTGTTTAATTTCATGAATGCAGCATAACATACATTATAATTTGCCGAACATCGGAATATGTTACTATTATTAGACCATAATACTTATAAACATATTATTATACGTATGGATCAATATAAACTAATAAGTGGATTCGCTGTCGGTTATTTAAAATTTTGCGTTCGAGCTGTTTTTATTTTTAATCGTAATAAATATATTGCGATGATTTTCAGTTTTCACGTACACGCGCGCCACCTGCAGTTTTTAATTTCACGAATGAATTAGTTATCGGACGATGCGATTTTCACACTCGACGATAAGCAGATTATAATTCACAGGTGTTCTGCCTACCTAAAATATTGAAAAAATAAATTTTTATGAAGAATTACGATAGTAAATGAGATTAATGGCAATAATTACAAATACATCGGAAACAGATTTATTGAAATATAAAAAGAAAAAACAAAGTCCTGGTCACTTGTACGATGTAGTGTTATACTATTTTCGCACATAAATATAGGTTATGTTATTTGTAGGTATCTATTATAAACTTGTAATCATGATGATTTTATGACAAATAATGCATTTTGTTATTATTTCAATTACAATTATGGTTATTATAAAAAAATTCTTCTTTTTTTTTTTGATTTAAATTTGGATTTTATAAATTAATTTAAGTGATTGTGGAAAGCTTTAAGTTGTTAAAGTTTCTATGATAACATTTTTTTTGAGTCGCAAAATGTTTACAAAACATAAAATTCTATGTATATTAAATACTACTTTCAAAAAGTATTAAATCCAATTTTTTATGCATTTCATATTCGTATACTTACGTTATTTCCAACTGAGAAACCATTCGTTCAAATTTTAATTCAGATATTATATAAACATTTCCCCAAAAAATCGTCCGTTTTACAATTTATAGTAAAAAAAAAAAAGAAGCTTAAATCATCGACTAAAAAAAAAATATGATTGTCTCAAAAAACAGACTTAAGTGTATCCACTTAAAAATTTCTAAAATCGTAATTTTAATACATTTATTTTTAATGTAAAAAAAAAAAAAAAAATGGGGTTAGCACGCTTGATGCGTCCTAGTGAACTTTGTATATTACACGAGGCGTACATGACAGCCGTCCGCATCCCACACTGACAGACCATTAAAAACGCATACACAACAGCCGTGTGAGCCTGTGCATGTATAAGTGATGTACATTACACCCGGGACGCCAATTACGGCGTTGTTGTTTTGTAAGCGATACCGAAAACTCGACCACTACTAAATATTATATGTATAGGCTGATGTGGCGGTAGCGGTCAAGACTGTTATAATAATACTGTACAACCAGCTGGTCAAACGGATTTACTCAATCTGTAGTGTCTAAAATATGGCAGTAATATTATTATGATGATTTAGTAATTTTGCGTTCGTAGTATTGTATATTATACCGTTCAATATTTCGATATAAACGAGTGAACGCTGTTGTTCCGATTCACGGCGACCAAACACTATTCGAAAACGACTAGGTACTATCAATGGGAAGTAAGTATGCGTTATTAATTAAGTCATACATGTACGGCGAGTATCGAATCTTCACATTTTTTGAATTTTTGATTTTTTTTTTCTCTCTCATGACGGGTTTTTCAAAATAATGTTTACGTTTTTTTTTTTTTTTTTTTTTTATGAACTATAGATAATAGTACTAACATTTGTTAAGTTTAATGATAGACCATCGACCTGTGTTCTCTCTTGTGTTTTACACGATTTGTGAAATACTTGCACGGACTACAGTCGAAGTCAATGACAATAACTGACAAAACTAAATAATTGTATACAAATTTATCAACGTCAGAAACATTAAGACATTACAAAAATTAAATTAGTAACTATCTATTATAGTATAATCAAAAAGTTAAGATCCACCTATGCGACTTGAAAATTTGTTGACCAACCGATAATCAATTAAGCACAAAATTAGCTGAAAACTCTTTAAATCTGTGAAAAAGTTATTTTTAAGTTTATTAAATAATTTGTAATAAACTATTAAAAATAAATTAGATTCCATTATATCAATATTCTATTAAATCTGCACCCAAAAACCTTTTAGTGTTTTTCAGATTTTTGCATAACTGTCATCACCGGCTACAAAAAAATTATAAAAAAAGAGTTATTATCAAGATTAGTATTATTAACAATATTAACATTTCATTGATTACTAGGGGCAACTTAGTTATTGTAACACGGGATCGGCTGGTTAACGTAATTATATTGTGTAACGATTGCTAAAGGAAACTTACATACTTAAACGTTACAACATTAATCTTATAAAATATATTAATTTTGGTGACTGTGGCAAATGTTACCTGTTAGAAAAAAAAAAAATGTTGTTATCTTATATTTTACCTAAAAACATAAAAATGTTCTAATGATTGGTCAGCTTATTCCAGTGGATCAAATCCAAATGTATTCTGTTTCTAATAATATTTTTGTGCATACCATAGCGATATTATTAAATATAAATATATATATACATAATATGCATCACCGGGTTAAACTTTTTGTTTCTTCAATTGATGGTTTCTATATATTTTGCGGAGAAAACAATTTAAAAATAAACCATTTAACTCAAAGTCATAACACACTATAAATGATAATATTTTCGAATAAAGCTGGTAAAATGTACGTAATATTACGTATATTATGGTAAAATTTTAAATTAAAACGAAAACAATTGTCGTCTTAAGTGGTTGTTTTTTTTTTTTTTTTAATATTAAAAATCGTATGCCTAATTGAATACTATATTATGAATAGTACTTGATATTATTTAATGACGACATAATTCTATATTACAAAATTATAAACAAATAAAGGTATTAGCATTTAAAATAAACTAAAATAAGCATTTTTTTTAAATTAATTTAGTGTAAGTATAATATTTAATGCATTGAGATAATAAACATTAAATTCTGCCAGTAAAAAAAATACTGTTGAGTTTACCGAGTTTATTTTGTACCTATATATAACAATAGTATTCGTTTGACGCGTTCAACAACGCTGTTTGGTTATCTCTTTTTTTTTCATAAAAATTATATTTATTGTTGTTTTAATTCCAAAGATATATGACGGAATATGACAAAGGAGTTAGGTTGGATAACAAAACGTTTGCAGAAATGTTGATTTACTTTTAATTAGAGATTTTTTTTTTATTTTTATTCATGATTTATACAAATTCATAAAATGTTTGTACTATACAAAAAAAAAAAAAAAAAAATACAATACAATAATATAAAATAATAACTATAGATAAATTAAATTAAATCAAATTGATTAGGAGGAACTTGTTAGTTTGTTTGAAAATAATACTGACGATATTTGAACAACTTAATATGAAGTGGAAATCGTAAATTCGATAAAATATAATCGGTTTAAGTACATATAAAAATACAACCTATTCAACTTTATACAATTATTTTTTTTTCTTAACATTTTAATTTTCGTAAAAATACATAATATACATTATTTCAAAATGCAACACTAATATGGAAGCCTTTTGTGCAATAATAATAATAATCATACAAGTCAATCCTAAGATGAAACATTGAAAAAAAAAAACATTTACACATCTTTGTGCTTTGAAAAAAAATAAAAATAAATTAAAACAGACTTTTGAAGAAGTGGAAAATTAAAGTCCAGAAGTGTATACAATAATTGAGAATACAGCATATTACGATGCAGTCCTGAAAAAAATAAAACCATGTTTATAATTCATTCAATTAACATATTTCTATTTCATCGTATTTGTTTAAAAACTTTTTTTAATTACTCTAGTAAAATATTATGCAATCGCTAATAGTTTTTTTTTTTTTTAAGTTTAAATAGTAAAATATGTATACTTGTAGAACAAACATTTTTTTTTTTTAAATTCAACACACAAAAAAAGTTTTCTTTAGTATTATTTCAATGATAGTTAAGAGGTTTATTTCAAATAGTTTAATATTGACTCGTTACCTTAGATTTAGTCATATAAGGTTAAGAATTATTATCTAAATAACGGTACCATATTTTTATGTTTTATGGACAAATTCAGTGCAAACAGACGAATGTGTAGATCTAAATGTACCGAAAAATTGTCAATTTTAATTATATATATTGTACAGATTAAATTTCATAATATGTGTAGAGATTCAAACTTCGCATCTAATATTTAAAATTAAATCGTCATTGTATAGATCGTTTTTATTTTTCTTAACATCCTGCGTCGTTGTTATAACGGACAAAAAAATAAAAACAGTACAAGAACTTAATAGAAGTTAATTTGAAATGAATTTGTCCATTAGAAGGACGTTTTAATTCTGTACGTAATTATGATTTGATTCGACAGAGCAGAAAAAAAAACCCAAACTTACTTGAGGGTTTTGTAGTGTTCTTTTTCCACGCTGTTGTCTGGCGGTTCGCGTTCGAATGACAATAATGTGAGCGCTATAAGTGATAAACAAAAAAAAAAAAAAATAATAAGAACAAAATTAGAAATGGCAATTGCTATGATTAAAAAAAAAAAAGCAAGCAAATAAACTAAATTAACCTTTTTCGTTGAGCACTGGCGTGGTGAGGAGAAACAACACAAGATTGGCGTTCTTCTCATACGGGCAAGCCGCCTGTTTCCACGTAATGAACTCTGTCACCTGTTTGGCCAATTGCCAAAATTTTTCGAAATTTATGTGGCCATTGTCGAGCCTGAAAAAAAAATCCCAATTTTTATAGAGAATCTTATCATTTAATATCTTATACAACAATTAAAAAAAGCGTTAAATCGGTGTAGGAGTAAATATTGTTTATCTTTTTCTCGATTCAGCGTTAGAAAACATAAATTTCTACATAGTAAATATTATTAAACATCATGTCGTTTAAATAATAACAAAAATACTTATTTCGTTTGATTTTTATAGCGTAAAATCAAACCGGAACAACTTATAATCAAAACATTTTGAATATTAAGTGAAACGATACATCTATCCTTTATCCACTGCAAGCAGAGGTGGCCAGTCCACGGTCATCTTGTATAATTTTTATTTATTTTTTTTTTTTATTTATTGGCTGCAAATCTAACATGAATTATATAATATTGTAAACCATTTGCGACATTCTAATGCATTTCTAAAGTGGCCCCTAAGATTATTTAGGTTAACCATTTCTGCTGTAAATTATAGTAAAGTTAACTCGCTTTACATATCGATGTGTGAATTTACCTGGCAAAAATACATTTTTAGAATAAAAATGTAATAATTGTATAAACATTTGAAATGATTGAATACAGATGGTAAAGATTTTTAAAAAAATGAAAATATATTCAAATTTAATATTTTTTAACAGTAAACTATTGCTTAATATATCACTGAAGAATTTACCTGGCTATGCATAGAAATTAAAATTAGTGAAACGACATATTATTACGCCTAGTAGCTTAATTATATTGAAAAATTTAAGATTAAAAAAGGTATATAAATATGTATTATGAAATTAATTAAATGCTCAACAATAACAATATATATATATATATTTAATTTTAAATGTTGTTTTACATTTTGTATGCTATTAATATATGATTAATAACAAGAGTTCTGAATATTATTTTTACTACTGTTTACGACAAAAATATTAAAGTTTCTAAAAAAAAAAATTTAATTTAATGAATTTCGTTAAATCTCAACTTATTTTGTTATTTTATATCAATTCAAAAAACCCAAACAATAATGAAATGAGAGAAAATATATATATTGTTTTTTTAGGTCATAAAATAGAAAACTAGATTATAAATAGATACTACTCCTTTTATTGTATATATACAAATATATAGTTCGATATCTATTTTGCATAATCCATAATATACGTATATAAAGAAATTAAAAAAAAAACTGAAAAATATATTATCTTAATTATATTTCATAATATTTACATTTAATTAATGGTGTTTATTATTATAATAGTAGATACATTATATGCACCAACGTATTATTAACAATTACATATTTTGAATTTAATAACATGAAAAAAATATAGCATAAAATACGCTAAAAATTAAAATATATGATGTATAAAAATTGATATTAAAAAAAAAAAAAAAAAAAAAAAGAAGAAAATAAATTAGACAATAATTATAACGATACTAGTATATTTTCTAATCATGCAATTTTCTCAAGAACTCACGACCACCATGCGTGATAACTTAGTGCACCTAATTACCATTTTATCTTATCGAGTTTAAACAAATTTCACTGCTCATAATAATATAGCTACTATTTAATATTTAAAATAAATTAAATAATGCATAATCCAAAGAAAATTGTGAAATCATTTAAAAAAAAATACTGTTAAAAATGAAAAAAAAAATATTTTGTAGTTGAATTTATAAGTATCTTATTCAAACTTTGTGTTGAAAAGCTATGTTTTATAACATACTTAAGACAACGTATTTTATATTTTTTATAAATGTATAGTTCTATATATTATAATATAAATTATAATCACCTATTACGACATCCTTCATTTAGGAAATAAATGTCTTTGACGAGTAACGAAAAGAACGGTATGACAACCCTCTGACGCTGATCGGTGGCACCAGCGCTCCTCCACAGAGCAGCCTTGAGCGTTGACCGGTAGCTGCTGAAATTGGACGATGGGTCCATGTACTGTTCCAGTATGGTAAACTTAGCGGACTGTTGCACTTTATTCCACTAAACGCGATGAAACAAAAACAATTTATAAAATTGTACAATAATTAGATGGGAGGCGAGTTCGCGTCACCCACGACCAACTAAATAATATCAATTGTTTGTATTACCGTTTTTTTGAGCCTGCTTATTGGCGACATGTTAAGCCCTGCAATGATAGCCATAAGTGAATTGAAGTTTCCCACGTTGAAACACTCTCGGGCTGTCTCAATCCAAAACTCAATTGTTTTTACACGCTGTTTTTTTTTCGAATGCTGAAACAAGAAAACAGTGAAGCCAATACATCAATGATTATAATAATAATTTAAACAATAAAAAAATATTATGTAGCCGTAAACGAGGAAGGTTACCTTGCATATTTCGGATGCCACTAAGTAGCTGAGCCGATTAAACCAATGGACATACGACTCGAGATTCTTTGTCTTTTTCATGTCTTTAAACGAAGAATCGATATGTGGACTGTCCTTAGCAAATGCTTGCACAAACTCTTCAGGTCCAATGAACGAAAGCCTTTCGAGTTCGACAAGAGTGAGTTGTTGGCCAAGCAACGACGCACTGGAACAGACCTCCATCGTGTCCGTCTGTAATTACATTCCAAAAATTAAGAATTTACAGTCAAGAAATAAAATAACAACAATAATAATAATAATAAAAAAAGCTAAAACGACAGTTCGCGCAAATTGACTAGTATTACTCAAGCAACGTACTTAACAGCAAGTTTTAAGGTTGGGAATACAATAAATGGGTAGTCAAATAATAAAAGAGTTAGTATTTTCGTAGAAATCGAGATAGAAATATTTTTTTATAGTAAAACTAATTTCTACATTTTTACTGTAATTCAGTTCTATATTTTGCAAGTCTGATGTACTCCAAAATCGTTATTATATAGATATGAGTTGAATTTAGGTGTCGTTAATTTTTCATTCAAACGCCTGCATGTGACATGAGAATTCCGACAGTGTGATGATCACTTTCAATTGTATATAACGGATTTTCGGGCGCTTATAAAAAGTGCTTTTCGTACTGGCCGCGCTGGCAATCAACGATCGGCTGTGAATCGATCAGACAGGAGCAGACAGAGAGAAAAAGAGAGAGAGAAAGAAAGATAAATATATAGGTAGTACAAGAAGAGAAAAGAGAGACGAAGAGTTTTTAGTTCACGGGCGACATCCTATAATACATCACCGTCAAACTTTTGTGCGTATAGCGGGACACGCATCACACACTATTATAGATGAACACGTTCAACGTGCATATACGCGAGTTTACGACCGCGGATGAAAATAAAACGAAAAAAAGAAAAATGAATAATGCCCAATCGGTCGCCGAGTACGCTATTTATATTGCGTTTTTCTTTTACTATTTTTTCTCACCCTCCACATCGAGATTTATATTTCCGACGATATTATTTCCATTTTCTCCTCACTCAACCCACACAAACGTCGCCGATAGCGAGCGTGATTTTTTATTTGCTAACTTTTTTTTACACCGAACTTACGGAGAAAACCAAACGCGAAATCCATATTTAAAACTAAAATAAGTATAAAGTCATGCTGCTGAAGCGTCTACTATAGAAGACACTCGTAGAACGTCACCGTACAGAAGCTAAAATTTAATGTAAACATTCACGTAGGTATTAAATGCAAAAATAATGCATAGCGATAATTACAAATTATACTTTTCGAATAATATCAAGAAAATAATTATATAAGTTCATACTAGAAATATTCCTTGTCAATCGGACTGTTTACAACCGTACTGAAAACGATATCAATGTCACGTATTTTCTATCAATAATCTGTTAAAAATATTTTAGATAGGTTTGTAAGATGTTTTCGAAAATTGGCAGAGTCTACTGAATATGCATATAATATGTACACTGTAGAGTCATTTTGATTGAGAATAATCGCGTAAACACGCACGGCTATTGGTTCACCGGGATTCACGGGTAGGATAAGGATTATCGTACACACGTAGAAAATATTTTTTTATGTCACGAGAAAATGATTTCAGAAAAAAATTTGATACGTATCATTAACATATAAACGAAGATAATAATATAGCCTTACGAGATACGTCAGCGATAAATAATATTTTAAATTGTCATGGGAGATGTTATGAATACGGTCGGTGTACTTAAGTTCAAGAAAATTGTATACGTTTTCTCATTTCAGAGCTCCTGAAGTAATGTATAATATATAATATAGGTACGTATAATTTGGCGTTTGATATAAAAGGTAATGTAGGTACACATTTCCCCGGGGCAGAGGCTCATACAAGAAAAAATATAAAATGATGCATGTGAACTGCTATGCATGTTCACCAGAATTTGCTAGATAAAAACGACACGCGTCAATTATTATTCATGTACGTTGTTACGGATATATATATATATATATTTATATAATATATTATATTATACACACCACTAATATACGTGTATACATGATATAGGTGTTCGTTAAAAACCTAACAGAAAAAAGAAATGCGTCAATTATAATATTCAACTATTTATGATACTGTCAGCACTATAAATAAAACTATGAAATGTTGGGAATATGTTACAACTTAAGGAAACAAGGTGTTTCATTTTTCAAAAACTACCAAATATTTTATCAATAGACCGGTGACTTTTGTTTTTACGTAAAAAATAAAATAAAATATTATTCATATAATTTAAACTTGTGTGAATAAATTTATTTTTAGCAATAAATTAGTCTGGGAATTTATTTAAATTAATTCCCCAGTCAAAATGCCGATTAAAAATTAGGCCAAAACAAAGTAAAAAAGTTATACAAAATACTGATTTCATCCACGATATTACTATTTTTACCAAAATTTAAGTACGCATAACAATACACCGATATCCTTTATGTCCTCCATTACCCTTCCAATAAATAACCTACTATGTAGATTAAGATATAAATGGTGTAGAGACCAGTAAAATTAGCAAAAAAATTGTTACCAATAGGTTTCTTTCTCAACATGATGATATATACATATAAATTTATATATTATCGTAAATATACAATTTTCGTATCGTAATAATTTGTATATATAGATTGTACAATTTCTAATAATTAAAAAAAAAAACAAACAAACAAACAAACACTGGCTATTTGTACTACTATTAAAACTTACGTGGTACCTCATAACAGGTTATAATAATAATTATTTTTTTGTTATACAATATTCCAATAATTTTTGTAGTAAATCTACGGTATCACGGCACCTCGAGTAGGCAATTTAGCTACACTATAGCTCATTTTATTTTTTTTTTTTGATCACCCAATGACTGATCACTAGATTACATAACATTATATGTCGTATATACACTATGGACCCAACTTCTACTCAAAGCCTTTAGCAGTCCAAGTTTGTCAACAATCGACAAACGTGACTTCTAAAGTCGTTCAATCATCATTAAAAACTAAGTACACTCAAATCACAGTTAACACTATTATAATATTTTATTTGTTATAAATAAAAAGAATAACAGATTATATTATACATTAAAAAAGTAAAAATACGTACGTATAGTACGTCAAAATATGAATAATAAGCTATTACTTATGATACGATTGTTTAAAAATAAAGATTATAATTCGGTATACGATATATTCAAAACATATTCTGATTATTCACTTATACGTATTGTTTTTAGTACATAATATTGTATAATATATTCATTAACTTTAAATATAATATTTAAAAACTATGAAATATTTTTTTGAAAATAAACCAACAGCTATTTAATTGGATTTAAAAATATCAATCGAATCTATAGCACGTATTTTGTTTGAGACGATAATAAGTTTCTGTATTTCGTGAACTTTACTTTCAATTACAATTTTAGATAGTTTCACAAAAGTAGTCGCGCAACTTCTGTAAATAGATTTATCAGTTTTAAAAATATTTTTCTTTGAACTCGTGTATTCTAAAAATAAAAATAAAACAAAGGAATTTTGATTGAAAATGCTTACAAAGTTTGAGATCAAACGAATTTAATAATAAAATTTTCAGGTATAGCCCGTAATATACATATTTTGATAATTAATTAACTTTTGAAATATCAAATGAATATTAATATTTATTTATTTACCAGTCGGCTTATAGCAGACGTTTAATATTTTAATAATATGAATTTCCCTTTATTATTTTAATATTTCCAAAAATACATACGATAACAGTTATGAACAATATAAATGTTTAACTTTTTGTTTAGAACTATTTTTAGTATCATATAAATAATAGTGATATTATATGAATATGTGTGTCAATATTAATCACAAAATATAGTGTATTATTGCGTGGGTATTCTTAAAAACATTAAACTAAAAAAAACAAATAGTTATTATTTTCAAGTGGCATAGAGTTTTTGTGGACTATAGAATTTCTCAATATCTTAAACAAGCATTTTTCGTTGGATAATGTATTCGATTCTTCCCGGTCCAGTAATATAACAATACTTTATACTGTAACCTATCGCTATTTTCATTATATCATACCGCAGAAAATGACATAATTGGGCGATAGCTCTGCCGAATAAATTATTAACTGTATACTAAGTAAGCTCGTCATATTGTCGAGTGCTTATTTTTAACGCTGTTATTTGAGTTATTACTAATGCTCCGTCATGGCAATTTTTCTCGTCATACTAAACTGTGTATATTGATCATACAATCTCATTATATCGTATATACCTACTCCAGCTACATAAAAGGACGGTTCTTATTTAAATTCTTATAATTAATGAATTATAATGGTTGTACGTGGACGTTTTCATAAGAATATTATAGGCACATCAAAATATGAAATTAAAAATAGGATTATTTTGCAAAAGTGTATATTAGTTATACGAGTAACACATATTTTACTCGTGTTTTAAATCGCATAAAGAAAGATGTTTTTACAACAAAAATACACTCATCGACTGAGAAAATATATCAACGTAGAAATTATTGAGTATACACTTTTATTAATTGCAAATATGAAGGTGGTGTACGTGGTGTCAGTGGTTGTGGTGGTGATGGTATAGACTTAGATAATTTTGTATTGTTGCTATTATAGCGGTTTGTGGGCTATTAAATTAAAACATTATTGGAACAGATGTCGCGTTCGAGCGAAAAAGGTTGTAAAAATATATTAGTCTAATAATTTTCAATGGAACTTAAAAACAAAAGCTATTTAAAAAAAATGCAAAATAGATAATATATATAATGTATATATTATATTATATATTTATGTGTGTGTGTGTGTGTGTGTGTGTGTGTGTTGTTGTGTTTGTAAAACTAATGCATTTAGTTTATTTCGACTTGACATGCAGTTTTACGATGGTTTCTTGTATATATATATTATATATGTTTATACATATATAAATGTATATAGAAGGTGGAAAAAAATTAAAAACTTTTACACCGTAGTTGCGGTGGGCGGAGAATTGTCCACCACTTTATTGTCTGTCACTATATTATTCCGGTGCTGTAGACTAAATATTAAAATTGCAATTTAAACACCTCTTCGAATCCTCTTCCTGTTATTTTTCCTTAACTTATTCTCGAATAGTCGTTTCAGTTTATGAAAACGCGCGCGGTGCATAATATCACTTAACATTTTTCACGGTTTATTTTGATCTTGTATTTGCTTGCAGTTATTTTCATTAATTTTAAAATATTTATAATCGATATCGTATCTGCAGTATCATAGAACAACGGCGCGGTATTTTTTTAAATGAGTAGGTCGGAATCTCAAAGAAAGTATATTCGTTTGTCATATAACATTATATAAATTAAGTTTTTAAATTTAAATGGCTATATGTAGATATTTTCTCGAATATTAAATTAAAAAACGGGTTAACATTAAAAATGTAAGACCATAAACACGATATTTCGTTACGGCGGAACAAAGCTAAACATTTCGTTTTGGGATTCGTTGTTAGCCGTAATTATAATAAAATGGTATAATTTATTCATTCTTTCTGTACTGGTAGAAAATAGAATCTTACCGGTTGTTCAGAAGTTTAAAAAATCACACTGAATGCCATACGCACATATAATTTATATATATATATATATATATACTTATCTGATGAGTATGCTAGTAATAATATTATTGTAATTATTCGGTACCTATACTACGTGACGGTTCCGCTCACGTTATTGTTTGCTTTCCGTCGTTTTTCATCCCTTTTTGGGTCGCAACCGCACGACCGCTGCTATGATAACATCATCGCATAAATATATTATACAATATAATAACAATAATCGTGTGTCTTGCACGTACCACATCTCTACAACCATCACCGACGGACTATTTATCAAATAGTTTTCATAATTTATACACCCCAAACAAAATGTAATAATTTACAGAATAATAAACTCTGAAATATAATAATAATTATCGAAGCTCGCGCTAAAAACTGTCAGCCTACAGAATAATTATGAAAAAGAAAAAAGAAAAAAAAAACGATGGAAATAATATAACAATTATTTTATGTCAATCTCCCTCTCTCTCGACGGACCGCTACCGAATGGGCGTTAATAATAATAATGCGTGTAAACCCTCCTTTTTACAGACAAGTTTCCGGTTCATTAATATCGCGAGCGTAGCGCATGTCACAGTACTTATATATATTAAAAACAGGCGTGCGCACTTCCCACCGATCCACCGATCCAGAGATAAGTCTCGCTGTCGTTACTTATATTTTAATGATAATTAAACACAAGCACATGAGGATTTTTTTTCTTTATTATTTTTTGTAATTTTGCGCTTTGGCACTTTATCGCAATTCTCTGTTTGAGTTATTAATTGCATTTTCCAGTAAACCTTTACTGTAATAGTGTGCGTTCAGTGATTTGACAAAACGACTAAGTTTTTAGTTATTCCACGTTAACATAGTACAGAGTGCGAATATATAAATGAGATGTTATCAAATTATATATTGTGTGACATGATACTGTTGATATTTATATTATTATAATTCTCATATTATGTATCATAATTGATAGCGAAAGGGCCGATATTTTTATATAATGTTTTATTTATTTCAATTTACTAAATTTATAATATAAATAAACAAAACAAGTAAGTCTTCTGTGTTTGTTATCTGAGAGATCTTTTAGAAAGATGTCTTGTCATAATCATGGGTTAAAATTATGGTTTTTCGTAGATTTTATAATGATTAAATACCCATATTGATGGATATAGTCATGGGCACACACGAGAGGGGAAAAGGGTCCTTGCCCATACTAGAAAAAAAATTAAATTAACTTGTAATTCTATAAATATTACCATAATATTATCTTATTACGAAGACAAATTGTTTTTTTTTTTTTTTAAATCACTATAAGATATAGAATAAGTAAAGAAATACATTATATTCTAATACAAAATCGTTATCGTTATGAAAGAATGATAGAATATTTCCATTCAGTATGTCATTAATACATTTAGAATGACACGAAGAATATGAAATTCTTTTAGACTACTGATACTAAATGATATATTTGATTGTATTACCTATTTGATTTCTGTTTTTTATCTATACTCATTAAAATAATGTATGAACCAATTATAATGATTCAACATAAATATCAATTGATATTTTATTAATACTTTTACTTAGCATAACAGAATATTTACATTTATATTATGTAAAAACAACATTAAATCTTAATATTATCTTAAATTTGAAATTTTTTTTTTTTGCACTTCCTTAAAATTTTATTTATGGGCAATCCTTTATTATTTTATAGTTGTATACTTCGTATGAACTATGAATCAGTTAACTTTGAATGATATTTTTATAAATTTATAACTTCTATTGAAGAAAAAAAACCCATACTGGTAATGCATCAGTTAATAGCGGTCTCATTATAACTTAGATAAATAGCAGTAAAAAGTATTTAATATTTAAAATTAAGGTGTGATTTTTTATTTTATTTATGTACAAAGTAGTTTTGGGTTTATGTGTTTCCTCCATATATTTCACTCTATTGTTCTTGATTTTCCATTAGATTTTTTTATTTGTTACTAGAAGGACACAATGAGAATATAATGTGTTTTAAGCGTATGTTCTGTATTATTTTTTTAACTTATATTTATAATCTAAAATTAAATTAAATAAATAAAAAAAAATAAAAATATTTTCAATAAAATTTTTAAAATAAAATGAATTTAAGTGTTTACAGTACATAACACTGTAACTCAATTATTTAGTTATATTATCATAATATTTAGTGGGAATTGGATTAATTTCAATGCTTAATACGGCTAAGGCAATAATTATAATACTAATGAATGATTATAATAAAAATATTATGTTAATTATGATATAAAAGTAATAAAGTAAAATATAATAGATGTAAGATATAAGATAAAGTGTAATTATGAGATAATTACTATTTAAGTTAATTTTCCTTTGCTAAGTTGTACATATAATTTTCATAAGTTTACTACCAAATAAATAGTTTCTTTTCTAGGATGAAGCATATGATTTATTAAAATATGCATTGTTCTCGTTAATGGTTTTCCTACTATCGGGTTTTATATAAAGTTATAGTAGTTATTTGTTTTTATATTATATTTGTAACTTTATATTATATATTAATATTATCATTATTTTTTATTATTGCTTGTATCAAATTATTTAAATTATTAATTATTAGTTAAACTATTTTAAATGGACTTTGATCTTTTTATGCCTATATACATAAATATATTTTTGTTGCTCTTGAAAATCTGCGGTTTTTGTAAACCTACTTTTATGCCAAACTGTTGCAATGTATGTTATATTGTAACTGATTTTTTTACCAGGAAACTATGAAGGCAACAAGGTGTCAAATAACTATGAAGATTTTTCAGATAAAATAATGAAGATGTATAAACCTTGTTTCAAAAACTCAACAGATTTGAAAATTAATTTTTGATTAAAAAAATATGTACACCACGTGATGAACATTATTTTTTTTTCTCGAAAAGCAAAATAATAATTTTGAATTTTTTACCTATATTAAACAATAAATAAAATATTATAAAATAATCAAACTAAATTTCTAATCAGTATATTATATATCAATTAATTTATGCACGTTGAAAAATAATAAAAATTAGAAAGAAAAAAAACCTTTCCTTTGTGATCTTTAGTTAAAACTTTAACGTACAAAAATGGAAAAGTATACTACATATTATAATTCACAGTAACCTTGACTTTATGGAATTTAATCAATAAGAACCTTTGAACAAATTGTTATTTAAATACTTCAGACGAACCCTATAATTATTAAAATATAAATATATATACTGCACTTCATGTTGGTACGACTTTCAGAGCTAAAACGTAAATAATCAATGAATGGGCTTGCACAAAAAATTTAGAAAAATTGAGATTTGTTGTGATTGGTCGGCTAGAGATCGGTCAATTGGTGAGTCAATAAGACCCGTTGGCGAACATCCGTTTTATTTTTTCATTAAATTATAAAATATAATCACATGATGCAATGTTTGTGAACATTCGTACAAGTGGTGTTAATAAAAGTCCAATGGTAGACACGAACTAACGATCTGCAGCTAAAAGAAATATCGATTACATACACTTGGTTAAAAATGTAATATTTTTAAATTTTTTATTTTTTTTATTTATTAACTTCTAGTGTAACTATTTAGTTCAACAATTAAACAAGATATAGGTACATAAGATAATTTAAATACACTACAAACAATACAGTGATTATAATATTTTATTATATATATTATAATATGCGAGATAAATATGGATTTAAAACTCGAAAAACGAACAAGTTACAGATAACATAATATATGATGATAAAAATAATGTATTTATTTAGTTAATGAAGTATGAATAATGTTTGAATTATGAAATAAGCTGTTTATTTAGAACAGCTGTAAGGATTTATAAATTCGGATATTTTTGAGATAAATTTAGTAAATGACTTATCGGTAGTGTGGCTATCAGATTCTTAAGATATTATATAATACATTAAGTAAAAAATAAATATGAAATAACTATTGAATTATATGTTTTTGTCATTTAACTTCAAAAATATTAACTAAGGCCAGTTAGACATATAAATATGCCATTGTTTATAAGCAGATAAATTTTTTTTTAAGTTTTTTGAGAGTATAGTGTTATATATTGTATCTGCAGAGAAACAAGTTTCACAAGATAATTTAAGCACAACTCATGAAGCATAAATAATATCATCATCAATCGTTAAGAGTCATTAATTTTATTCTCACGCGTGATTGTGACAAACCTATTAAGTTTTGGATAATTGTTCTGTAATTACAGAAACCATAATATGCGCGTTTATGCCGATGGTATAAATTATGGAAAGTTAAACGCAAATTCCACGAAATTAATATCGTTTAAAATGCTATCATAATAATGATACACGCATATATTAAGTACAAATAATAATAATATAAAGTACTTTTTGTTTTCATAAATGGATCATCAGTATTATACTCTCGTTACCCAAAATCTAGACAAGTTAGTCATTTTGATTATTTAGTTTAAGTAAAGTTGCGTTAACTTAAAAACTAAGTTTGAATATAAGTAAATTGCCGAAATCTCTCAAATTTCCAACTTAATGATCATAATAAATAAAGTTAAAATATAAATTCAAAACCTTTTAAAAATAAAATATATATGACACTTTTATGGTATTATATTTCACTCGGGCAACGGATAACAAATAAATATATTTAATTTAAGCTTGCTGTCGTAGGTCATTTGGGTATGTATTAAATCACAAGAAAACGTATAAAGAAAATTGTTTGAAAAAATTCAAGTAATTTGAAAAAAAAAATAACCATGAAACTGTATTATATTGTATAAATGTACCTGCGAAGTAGGCATATACATATTATGCTGTATGCATTTGATTTGGATTTAAGTTTTTAACCCCATTCAAGTCATGTATATTATAGTGCGATTTGTATTTTCGATCACTGACGCAGCAAAAATACTCCGGGTATGTCCTTACTATACCAACTCGATATAACATATAATATACTATAAATAGGGTATAATCTACAAAACATGCTCACCTTTCCCTATCTCGTGTTTTTAATTTTATTGTAAAATCATTTAAATTATGATTTTTGAAAATTTTCTAAATAGAAATCATATTTTAAATTACTTACTTATAATTTTGAAATTATTTAATAATTTTCCGGCGTTGATACTATTATTTATGAAATTAAAAAGAATCGTTCTATTAAATTGCAAATTATTTAGATGATTATTTTGAAAAATAATTCAGTAATAAATCAATTAACACTAATTATAATTATAGTTTTTTAAATGTTTAAACATCAAAAATAATAGTTTATAATAATTAATTTAAAAAATCCTTACCTACTACGATGATTTAAAATTATGATACTTAATAATAATTTACGACAATTTCGTTATCTATAAAAATATTTTTCTAATATTTTTATAATTCAAATTAATAATTAATAAGTACTACACTAAAGAACCATAAATCATATATTTTATAAAAAACAATTCTTAAGGATTATAATTTATCTTAAATTATACAGTTTAAGAACTCGGGATTTAATTGTTGGAATTTCAATTTAGATGTAATGTGTTTCTTTAAACAATTCCCAAATAAAAATTTACATTAGAATTAGTAATTCTCATTTGAAAAAAAGAATTCGTATTGCCTAAATATTTTAAACATTTTTAAGTATTTAAAAATATGGTATTTAGAGTAATCAATAATCATATATTCCTTAAATTATAAATTTAATAAACGCATTATTAAATGACAAAAGCGGGGTATAAGTATGCAATTCATCTTGTTTAAAATATTAATTTAAATACAATTTTATATTAGAGGTACAATATTATAATATGCTTGGTTGGTTGAAGTTACATGCAACTCAATTTCATCGGATTTATTTATTTTTATTTGTTATTCATGTTTACGGATAGCTTGAAATTCAACCGAATGCAATCAATTGTATATACTGATAAATGTACCATGATTCAAAGATATCCACAACTAGTGTGTATTGGTCGACGTACATAAATATTTAAATGCAATTAAACACCATACAATAACTATCAACGTGGAATAATGCAATCATTTTCAATAGCGTTGTCAAAAATGAATACATGTCATTAGAGATGTGTAAATATCATAAATAGCTAATACTATATTAAATTATAAATGTCAATAGTAGTAACGTGATATTAAATAGTTTAAGTAGAACATATTATGTAATTGTATGAAATGTTTAATACAGCTATTAAAAGAGTCGAACGTTTTTCATTTATGGTCTTCACATTCCAATACCGACACAGTAATTGAAGTAATCACCGATTATATTTTTATCTAAATGGGGTATGTTGGGTAAGTATAAGATAACACTGGATGAGTACTAGGTACTAAATTTTATTATAGTATTCAACACTTTTGAGGAAACAAAAATTAAATTAAAGGCAAAAAAGTTATGATATTCTATGGTTTTATATCAAAAATATAAATATAATATAATAATATTATAATAGGTAAATAATAACATTAAAAATGTTGTGGATATATTTATATAATTTGCGAGAACGCATAAAATATTTAGTTTAAATTATAGTATCAAAGTTAAAAATAGATCATATCTTCAGATATAATATATGCACATACAAGTATGCATACGTAATGACGCGTATGCGTGGTCACATGATATACATAGCCGATCCTGAATTCAATGGCGAACGCACTGTACATCATTTAGATTGTAGGTAATTATAAATTCGCTTGACATGTAAACGGATAAATATCGCAATGCGATCGGTTTGTGGATCTATATAATATACCGCAAGGCAAACGAGGAATGTAATTATTCGCGACTTGGGGGTGATCTAAACGTATAGATATATATTATCTAACGCAACACACACTCGTATGTATGCACGAAACGATAATATATTTAATAAAAATAAGCATCGTCTCGTTTGTAATAGCATAATAAACGTATATTAATCTATACTCAGCGTTTGTTCTTTCACGCTCGGTGCCAGAGGGTTGGAGGTAAAGGACTTGGATAACACTATGCGGTGACCATTATAACGAAACATGTAATGTTTACTGAAGTATGTATACAATTCTGATTCTACTAGTTTGAAAATTATAGGAATCCATATCTTATTTTAATACTAAGTATACTGGCGGAAACGATGACATTTTTTACCAGTGAGATTATAATATTGTATAGTACAGTAGAAAATATCTGATTTTTTTTTTTTTTTTTTATAAAACATTTTTCACAAAAGCTGTTTAACACATTTTATTTCAAACATAATTCGACTAATTAATGTGTTGGAAGTTTATCAAAATAAAAGTTAAGTACAAATGCTTGAGACTGTTGTAGGGCTTCGATTTATGAATCAAATCGTTGTTTATTACGAATATATTAAATAGAACACCAAACGCAGATAAAAAAAGAGTTCATAGAAAATTATGATCATTCATTGTCTTCCAAGTAAGAATGATAATATACCATATCAATAATCGAAACAATATAAACATTTAAAGTAACTGTACGAGTGTTTAAAAATTTAAAAACAATACCGATTCGACTCAATTATTATAAATACTCCCTGCAGATTCATGGTAGTAGGCACTACATTTTCACATAAAAGTATACATGACTTTTTTATGAAAAAAAAAATGTATAATTATATTAATGAGCAACTCTTACCGGTGATAAAGCATCAGCAGATCCAACTGTGGCATCAGTGCCAGTCTGTTGTAGGAAAGTCTCGTACTTGTCGAGAGCCGTGAGCCTGTGCAATAACGTCTGTAGCATCGCAGAGACTTGGTGTCGGACAGCCGGTTCAACGGACACACATTGATGTGTAATCTCCCGGACATGCGCCATGACCCGTTCGTCACGGAAGTCGTATGGAAACTTGTCTGTCCACTCGGCCAATAGTTGGACTAACCGGGGCACGAATCGCGACAGCTGATCCTGTAATAGAGAACGAAAAAAACTTAATAAAATTGTGTTATATATTGCATGTCCAAAGATTAATTTTAATACATTTGGTCTAATTCATTAATTTGAATCGAATTTACGCGAAGTGTGAGATTCATAATTATTTGTATTTTTAGAATTTAACATCTTTACTGACAATAGTTTAATCCGATAATAATTATTATGTATACATATAATATTTTTAATACGCTTTATGTGTACTTATTAATAAAAAAATGTAATTCAATATTAAAACATAGATGATTATTAAACATTAAGGTGAGAAAAGATTTAAGGATATGGAAATAATTTCTCTCTCTCCCCTTTTCATATGATATAAATATTACGGTTATCAACAAATTACCGATAAAACGAGTAATAATAGAGATAAAAAAAAAAATCCATTTAGTAAAATATTATATTACATTTATGCAATGTAGGGATAACTTGTCTGGAATCTCGGTCTATGTCATAAACATATTCCAAAAAATTTCGTTCCTCTAGCAGAAAAGAAGCAATTATTTAAACGTACAATATCACGTGGTATTTAAACTATTCGAGTGCAAGCTTTGTATTATATCATATAGCGTTGTACATAGAAACGTGACAACAATGTCTTATACTTGAACGGTAAAAATAAAATGAAAATCCCTTTTCCTAATTCTTATTAAAAGTACGGGCGATGCGACAATTTTATAAACTAATAAATATAAAAAAAAAAAAAAAAAAAAAACGCTATTGCCAATCATTATAATGAGATATTATGTAATATAATGCAAGTTTGTTTCATACTAAACCAAAAAAATCTTATAGACTCGGCAATAAAAAGCAATATATAATATAAAAGTTAATAACAGGTCGGTATATAGACGACGTCCTATTGTACGCCTGCACAAAAAATTATACTCTTACAATCTCAAATACGTTTTTCATTAATTTTAAATAACGAAAAAAAAATATCAATAATAGTATTTAAATGGATTAACGCAATCTAAAGTAGAAAAAGAGTTAAATTAATTTATTTTATTATAATCGAATAATACTATAATATATCAGTTACTTATAATACTCTATTATAAAAACATTTTTTAATCAATATTTTTAAAGAACTAAAATAATTGAAAAAAATTGAAAAATTGTATAAGTTGTATTATTATATTTGATGTATAATATATATATATATATATATGACATACAACTTAAGAATCAATATAATATGCATCTTAAAAAAAAAAAAAAAATTGTTAAAAAACTTTTAACATTTCTTTTAAATCATTAAATATTTTAACCGATTTAATAAGTGGTCAAATGTTATTTTTTAACTATAACTTTTAGAAACAAAACGATTTGGAAATAACATATTACCATATTACCACAGTAATATAATACCAATAGGTCGATGTTCTCTTGCACATGATTTATTAAATCTGAGTAAATATAATAGCATGAATACCTATATATATTTATTATATCTATAATTAGAAATAGATAAGGAACGTAAAACCAAAAACTGTATTGAATTTTCAATTTACCGGAAAAGAATTTTTGTTTTGCACGTATAGCGGAACTATTGTATATTAATTAATGTCATAATTTTAAACTGGCATGCATGGATAAGAGAAATTGTCAAATGTGGATAATAACGATTCGATATTTGTATGATATATTATTATTAATAATTAATGTCGCTGTAGTATTCGTTATATTTAAAAAATGTGTTTCGTTCAAAATTGAAAATTTTAATATTATTCTTATTTTACGTTAAATACTGTTTAATTTCGTGGAATTATTTGACTAAATAGATAAAAGAATATCTATGCATTAGAGAAAAGAAGAGATATTGTTTTCTAAAACAAGATAAAAAAAATTAAACAATGATAAAGGTAATAATATTATTATTTTATATAAAAATTAACAAGAAAATGGCGACTGACTACCTTTTATCTGAATCGTGTATTCAGAACGACGTATTTGAGCGATTTTGACTTCTTAAGTTTATAAATATTATTAAATTCTATAAATATAAAAATTATAAATTTCAATTATTATATAATCATTAAGTTTTTAATACACTACATAAAATTAAATAGTAAAATTAATCATATAATGCTGGATTAAAAATAAAATTATTATATTAAATCTAAGTATATTTTCTATTTAATTAATTATAAATTATTATTTTAATATTTTACTCCGTATTACTATAAAATGAGTAAATTGATTCAACGAATGCCTATAACATATTTCAGTTTATGAATTTAAAACTATAGACAACATTAATCTATATAAACTTCATAGTCATAAACTTTATAAACCTATCGAAACAATAAATTTAACAAACCTACAGATTTCTCTAGGATATTTGTGTATATATTACATAATACATGATTATTAAATTTATATAATCATTATACATACCTTGTGGAGAGGGTTTAAAGCAGCCGATACTTGGTCACCAAGCCTTTGCTGTGCGTGACATACAGCCACGACTTTGGCAAGCAGTTCGTGTGGTTTCACGAATAACCGGGAGCTAAGAATAAACGCAAATAGATACGCTTGATCTGGGTAATAATCAGTGGTGGGGACCAAGTGTTGAATAAGACTGGACAACGGTCCGGATAACAGAATGCCATCTCTATAGACTAAAGTCTGAAAAATATGAAAACAAAAAAAAAAATTATTAAAATAATTCGAAGTATATTATTACTGTATAGTATATGCATACAAAATATGTTTAATCTAGGATCCAGTATTTAATGTAGTTTAATTTTTATAATAAAATTATCCTTAATACACAAAGTTAAATAATTGAAAAATTAGTCATTTGAATTTTTAAAAAAAATTCAAAAAAATTTTTTTGACTAATGATTTGTAATATTAAAAGGATTGTTTAATTTGAAAAAAATTTGAATCCTTATAGGATATTCCTTGAATTGTAAAAATAACTCTAATTATTTTAATATATTGTTTTTGAATACAATTAAAATGAAAAAAAAAATTGAATTTAATATTAATATATTATCAATAACAGAATGAAGGTGATGACTATACTCGGTAAATTACGACACTGAGTTTATTATATTTTAGTACATATTATAATCTTTCTATGGGAGTTCATCTAAATTCTACGTCAATACGAGATCAATTTTAACGTAATTTGAACGAAAACGTAATAACACGGACATTTGGCAAAAGCTGTGTATAACAAACTATGGACATTGGGTATTTTACACACGTCCGATCGAGCATAAAGCTGCGATAATGTTCAAACGCGCGTTATGACTTTATGTGGATATAATATTGATAATGTACTGTCAACCGCAGTTATAGCTAATGATACATAATCGTGGTTGTTGTAAAGGCTATTTCATCATAATATTATACTTTATAATAATAAACAATACTATCACATTATGTTTTTTTTTCAAATTAAAAATCCGTATAACCATTATTTACAGTTAACCAGTTTTTTGTCGTATACGACATGTCTGTGTTACTGTTGTAATTCGGTCGATACTAATCATATTATACATCATAATGTATTATAGACAACTGTCATATAAAACATATTTTACGTCGAAATTTTTTTCGACTCTACATTATTTATTGTCTTACGAATAAGGATATTTTTTCTTTCAAAAGTCGTCTTAAAATAGCACTAATGTTGTAAAGTAGGTATTCGTGTCAAATATAACGATTCTTTATACGTGTCATTAATAACGTGAAGTACTATACGTATATATATATATATATACTATTATACGGTATGTAATTTATGATATCGCCAGACTTTGCAAAAAATATAAGATATATAATAGCTAAAAAATTCAAAACATGGAGATTGTTAAAAAAAGAAACAATTTTAAATAAATGCCAAGTTCTGAATATAGACAAAAAAACAACGGTACAATAAAATTTTACCACGGTTGCTGTTGAACAATTTTTTATAAATCATTTTTATGTTCTAAGTTTACAAAAAAATAAAAACAAAAAATTATCATATATAAAATAAAACGTTCTAATTTGGTTACATAACATATTAAAGAGTATCGTGCATGAAATATTTATATCCTCAAATATTCATACTTAATCATATTACACACTGAGACAATAAATTATAAATAAACATATAAGTATTATATAATTCAATATTCAAAAATCTCTCAGTTTTCGTTTATATACGGGAAAAATTAATAAATGGTTAACAAACTTAATCTGCTATAAAATACGTAGTAGTAACAATATGCAGCATAGATTCAGAACTACGCATATCATTTTACCGTAAAACAATATTTTTTAAAACATCAAAGCCAGGTATTTTATCTAATAGACTATGATTATGAAACAAATAATTCACTTTTAAGTTATATTACACTTTTGTTAATTCCATAAAAGTAATATAATTTGTCGTTGAAAAGTTATATAATTCGAAGAAAGTGGGATAAGTCGTTATCATACAATATTATGTTAGCCATATTTACTTGATGAACTCGAACCGAAACGCAATAAAGTTTAAAACTCATTCATTCACTGTAATGGCGTCTTTATAGGGAGTGGCCCCACCAAAAAAAAAAAAAAAAACATGTATAAAACTATAAACCAGGGACGATCTCAGAAAAAAATTGTGGGGGGGAGGGTGTAGTCTTCAAAATATTGCCGACTAAAATTAATTTCTTTTTTGCTGACTATGCGTCCCTAATGGAAAATTTTTGTATCCTCTCCTGTCACCTCATCCTCACAAAAAATATATATATATAAGTTTGTAAATACGCTACTGACTCACTGCAATAATTGTAATAGCATTTGCAAAGGTCATTTTTAATATGTGTCACGACAGCCAATGATTAAAAAAAAAAAAATCCACAAAGTTTTTTATTCACCAGAGATTAGTAAAATGGTCGGAAATGCATTTTGATGCATCTTTTGATAATATAAGGGAAAATCTTGTTAAATAAATCAATAAATAATACTAAAATACAGAATACTGATCGAAAAACGTATTGTGCAGCACGTAGCATTGTAGTGGCATAAGTAAACCACCATTCGAAAAAATTGAAGTATTGATAGTTCGTATATTTCAAGGTAGGTATGCGCTTTTTAAGTTATAAAATACTCTTTTGAACGTTTTTCATTTTTTTTTTTTTTTTTTTTTTTTAATACAATTAAAATTTAGCAATATACTTAATTTGAGTTTAAAATTAAGATTGTTTAAAAATAAAATTCATCAACTTTTTTAAATATTCAAAAAAAAATTTCTTTAGTTAGTATGTTATCAACAATTTAATTAAAAAAAACACAATAAATACACAATACAATTTTTCTCAATATACAATCTACATAGAGTAAGTCAGGGAAAAATTTAACATGGGGTCATCGTTTTCACCAAATTTATTTATATTTATATTAGTAAGATAAAATTTGAGAACCTCGAGTACTATCGTTCATAAATTTAGTCGGGATACGGATAAGCAATAATAAAAATAAATAAAAACTGATCTAACCTATATAATATTCGAATCTATGAGTGCCATGCCAAAAAAAAATATACCAGAATATTAAAAGGTATAGTAAAACAAGTATTTTCAAAAATTGTATTTATTTTAATTTAATTTTTTTTTCAATATATTAAAACTAGTTAGGTACGTATTAATTAACTAAATTATAGAACACAAATACCATAGGCCGTGATTAAATATTAATACACAAAAAGTGGCGATTTATCGTAAGCGAAAAACGGTAAATGAGAGTTGTGAAAAAACTCAAAAAATAATTTTGAATGAAATTCTATCAAATAAATGTTCTAATTTTTACGGTTAGGTAATGATGTTTCAACTATTTATCAATATATATATATAATATATCTTGAGTATAAAAGCGTCCATTTCCAACTAATCTTTCGACATTAGATATATTCTGCAATATATAATACTGACACATCTACCTCAAATGGCGAAGAATGTCTATTAGTTAACGACCAAGACTCAAAGACATTTATACTCGAATTTATTGTTATAAAATAAATTTAATGTTTCTATGTGAATAACATACAATTTTTGTCGACAAAAAGTTTGAATATTGCTTAAAATATTTGACTTTGTTATTTACCTTTTATATCATAAAGAATAACTTTTAGGTTTATTTATTTGTTTATTGAAAAATAAAAACTTTGAAACTTTTACGCAAGCTTTTAAATATTTTCAGAATAAATGTTACGAAAAAATGTAACAGCTGATTTTGAAATCAGTAAGTTATAATTTTTATAAGGCAATATTATGTATTTAGCCTTCAACTAATCTTATTTTCTGCCTTTTCAATTCTCAATCGTAATATCCAAAGAATTTAAGAGTTAGAACCTTGTACAGAATGTATAGAAAATGGGTAGCTAAGGACATTTGGATTTATATTTTTAAATATTTAAGAAGATTTAGAATCATTTATCGAGGATATTATATCTATAATACTAGAAAAGTCAACATATTATAAATAAGTTGATTATTCAACTTACAATTATATCTCTGAAAATAGAAATATTTCTCCCAAAAATATGGTCAAATTTTAGTGCAAGTTCAAATATATATATATATCCAGAACAAAAAGAGAATTGTGAATTCTTTCATGTGAATTTTAATGAACATTTTTATAAATCACATTTATACATTGACACATTTTTAAAAATTTTAATTTTAGATGCTCATACATTAAAATTAACAGTTGCAACTTAGGTATACAAAAACCAGTTAGATATAACATTAAAAAAAAGAATAATTAATACAACAAACGCAATAGACGAATAAAAAAATAAAACAATATTAAGAATAATGTTTTAAAAAAGGGTATGCAACAAATATTTGAAATAATAAATAATTTATAGAATTTTTAAAAAAAAATGACTGTGTACATAAATTGAATTATAATTAACTTATTTTAATTAAAAATTAAAATTAAAATTTTTGAACTTTTATCTGAAAATTAAGTTAAATAATTGGTTAGAAGTCAATGAGAACTGCCCCTTCGTGGTATCTCCTAGACAAATTTTAATGGTACTCAAACTATAATTTATTTAAGTAAGTTAAAATAGATTTAGAAAAAACAAAAATTAAGATTTTTGGTCGAAATAATTAATGCCCTATGAAAAAATTCAAAGTATATATCCCTTAAGCAAAGACCACACACATAAACAATTCCAAATGGATTTCAATAATTATTTTATCTAATCATTTAACTATATAGTCATTTTAAAATGAAAATTGTTTGTGAAAAAATCTGAAAAAAGTTATTCTACTTTGAGACGGGTAAAAACTTGGCTTCATTCCAATAGGGTGTACCGAATAACTTAATTATGTTTATTGTGTGTTCAATTCTATTCATAAAGAAATCTATTGTACCTACTATAAATTAAAATCTATAATACTAATATGAGTAAATTAATTAATTGCTTTAAACATTATGCAACTATTAATAAATATATAAACATTTTTTTTTTTTTTTTTTTGATAAATTAAATCGAATTGTGGATATTTTAAATTTGTTATATAAAAAAAATTATTTGTGTAGTATAGGTACATTCAAATGAATAATCCTCCTCCAGATTTTCGTAATAAATCTGTCCTTGAATAAAACAATATTGATTATTTTTTCTTAGAATTTATCTATGCGTGGATATTTAATCTTCTTTAATCCTTGTCTAACAATACTATTTTAAATAAACCAATCGTTAATGACTGTGCGGAGTTATTGAAAAATTATCTAGGACTAAACTGAATGTACATATACATAAATCGAACAAATTTTGCAGCGGTCTTTAAGACTTTTAACGAATGAGCCTGTAAGGAGAATGAAATTAAATCAGAAAAACGAAAATCGAACGGAATTCGAATTGGTAATCAGAAGTGGTATCGCAAAGGTTATACATATATATGTATATAATATGTGTATGTAAGTAAGGTAGCTGGTCGGCTATTCACAAGGACATGAATAATGGTCGAAGTGACTCCCAGATTGGACATTATCGTCCGACGACAATGATGGCGGTGCTTAGAGTTTAAGTGGAACCCCTAGATATCAGAGACCCTATAGATCCTTACAATATACTTGATGACAGTTTTTACGAAAGGTTATAAATGTGTGTGTGTGTGTGTGAGCGAATGTAATTCTCAAGAGTAGCATTTGTCTTCCTTACGTGAGCTTTACATTGGCCACCAAAGTAACTACGAGACACCAGCTACATATATAATATAAATACAGGGTAGTTTTTTTTTTTTTTTTTTTAAGACAGTATAATTTTCTTTTGACGACTTGTGATGTTTTTATTTAAATGTACATGATTTAAATCTGTTTATAATATCAATAACAATTTAAGTTCAAATTTATTATTTTTTTCTGTGCCAACCCATTAGATATTTCAAGTTGTACAATTTCAAGGAGAGGAGACATTTTGTTGAGGAAACGAATTGTTTATGTTTAGGATTCATCCTATATAAATATAAGTAGCTGATACAAACGCGGAGTCGACGATGTCAAAACGGGTTAAGTCCTTTGACTGAAGAGCAGCGTTAGTCTGTATGTGGCTGGTACTCGTAATGTGAACTAGTAAATTATATTTCACCAAAGTAAACATTGTTGTCCTCAAATGATCACATTAACCAACTAAATATTGAGCCTTAGTTGAGAGTGAGATGGTCGTGATTAGGGGCCAAATTAAATTTAACGAAAGATAAACCATGTAATATGTAACCATATTATATTAAAATCATGACGGGATTATTATTAAACTAGCATGTAATATAGTTTTATACATTTAATATTTTTATTTTAATCAATAACGTAAAGTCAACTAATGAAAATTTGAACTAACACGTTATCAAAGCTTCACATACTAGATCTTAAAACCGAATGAACGTAATAAAAATGTTGTTACAATAACTGTCAAACTCATTATGCTTTAGCCATATATTAACTACTATTTCGTTAAATATTAAAACAAATTTCTTTGAAAGACACCAATTATACTTATATACATTTTATAGATTCGATTCGTTAGATTAATTGATTACTCATACCCTACATAAATTAAATTATGTATATGCATTGTGTAAAATATCGACAATCCACTCTTCGCTTTGGTTGATTACATATGCATCGTACTCGATCGTTGCTCGTGTGCTCTCATGTTACGTTGATAAATATGTTATGAGCACCGTGAGTAATAGTACAAAACACTAGCGAATTCACGAAAAACCTACAGAAACGAACAAATGATTATATTATACACCTATATTGTTTTTTCTTCATCCCTTCTCTAACCCAAACACGAACCACGTTTAGAACTGTCCATTCGATATAGATTCATAATGATATAATATATATATATATATATATGTGTGTGTGTGTGTGTGTGTGTGTGTGTGTGTGTGTGTGTGTGTGTGTGTATACATTTAGGTATAAATAAATTAGGAGGTAGCTATTAAGTCGGAGCCGTACACGAACGGTCGTAAATAATAATAATATATTATTCGACGAGCATATACATACATACACTAAACGAGATTAAACTGTAAAGCCTCGTATTTAATTACTTTAATAATTTCTTACATAGTCCCACCACCCACACTACCCATATGTAATTGATGCAGAGGATCTTATCATTATTCTAAGGGTTAAAAATACAATAAACATAATTAATTTTTATTTAAATTAATATATATCTATATATATATATATATAATTATGCTTATGATAAACATTATAATACATCCCATATACCTACACTGAAATAAAACAACAATGGCCGAATGGATTACTGGAGTTGAAAGGCGAAGCAGATGCATCGTGGTATTTTAAACAATAGTTGTCAATTAAGAGATAATGAAGTAGACAAAGTTCACGAGTTCGACAGTCAGATAAGTTTTTAAATTATAGTCTATAACTGCAGTATTAATATAGCAATTTAATCCAACCCAAAATAAAAATAATATGTGAATAAATGTATTTTCACGCAAAACACTAAGAAGCACTTATATTTTATTATAAAATCGCGATTTTTCATTATTTTATTTTTCTAAATAAAAATTAAAATGTCATCACAAACCATATTTTTTATGTGTAGAGATGGTTTGTTTCAAGATGTATATTTGTCATAACAGTTTCAATGTATAAGGAATTTTTTTTAATATTATTTTTGCTGTGAAACTACTCCATGATATCATTTTGCACTGCTTTGATCACATTTACATAAAAATGAAACACTAAAATTGATTTTATGGTACTTGTAAAAATATAGATATCAATATACAATTAAAATTTTAAGTAAAACATTCAACTGGAAGAAATTAAAAATATACAACACAAAAACAATAATAATTATAAAAATCGATAATTTGTACTTAAGCATAATATCCACAATATCATCCAATTGTAAATAATAAATAAATAAAAGTTAAAGCTAAGTTAAAATATTATTTTTCATTAAAATATTTTAGTTCTAATACTTCTACCTTGTTCATTTACTAATTAACTTAATAATTTTAGTCTAAACATCCATTATTAATATGACTATAATAAATTAGTTTTTTAAACATAATAACTTCAGTTAATATCATGTTTATTTATAAAAACATGATACGATTGTGAATAAAATGGTATACAATGATTTTAAGTTAAAATAAACACATAGGTATTCCTTAATTTAATGATTTAGTTGATATGAACGTGTTATTTCCTGAAAAACAACTAGTGTGTCATAAAATATATTACATAGTTATTTTTGACATTTTCAACAAAATATTTAATGATTTAAAAAATAGAAAACTAAAATTAAATTATATAGTGACATAATAAGTAATAAAAAAAAAAAAAAAATAAAAAAATATTTATATTTTTTCCTCTACATAAAATGATTATTTTTGTAGTTAAATAAATTGTATATTAACTGCCAGTTTATAAATATACTTAAATTGATGAGTAATGTTCATATTATCAATATATCTTATAAAAAACTTATACTAATTGATTTTATACACTTATCAACATTTGGACTAATATAATTTAAGTACTTTGAATTGTTTAAAACAACAAAGTCTTACCATCATTGAGTTAAAAATAAATCACATTGCATAATATTATAATGAATTCAAACTAAAAAGTAATTTTTGAATTGAAAGTATTTCATTTAAAATTCAAAATAAAACGTATTTGAAAGCTGATTTATTACACTATTACTTCACCAATGTATTTAAGAGGGAATAAAAACATTGATTTATGTTAGATATAGTGACGACGTATAATATACATATATATTTATTGCGAGTATTTTAATTTAAAAAGTAAACACGACAAAATAATTTAGGAATTAGTTATTTAGTATTGAAAAAATGACATTATTTGAATTTAAAAATATTAGTAGATTTTTTGTTATAATTTAGGCCGCAGTGACGTTATTTACGCTGCTTAAGGATAATATACATTTAACATATTTCGTTGAAATTAAAACCTTTAAAACTATTTCAAGCAAAATATACTACGTAATGCACAAAAAATAAAAATTAATTTAACAAGTTTGAATAAAATAACGGTTAGGTTAAATACTTAAAAATATAAATATTTTTTTTTTAAATATTTAAATAAAAAATATTGCGATATTAAGAGTCTACGACATAATAGAATACGTAACTATTACATAACCATGATGAGAGAAATAACGTCAAAATAATGTATTTACAATAGAAAATAAAATGCTGCAAATGGTTTTTTTTGAAAGGATAAACTGGACTTATTATTAATTTTGTTTTGTAAGACACAAATTCCGATCAAAGCTCGAACTTAAGTAAACAATTTATCGGATCATGAGCTACTTGAGGTTAATTTTTTACTCCAGTTAGTTCCCAGTGGGAACTAAGCCAAGTTTTTGAAAAAGTTTACGATCTCGTCCTGGACATCCATAAATATGAAAGTACCAGGGAAGCATTAAAGTTTATATTATTGTCTGCACAATGGGATTAGCGTTTAACGTAAAGCTGCTTCCCATCGGTATAACGGTTTTCCACTCAGTTGTCACATACGACGCCCCGCGTAGCACTTTTATTTCTTCTTAAGATACAACACTTGTAACGATTTTGCAGTTCATCCTAAGTAATACAGTTTTATTTTTTATATATATAATATATAGTTTTAAAGTTCTTTCTTGCCGTATTTCATAGAATTTATGATTATTACATATGGATAAAATTATATTGATTTGACATTTTCAACCTTTCTCTCTCCCTTTTTTCTCAATAGTCTCAATATCTTGAGCTCACCCTTACTCAATCGTTTATTGCGTATATGGTCCAACAGACATATAACTTTAAATTACAAAAACTTAATTGGAAAAAAAGTTCAAAAGCACCACAAGGGGAAATATATTATTGACGTCTCAAAGTTCTAATCAATATTTAGTAATTTCGATAAATTTCCATTTAAAGTTGGGTAAGTATATATATATATATATATATAATGTGTAATATTCGTATACCTACTCAGGAATGAGCGTTACACAAAGTTGTTCATTTACTTAATTATTGTATACAAAATTCCCAACACATCATTCGTTATCCTAGTGAAATAACTACTGCTAAACATAAAGTTCTAATACACTGATTCGTGTCCTTATTCCACAAGTCTGATAAACTACATAGGTACCCAAATATACATTTGGAGGGTCGCGAAAACTCAAAACTTTTTCGGTGAATTACATCCATACATTACGAAATAATATAATGTATCGCATACTAAATAATAATAATAATAATAATACGACGGGCGTATAAATGCAAAGTATATACCACGCCTCAGTATGGGATTTTTAAAGAATAATTCACCAAACATAATCACCCCAATTTTATTTTTTAATTAATCATAATAGTTTTGATATAAATTATAAAAACATTATGATTTTTAAAATGTTTAAATATTACACATATTACACATTGTAATATAACTACCTACTTATTATTATCAAGGACAATTTTTAAAATATATTTTTAATTTAAGATTTCTGTTCAAGTTAAATAGTGACAAATTAAAATGTCGATGATGGAATCTTATTTTTGTTTAATAAAATTATAATCGACCATTTTAGTGCAATACAATATATTTAAAGATGTTGTTTTACTATTATATCACAATTTAAAAAAGTGACTTCTTAACTAGTAGGATGATTTGTTATGTTCTAAAACTTCATTCTGATCCTCTTCCTGTTCCCCCTCATCCTCATTCGACCACTCTTCGTCATCTCACCATCATCCGATCCCGCTCCTCATTCGGGTTAGGGGGAAGAGTAGTCGGCACGGTTGATGGTGGGATGAGGAAGAATGGTCAGATGATGATGAGGGGGGGAGAGGAAGAGGATCAAGATGAGGTATTAGAACATACCAAATAATTCTACTTTAAATATTGAAATGCATATATATAATATATATATATTCAGTGCATGAGTTCTTAGAAATTATTTCAAAAAATTACAACATAAATTTTATCCAGTTCACATGATTGTTGTTGGATAATTATTATAACTTTAAAATGTTAATAACTTAATATAACATAATATTTATCTTCAAATCTGTATTGTTTCTTTTTACCTGATTTTTTAGCTCTCCCGTTTCCTCAAAAAATATTTGGGTACAAATGAAGTATCGTATACAAGTTTTTTTTTTTTAACTTTACAATAATTATCAAAAATTAAGACATTTACACTTAGAGATATTGTTATAGTATTCTACACACTTAATATGAATAAACGAACATAAAATTAAGATGACGAATTTCGATCGATTATTTTTTTAA
The DNA here is from genome assembly GCF_002803265.2 of Melanaphis sacchari. Classification (NCBI taxonomy): domain Eukaryota; kingdom Metazoa; phylum Arthropoda; class Insecta; order Hemiptera; family Aphididae; genus Melanaphis; species Melanaphis sacchari. The sequence continues at coordinate 1,891,349 of NW_020270469.1, read as the reverse complement.
ATGTCTTAAATTAAGTCATATCTATCAAAAAATGAACTGGTGTAACATAAATTTACGGGTTAGTTTAACATAACACATTATAATATGTAAGTGTACGAAGTATTTTTTTTTTTTATTTATTCACATCATCTAATATTAAAAATAAAAGTATAATGCCGTCACGAGTAGAAAAAACTGTTACATAGAAATAAAAATAATACAAATTTTAATTCAAAGAAAAACGTTTTTGTTAATTTATAGAAACCTAACCTAACCTGAAATAATATCATACACAATTAAAATTCAATCATTTTTTTTTTTTTTTTTTTTTTAATTTTATTGATACAAACGTAAATGAAACTTATCTGAAAAATAATGTAGTACGATAAGTAAAATGGTAGATAATCTAAAAAAGAAAAAAGCATCTATGCCAATAATAAAAAAAATGTTAATAAATGTAAAACATTGTAATGTAATATTTATGCATTATATACTTAATAAATTAATAAAATAAACGATGAAAAATTACATTATATTGAAAGAATCATGAAACTATCTAAATGCTTGTTAACTATTAGGTACTGAATTTTTTGTTTTGTTTTTTTTTTTTTTACTCATTCATAGTATAGTGTACTTTTTAGAATTCAAATTATTTAAATTAATTTTTACCTAACTAATATAACATCTGAATGCGTTTTTAGAACACAATGCATTATTATTAAGTACAGTACGTTCTGATTATATTCAAACTGAATAAATAAAACGAAATATTTCACTGGGAAATAAAAACATGATCATGAACGACTAGACGTTTCGAATATTTAAAATATACACAATGAATAAGTAATCAAGTACAAATATATATAGGCATATGCACTAAGTAATTGAAAACATATCGCATTTTAAACATACACAAACTATTTAAAATTTGATTTAAACGACAATTACTATAAACGTAATGTTAAAATAATAATTTTTCCTGTTGAAACGATATGAATTCCGTAATTTCAAGTTTAATAATGACTATATATAAATACATCATGAACAAACACGTGTCACGTTATTTTATTTTAATAACACAAATCGTACAAAATACTTACTTTGTATTTAAGAAAATACGTCTAAATTTTCATCATCAGGTGTGCCGGCCGAATACAGACAATTATTATATCTACATATATACTTTTTTAAATTTAATATTTATTATAAAAACGAAAAAATAAGTTATAAATATATATGCGTAATTAATATATAAATAAAAAAAGTATTTTTTATACTTGTTTGCATTTATTATTTAGAAATATTACAGTAAGATTCAATAAATATTAATATATATTTACTATAAATAAATAATATTATATTATTTTACTTCTGATATGTGTACAGATATTTGATTATGTATATTAATGTTTGTGATAATAAAGAATGTTATGTTTAAATTACTTTAAGATGTTATTGAAGCATATTATCCGATAAATAATATGGATATTATGTTATCCTTCTCTAGTATATTAAGTAATATTTAGAATTATTAGCACGAAAAACATTTAATTTGCTTATTTAAATCAGAAGAAAATTTAATTACCAGCATTTTTTTTCTCACAAAAATATATATCTTTTTTAATAATCAACAAATTAAAAATTGAAAATTATGAAAATACTCATTTACTTTGAGTAATAAAGTTACTTCCTTAAATTTATGCATTCTGTATTTCTTTTTTTTTTTTTTTAAATTCTTTTTGATTTAAACGAAAATAAATTAAGATATTTTCATGAAAACAAACACGAATTTCAATTTAAAAGAAATACATTCCTATACTTTTTTTTTTTTTTTTTTAATTCAACTTTTAAGTTTAAATGTACTGTGTAAACAAATATTTGTGTATTTGCAATGCATTCAGTATCTATAGTAAATACAATAGTATACTTTACTTGGGTCGATAAAAATTATTTGTTTAAAACAGTAGATATTTAATTTAAATCGTACTGGTTTTTGATAAACTAGCTTTTATCTAATAAAACAACTCTTAGATTCAATATCATTTAAGAGCCAACTTTTCCAATACACATGATCTATACGCCCATTCAATAACGTTGCAATAATTTTAATATAAATCAAGTTATGATTCATGAGTATTTAATTAATTAAAAGTTGCAAATTATATAGTGTTTGTTGGTTTATTAAATGTGTATAATCATCAAAATTTTAGTTTAAAACTAAAATGAAAAATGCGAGAATTGAAAATATAACAAGTTCAAAGTCTATCTATGTTCTATGCACCAAAATCTACTATCGTCACAACAGAATACAGTTTTGAATCACGTTCGCGTTAATTTACTGAATTAAAAACGAGGAAGATATCGATGGTTAATGATGAAAACTGTAATTTGCAAATACATCTTGTATTAGTTTTCACGAGTTAATAATAATAATAATACCGTAAAATATAATAAAATTATTTAAACAGATAACTATACAATTGTTTATCACCCCGAGCTTTATTTATTTTTTTTTCGTATTGAAAAGAAAATCATTTTTTGTAAATGTAGTTCAGCTGTTATTGCCTAATATTTAAAGTAAGTTATAATAGCTATACAAACATTAATATTATAAACAGACGTGGTAGTACACTTTTTTCATAAGTATTCAATTATGTATTATATTTACTTTAAAAAAAAACATGGACTGTTAACTACCTCTAGATGTTTTTAGTTAATTATCATAATATATAAATATGGATTAATTTTGTATAGTAAAAACATTTGATATTAATAACAATATATTTTGTTTATAACTGATATTGCTTGATAACACGTACAAATTTGGTAAATAATTTACATATATATCACCGTCGGTGTATTATTATTTCTAAGTAAAATTATTTACATTTTATTATTTTATAAATAAGTAATTATGTATACAATATTCCTATATTAATATATTATACACTATTATTATTGTACCTTAAAGGTTATTATAGTCTTGATAATATACGTTTCACTTAATAAACATTATTAAATGTGAGTGTAAATACAGTAAGCATATAACACACTGTTTAATAACTAAACATTGTAAACACGGAGATTAATAATATTCACGAATGTTTGCATTGTAGTTTATACACTGAGAACACATGTGTTATTCCCTTCGTGATTCAAAAATTTAATAAAACAAATTAGGTTTTCTGCATTGTTTTACACAATATAATAATATAATGAATTTCCAAACAAACTAATGTCAGCCACAGTCGGTTTTAAAATACACTGAACATTTGCTACTGTTAAAACACAACATAAAACCACAAAATTGAAAAATATATATACATAATATATTATACATAAATAGATGATATTAAGTAGCCTCTGCTTCTTAAAATAATAATAAAATATGACGATAATTAGGAACATGTTAAGAATAAGTGGTGGCGTATTTAAAGAAGTACCTTCGACATAGACAGAAATTATTTTTACAACAAAAATGTTATTAAACTTTATAAATCAATAATTTACTTGTAGGACGTTAACACTAATAAATAGATTTCGGAAGATAAGAATTATGGAATCAAAAACAATTTACAGATAGTTATGTATTATACAATTAAATAGAAATTATGTCTAATCATAACTATATAGTGTAATAACACTGCAATCACTTAATATATCGTCTACATTTTTAATTGGAATATTTACATACAAATTATTCGATACGTATTCAAAAAGAAACACAATCAAAATGTAATACAGAAATGTAGCAAAGAGATACAAGATAAATTTTTATAAAATGTTTTCTTCGCAAAGAAGTCTCATACATTAAAAAACCACTAAAAAAAAAATATGAAATATTTGTTAAACCTACAAAGATGTACCATGCAACAGGAACATGCCTGATCATAGGATCATACTAATTTCACATGGATACTGCAGACAGTGGTGTAGCTAAAATGCCTATGCAGAACGCCGTGTCATTATTATAATGCTTTCTTATAATAATATTTTTATTATTGTAGAAATAATGATTACAATAAAGTTAATATGACTGTTTATACTCGTATAATTAAAATAAATTAAATTAAATTAACAGTTATGAGAAACAAACGTATTGCACATAATTAAGTAAAAACTTAAAACGTATGTCCATCAATAGGTACAATAATATTATAAAACATTAATCAGACAATACAAATTATATTTTATACAAGATAAGATTTACTTACTGTAAAATGATACTTCACATTATCGAAAAATATTATACAAAATATTTAATACAGTTTAATATTATTTTTGTCAATATCAATCGATATAAATACGGATTTAACCTATTATGTAACCAACGTAAACCACCAATGACCTCTGCTTGTCTGTTTGTCACAGAAGATAAAATGTGAATAATCTTTACTCATACAATCTAAGATTAACTTGTCGAGAAGATTATGTTTCGTTAGAGTTTCAAGAATGTAACATGAATTTTTCGCACAATTTTATAATATATACATACATATAATCACATAAATGTTTTATTTATTTATATATTCAAATCGTCGGGTTGGTCACCTCAACTGATTATATATATCGGTACCCGCAGGTATAAATATACATATATAAATAAATATTCAATTATATTATGTAGGTACAAGGGCGAGTATTAAACGTAACTGCTGCAAAAATTTACCATCATGTGTGGTTTCTGTAGTAAATACATATATAAATATATAATAATAAAATATGTCGAAAAATAAACACACTACAACTATTCGCCACATTTAAATAACCCCGATCGTAATACACTCACATACATATAAATACGTACGACATATACGTTTAATATATGTACATACGCGTATTGGTTATATTGTTTTTATCGACATAAAATGTATTGGGAGATGCATAAATATATTATATTGAATGACAAGAACTACCGCATCTATCGGGAAACCCATTTGTGCACCGAAACACTTCGAAAGGATGTTTTCTTCGAGTATATATATATACGATGGCCGTAAAAAAACTTTACGGCCCCCGCGATATGAAATTCAATTCAATGTTTGCGCATTTATTGAGTGTTTCAATACTTTCTAGTGAACATTTGGATAAAACAAGACAGTATTTTACTAGGTCGAATTATTATGTGCATTACAACGAAGTGTGTTTGGTTTTGCTTGACCACGACGCAGACATTTTAATCGTTCTGAAATATAATACAATTACAATAACTCGCGATTATACGGTTGTATAATGTACATTGGATAATGTATGGCATGGCGTACTAGTCATTCGATTAACGTAATATTTATAAGGGATAAGATATAAGGATCGATTATAAGTTTAAGACAATTTAAAAAACAAAAATGGTCCAATAAACTAATGCATATAATTATAATAAATATACTTGTGTAAGACAATTTATATATTATGTTTTGTATAAATATTTATGATTTGAAAATTATAATGATTCAAATTTATAAATTAGCATTTTATGTACGTTCACCCATTTGATTTAAAAAAAATATTAAGTATTGAAGGTTATACTTATATTATATGTGAATACATAATTACTTCTAAGTAAATAAAACTTAATAATATAGAAACTATTCATTAAAATATCAACTCATCAACGTTTTTAAAATAAAATAATTACGAAAAAATGGCTCTAATTAAAAAAAAAAAAGTTTTTATCATCGTGTCACAGTTCTTATAAATGAAATAAAATTTCTAAGTATCCAAGTATCATACTTTGAATCACATAAACGCTATTGCGACGCATAACTAAAATTAAACGTAATCAAATTCAAATATCTTTTAATTAAAAGGACATAATATATTACGAAAGTTCGTATAATAAAAAAATTCGGACGATATTTAACAGTCGCTATAGGGCATAAGTACATACATCGGGTATTAATACGAATTATACGCTTAAATTAAATATAAATCCAAAATCTGTAAAATAAATTATATTTGGTGTATTGTGTGCATGCCGAACAATACAATTAATTACGTAAATATCTACTAAAATATTAATATTATGACTTTGTGTTGTAGACGTATAATGGCTATTCATAATTCATAATCTTGAATCCATATAATTTTAGTTACCCATCCGTCTAAATCAAAGGAATTTTAATAATTAATGAACTAGTTTTGAAAATGCTTTTGTTGCATTATATCATGAAATTAAATTCAAAGACCAAAACAAATAAATGTTATGTTCGGTAGCTGTTCAATACCACTTTTGATTCATACAAGAAGTATAAAATAAGTGATTCATGTTGGTGCTTATTTTATTATTTTGAGAAAATATTGTTTTTTACACAAATTAGTAGGTATACTATAATATTTTTCTCAATACACTTATGCTTTACATAAAAACAAATTATAATTTAATTAAATAATCGTTTTAAATTCGATTTTTTATATTTATTGAAATACTATGAAAAATATTTGGTTTTGGAATATGAAATTAAAAATGTATATCATAATCCAATAAAATTAAAAACATAAAAAAGTATAATGATTGTAAAAATTATATTGTATTTTCTTAAATTAAATTGGATTAAAAACATATTATAATTAAACGTCCACAAGATGCATCCAAAATAATAATTCATCAAATTCACTGCGATTTAAAATCGGCGTCACGCACATGGTTTTTAACGAAATTTTACCGCGCACTCAGTTTAACAAAATAAGTTCATATATATTGTGTATCAATGTATACACTTCGAATGAATTTAAAATGGACATCGCTCGACTAACCTTATACGGCTGCTATTATACACAATAATTGAAGTACCTATATGTAATAGAGGTGTGCGCTACACCTATCCAAACACACACCCACACATACAGGCATTGTATATTATATCGGTACACTGGCGTCGTCACGCAACGATAATTCCGTGGAATGCGTGTAATAATTTAACGCGCGAAATTTATGTAAACTTCCCGAAGTTTCCATTACGCTGGCAGCGTGCGGGTTCATTGCGCGAGCGGACCGCGTTTCGTCCGCTCTAATTACATTTTATTTCGAAGCAGTACAATATAATAAATATATACACAAACATATAAATATATACATATATTTTTATGTGTGTGTGTATATATATATATATATATATATATATATATATATATATGTGTGAGTGTGTGTACAAGTTTGAGTGTACACAAACGAAGCTGCAGGCAACGAACACGTTGACCGGAAATGACATTATAATAATTCGTCGGCGGCGCGGAGGTCGGCGCTGAAAAGTTGTTGCATTGTGTCGTCCGGAAGTTTCTATGTAATTGCTTTAAGCTAGACCTCGTACGGGACGCATACTTACATATATATATATATATATGTAGAACGTATATATATATATATTTGCCTTTATATGTGTGTAGTATAATACGTGCCGCTTTGCCAATCCACGATCTTAGATCCCCACCCGACCATCACCGACATCAGAGAATTACTGTACCATATATATATATATATATGAAAATGAAATCATCAGCGACACGTCCACTTGGACCGCATATTAAATCCGTCTATATCATGTAATAATATTATAATTTCATTATTAGCAATTATAAGAGTGACGTGGTAATGCGTGCTATAGCCACCCAATCTGTTACGAATGATATTTTATAGTATTAACATTGTCAACAATAACCAGAAAAGGAAAAGGCACTGGCCGGATTGACAATAACGAGTTTTTGGTGCAGTACACAGTCATATGATAATAATAACTCCAAATGTAACTTTGAAAATTATGGCTAACCAAAACTATAACACGGACCATATCGTCACAGACTCGAGATTGTCCTAGCACATATATTTATTTATTTAATTATTCCAGATATTTTAAGCACGAGCACGATTTTTTTTTTCAACTGACGATAAGACGACAGGAATAATATTTTTTTTTTTTACAAATGATCATATTTTAATTTAATAAGAATTCATATACTAATACGTGGTCAAAACTCCAGTAAGGTATAGATTACGAAATATAAATTCCATAATTACATATTATTATTAAAACAAGTGTATCGATAAAATATAAATATAATATAATATACAATATAATTCGATATAGAATATCGAGGGCGGAATTTTATTAAATATTAGATGTATAATAGATTATAAAATATACGAAAGAGCAGTAATAACATAATATATTGCTAATTAGAAATTTTAAAACATAACACAGCAATTCGAAGTTGTATCCTCGTTTTATATACAGATAAATTACATATAACGACGTTAATTATAATGATATATCGGTAATAAAGACTTTAGGTCAATTTCCCTGTAAAATTGACTTAAATTAATTGATTATATAAATGATTATTTTGACAGGGTTATTGCAACGATATAATGATAATTACATACATTTATAGTAAAATTAATAAAAACTCTAATAACGCATTGTTATTCAGTAATAATCGATAACAACAGCATATTTATTAATGGATAAAAGTGAATCATCATTACGATAAAGAGAACTCATAACATTCGTTTTTATTTTAATTTAATATACATAAAAATCACGTATACATTTGCTTCCAATAAACATTTATAAATAGTAACTATTCTTAAATCTGATCAATACTTTAAAATAAACAATATATTAGTAACTTCAAGAATTATAAATTTATTAAGATATTGTCAACGTTTATTCAATGAAAGTTACAAAGAAAAAATAAAGAAAGATGAAAAATAACAAACTATTCTAATACAATATGTATATAGTTAAATCGAAAGAATAATTAAATTTATGACATTAAATAATTAAGTAAAATAACTAAATATTATTTTATAGAATTGTAAAGAATCAATTAATTAATAATTCAGTAAATGAGACAATTGAAATTATTTTTTGTTAATATATTTGTAGTATATAGTGAACGTGCAAACATATAGAATATAAAATAAACCGTAACATTAATAAAATACGTATTTAAGAAGATGATACAAATATACATGCCCTGCATAGTGAGTTGCGTAGTTTATACAAAGACTTTATTCTCATTCCCTAATTTGTATGCGTAAAGACGGTGCTATAGTAATGAATAAATGTGAAAAAGGAAGAGGGTGTAATTTTTTTAAATTCAACAGACGCTAAGATTGGCATGCGATTCTATAATATAACTCGGTCGACGGCAAAACTATTATCTTATGCTGTCCGAAAATGATATTATTAGAATCAAAATAATAATAATATAATATAGTAAGCAGATCGCAGAGCAATCTCGAAAGATTCTTTTTTAGATAGTTTCTTTTATCTTTTCCGTTTTTGTTAATCGGCCCAGCCATTTTTTCGTCACGTGCTACAACTAAATATCCTCTGCAAAATACCAGTAGACTGCAAGAGTTCGATAAAACTACAGAGGCATGACCTTTTTGCCGATAGCGTAACACCCATTTCGTGGCAAAAAAAAAGTACTTGGACGCTACCACCGAAGTCGTAAAATATTATTTACAATAAGAAGATGATTTGTACGCAATTGACGTTGTCAGCGAACAATTTACACGTACGATCAGTTACATCGTACTCCTGCTACAGCTCCAGACAGTATGTCGGATGACTCTTCGTCGCGTTTTTTTATAGTTTGTTTGACTCACACTACCTAATCTATATATATATATATATATATTCGTCTCGGATCCCGTTATTATAACTACTATTATCATAGTTATCGATATTACGACATGATATATATGTTATACATACATATCTAGTTTATTAAACATATATAAATATGTGTGTGTGTGGTTGTTTGCTCGCTTCACGGATAATGTATTGAATAAACGCGTGCAAAATCTAAAACGACCATTGGGGAGCGGAGACAGAAGAATCGATGGGAAATGCGACGTGAGAGACAAGAATAAATACAAATTTATAGAAATTTCTTTAAGTCCTGTTTTAAACAATAATTTATTTTGTGTACACAAGTCTTATTAAACTGCCCATCAAAAAGTATTTATAAGTTTTATACAGACTGAATCTTAAAAGTGAAAATCTATCATCTTAAAATGTATTAACGTTCTTAAAAATATTTCATTTTAGATAATTTCAATTTAGTAAAAAACATTTTTTTGTGAAAACATACATATTTTTATAATTTGTGTTTTTCAGTGTTATTGAACTACAGGGTTTATGTTATACAAGCTAAAAAAAAAAACGGATGAATAAAAAAATAAATAAAAATAAATCAATCTCACCATTTCGCAATATTGTATTTGCATATACCATATGCGTAAAAGTGTGAATATGTCTTTACCAAACACGACTGTTGAATTATAAAATGTTTTTGTATCCTAAACACCAGTAAGTAATTTCGGTCGTTTTTCCACAGCTAGTGGTACCATACTACCACGCAGCACAGAATATTCAGATCTGAGCTCTGATCTTTACAAATAATCTATCCTAGTACCTTTTTTTAGACACTTACTAACTATAAATAATATGTACAATCGTCCATTATATTGATGCACTTTTTATCCTATAATAAAATAACTGTAATTACCGAAATAAAATGTTATTTTAACTACAATGATGATGATAATAATAATAATAATAAAAAAAATATTCGATAAGATAATACCTCTTTAACCTCAGACCAATCATGTACAAGTCTTAATGGTTCCATACAATAATATAGAATTATATATAATTATTACATCAATATTGTTAAAAAGAAAGTTTTTAAAATAATCATTTTTGTTATTATTGATCGAAGTTCCTGCATATCATATAAACATGATGTCATAGTATAAAGTTATTCTATCGTGAGAGAGATCCGGAGAAAACACATTATTTATTAATCATTATAGTTACGTAGTAAATTGACGAATTAAAAATACAATTTTACACTTTTCGACGAATTAACAAAACATAAAATACGTCAAAATGTGGTTTGTTCGAATATCCAATCAAATTTGTGTAAATTTAAAATAGTTTTCGTAAGTATTAAGACGAAATAATTTTAACACCTTATTCAGAATTCGAATATACAAATTCATGTTATAACGTGTAAATAATAATATAAAATAATTCTCAATCAAACTCAATTATACTCAACACAAACAAACAACTATAAAAAGCAAAATAAATTCCAGTGAAATGACATAACATAATATTCTATATGTATTTATTATAATTATAGTTGAAACTTGGTAAATGCGATAACATTATATAATAGTCCTCGATATATATATACTTAATAATTTATTATTGTAAATTCTTAAAAAAAAAAAAAAAAAAAAAAAAAAAATATGCAGTCAGTATAATATATTTTTACCCCACTAAGAGTATGCAGTACGTATAAAACACATATTATATTTTATAACCGATTGTCGAGACTAACAGCTAACAGATAAGCTGAAAAACCATCACATCCAACACCTTAAACAAACGCGGCGTATAATTAACTTATATTTGTTTATAGAGAATCTTTATTAAATTTGTAATACACTTCTTAAGTGTTAAACTTAAAAATATTAAAAAAACTTTAGGTGTTTCTTTTCATTTATTTTAATTAAATTGTCTCAGCTGAATTTTTATCCTTTAGTACTATTTACTAAAATCCTGACAGCTAAACTCTGTTTTAAATTATTTTTTACCAAAATATTTGTTATCTAGTGCATATACACACTTGCATACAATAATGATTTTTAGTAAAAAAAAAAAAAAAAAAAAAATACCTCAATGATTATTTAATTTTGTATAATACTTATATATAATTTGATTGTTCTTATTTATAAATGTTAACTGGTTTAGTATCCAATATAACGTCGTGAATACAATTTTGTGGTAGCACTACATAAATACATAATTTAATACAACATGTGAGTAAACAAAAAGAATAAATCGATAATATGGCGTTTAACTTACATTCAGTTAAAAGGTTAGACAATAAAATGTTATGTTTGTGGATTATTTTTATACAAGTTATGTATTTATAAATTAAATATCATAAATTGCGATATTGTGTAACAACAAAAACATAACAAAAAATTAAATTAAAACACAATAACCATAGTTATATTAAATTATAAAATAATTTTTTTTTAAATAATCATATTTAGAGACGAAACAATATAAATATTTTTAGAATCTTTAAATTAGAGATCCAAAAATAAAAAATTATATAAATTATTTGTTTAATTTAAATTATACTTAGAACATTATCAATTTCTTTATAATATTTCAATACTAGTTTATTTTAAAAATACTTAGTATTTTTATAATAGTGATAATACAGTCATATTACACATACAAATTAAAAAGAAAGATTTTCAGATCAATATATCAATACAAGTCAAAGAAATATTTTTTAAATCGATTGTTTTATAAAATATTAAGTAGTACCTAAGTACATACAGTAAAAGTAGTTATACATTATATGTGTATGTATTTCACAGACGGGTGTGCACTAAATTTTAAAATACTGATAATATTACTGAAAATACTCTGCTAGTCACCAAATTAGTTGTATAATATGTTAAGCGGATATTATTATTTTATCAAAATCATTATTACAAAACCACCAACAACTATAATAAACATAACATATGGTAAATAATGTATCTATATGAAGTTTCTAAAGAAACTTTCTTAGAACCACCTTTAGATCGAGGATTTATCTATCTCATAACAATTATTTTATTCACAAAAAAATTAAAAATCAACTCAAAATACTATTTATAAAATGTCCGTATACACTTATTATTTAGATTTAAACAATAGAAATAGAACAGAGAAAAAATCACTCACATTCAATAAATTTAAAAGTTACAAAAAACTCGATAGATAGAAATTTTTGAAAAATATCCAGATTCGTACATATGTATAACCTAACCTACATACATCTTTCTAAAATAACTTAATGTATTATACTAAAATAATGATGCGTATTCACTCATAATCTAATAAAAAAATAATATATTTAAATACCAAATATAACGACATTCAATCGTAAGAATTTTTTCACACATTAATGCATTATATAATAACTGCAGTTATTACAGACACATTTCGTTTCATATTATATTACAGCAGGTGACTGCTAGTGCGATTAATTATTTAATATATATATATATATATATATATATATATATATATATTATAATGTAATGCATCATACACACATCCTTTATAAGCGCATTAGACCGTAAAGCAATAGTGTACCTATTTCCTTAGCACTTATATAAAATACATATCTTGGTACGTATATATCATATACATAATATATTATTTATACTTAGACAAACAGTCATGAAAAGCGAATACAAATAAATTATATTATATTTAAACAACTGTGTTTAGTACACGGCCACTTTTATACAAGCCAATTTAAAATTCACGACTAAAGCTTAAATGGCACTAAATGTGTTATATACACATAGGTATTAATAATATTCATTTTGAAGTAGGCCCAATTTAAAATTATGATCAATAGATAGTGTAACTCCCGCTCTAAAATATATATATACAATGATGCTGTGTTTTCAAATCTATATATGCTTATAAATTTTAAGATATAATTACAATTGAATACATTTTTTTTTTTAATAATATTCGTTATTTAAATCTCATCTATAGCATTGTTAAAGCAATTATTATTGTGAACTCAAACGTCCATTAAAACTTTGCCGACGAATTATCGCAGACTTTTAATCTTCATCAAAAAGTACTAGAACAGAAACTCATTTAGATGGAAAAATAAAAAGATAAAATAACTTAAATGTATTATATTTTACATTTTAAGTTTCTAAACTTTGTTTGTTTTCCAAACGGTTTTTTTTTAAATAAATTTTACTCTGATATTTAAAAATGTAGTAGACATTGTTTTATATATAAATATTATCTTTGTTAATCATCATAGAATCTATTGTATAAAATGCAATAAGTTACTAAAAAAAAAATCATTTAAAAAAATCCAACCACACTCGTACAGATTACTATAAACAGCAAAAGACAAACAAAAAGTTGTATATAATATCCATTATACTGAATCTTGAATAAATCATATTTTTTTTATCAAAACTAGAAATTTAAAAACAATACATTTGTATTCCAATAATTGCATTCTTTAAAAATAGATTTCTCTCAAGAGTAAATTTGAGTTAGATAAAAATTACTAAAGAATTCGAGTTATGACATGGATCATAGCATATAACAGAAAATATACACTACGATTGACATCTAAATGTACCTATGTATATATATCTGGTCTTTGTGTAGCATAAATATTATGTATATGTTACTTAGAGATGAGGTATATTATAAATTTATTATAAAAATTTAGTCGAGTGAATAAAGAAAACAAAAATAAAAAAAAATCACCTAAGTCATCGTAGTATTAGCCTATATGCATACAGAGCGTTACATTTTGATCCATACAAACGTTGATAATAGTCTCATAATATCATCAGCGAACGTATTTTATGATTTTACAAATACGATATCTATTTTTAAGAATATTTACGATATATCATTCAATATTTAAGTTATTGTCTTAATACTCATCTCCCGCAAGGTTTTACAAACAAAAATTAATTCTCCCACAAGATTTGTCGTTATTATTAGATTGAGTGAAATTTAAATGAGATATAGATATATTAATTTAGCGTAATTATGATTTTTCACTCGAAATTCACAAAAAAAAAGTTTTCGATTCCACCCCACAGATAAATCTTAAAGTTTGTGAAACTTTAAGCACCCTGTATATTCACACGGCTATACCTCGTATATATATGCATATACTTTGGTGGGTATTATATAATCCTCATATATATATATATATATAAATGGGTATTCAAGCCGTGGAAGGATTTTTATATATATTATACTTTTCACGGACCTGAAAAACGTTGGCGAGCACAACGCGGATTTTGACAAAAGTTTTCTTATAATAATCATAGAAGAGGTCAGGCGCGTTCAAGCACTATAAATTGAAAAGTCTTCGCTAAGTTTCAGGTGGTTTTTTTTCCATTCAAGTTTAAAAGAAAAACATGAGCGTACCGCGCACGCACATAAACCTTTCGAAACAGTTAAGTGTTTACTCGATATAACACACCCACACATCTACTCACACATTTGCGCGTACATTTAGTGAGAATAACATAAAACAATAATACTCACGTTGTCCGTCTCGGCAGCGGTGTCTGAATGTACGCCGGACGACGATGCGGAAGACGAATGTCGTCCCAACCCGCCGTTGAGAGTGGCACAACCGTCGTGTACGCTTGTCTGCGGTCGACTCTGAAAACAAAATGGTAAAATAAATTAGCAAAATGTCGTCAAAAATGTTAGATTTAAGACTGCTGGTAGTAGTGGTGGTAATGTAAAATGAAGGTATTACAAGGAAATCAAACTAGAGATACGCGTCGAGGGGAAAAAAAGCAGCTAAATGGGAACTACTGACCGTAAATTGGTAATTTTATAGATACTATAGTAAGACAGAAGCAACACATCCGGTTGAGATATTTTCTCAACACAAAATATAAAATTAAAAGGATGTAAACGTTCTGTATTTGTTTTCTATAAATTTGAACCAAACACATAATATCAAATTCACGTGATTTTATATTATATTGAATTGATCTATTGGCTTTTAACAAAGTTTTCAGAAGAATCAATTTGATACAAATTTATTATTGATATTTTTAAATTACGAGTACATTAAAATGTTAATTTTCTAGCTGAAAACAAATTTGCATTACACATGAAGAATCAGATATAGAAAACGAATTGTTTGCATGAATTCTCGTAATAGACATGCATACAGTAATTACACTTCGTTTGCATTTAAAAGAATCTAAGAAGGGGTAAATTAACAGCATATAATTTGTTACGGTAAACGCTAAACATCAGCTAACTTCTAATAGAATAGCATTCAATTTACTCATACATTATAATAAAGGGTTGTAAAGAGATTTTTTTCTAATATGAAACGTTAACATTTTCAAAAATCATAGGTAGTATGTGATAAACATTATTATTACTTTAAACAGTGCATCATATTCCTGCGAAATATTAATAGTATAAATTACAATTATTATACAGGTTATTTTTACGTTGAGTTTTGTATGACATATCGTTCAATTATAAAAATGTCTGTAAGATACATTATAATATAATATTATTAATATTATTATACCACACAATAATATAGTGGTTAAGATTAATTCAGTTCAATTATTACGGAACTTGTAAAATCAGGCGTTGACTTGCAGAAATTGTTTTTATCAATTATAAATACTGACAGGTGACGGACGTGTGACGGCGCGGGTTAGGTGCTTTAATCTAGACTTTATAAATACGCCTTTTTTAAAACTAAACGCCAATGTTGCGCGTAAATTTATAATATACAGGATAATCCACCAAGCATGTTTACTTCCATATTGTCTTATAATATTAAATTTATTTTTAACCTTAGTAATTAAAATTTTTGAAAATACAGAAGAAACTCGTTTTCAAATAAGTACTAAGAATTATTTACTATTTCATAGTGGTACAACATTTTTTTTAAACCCTTTTTCAACTGTACATTTTTGTTGAACTGATAATTTTTGAAAATGTTGATTAATTTAAATCGAAATTTAAAAGAATAGTTGTATGTACTAAATATAATATTTAGCATTTATCATTAATGTATTTATAATTTTTAAAAATTAGTAATTTAATATTAATATTATTTTTAAATTATAACAGGCAGTCCCTTTCATATATTTTTAATTTATTATATCTATTGAACTATTTTTCTATTTTTTTTTTTTTTTTACTTTTTTTGGTAGATAGGTAGGTACTTAATACAATAACACATTAAAATCTATACAATTAATTGTGTAAATTTAGATAAAGATGCCTCATAGTTTTCAAAAAAAAAACCCTGGTTAACAATTAACATAAGTAAAATTATGCATTAAAAAAAAAAAAAAAAATTATTTCTACCATTACAGTAATTTTTTTTGTTAAATAATAAAAATAATATTTTTGAAAATATGGTGTATATTTAGAAATCCTAAAAACCAGAATTTGAATAAATCATTGTTTAGGAAAAATGGGTGTGATAATATTAAGTGACTTGCCCTGTACAGCGTACAGCATAAGCATAAGCAAAATATACACACACTCATATTTGTCTATAGAGGTGAAACTCTAGAGCGATTTCGACGTCTACGTACATATATATCCTCATGTTTAACCAAGTTACATTAATTAAAACTAAACAATTCAAACAGGCGCACCCACACTTACGCGCGTATAATATGATTTACCTGCTATAGTATCACTCGTACTAATGCAGTGTGAAGTCTGACGATTAATGATCGGTATTTCGTAGGGTTCTCTCGCCACCATCTCCACCCAATTCTTAACTACACAAAACAGTATAACAATGCCTTTCTTTTCGATATCTCACGTAGGCGTTGCATACCGCTAAAACTCAGCTGAAACACTAGCCGCTTTAATATGACATGTTTCACGAATTTCGAGTTATTATTATATTTAGTTTAAACGGTTAAAGACAACAGATGTAAAAAAAAAAAAAATTGTTTTCTATAAAATTGTGGCTATAATTATTTCATATAACAAATGTGCGCATACAGGCTCGTCGTTATATATTATGACATTTGTATGTGATTTTGTTAACTTAAGTCGACTTCATGTGGCCTCCGTAAAGCGAATGTAAAGTTGATAGAGGGTTATGCCTAGAAGAGTGGAATTTGGTCCGAAAATGATAAGAACTTGAGATATGATATTCGAAAATTATTACCAACCGTTGCTATCAATATGATGGGTATTGTTTTTTAACCATTTGACCTACCTTAGGTGGTATTGCATAACAAATCGAGGGATATTTTCGTTTTGAATATCTGAACGAGCGCAGTGAGCATGTGGCAACGCTAGCCCCAAATTTCCTTTAAAAATGTATTTGAAAATTTTATGTTGACATTTTGTGCTTATTTTCGGATGATTGCACCCAACTCTGCCTAGAATACGCATATTCTTTATATTCTTTCTTTATATTATTTTTCATTAAAATTATAACATAATTATAAAAAATAAATTGAATTACGATTACATGTATTACAACCTAACAAATTTAGATTTGACTACAATAACCAATAAACGATTTGATACTTTGCGGTGGAAACACGGAATTAATATATTTATCGAATCGTCAATCGTTCATTATTGTTGAAGAGAAATAAACGGTATAAATATCGGGGTTTTTCCGCGAGTATATAGTAACAAAATAATAATTTTATAGTTCATTATAACTCTTTAGCATTGATATAACTTTCAAGTACCCTTAAATACATGGTATTTAAAACTGTAGGTATATTAAAACTACCACTAACTACCAAAGCCACTATTATCAGTCTGACAATAATGCAAGTCAGCTTTTAACAAACCATAAGACTTAACTTATGGAATACTGCAATGTTTAAATCGAACCTGAAGAAATCGTGATATTACAATTTTTAATTTTTAATTCAAATTTAAATCGATTGCCACAAAAAAAAAAAAAAAAAAAAAAATAGAAATATTTTATCATTGAAATAAATTATTAATACGAACAGTTCATAGACGGAAATAACGGTGATCTACATATTTTTATATTTTATGCAAAACCATTTTTAAGAATTAATATTCTTGATAGGTAGGTACTTAAATATGTATAAATCAAAAAGTCAATAACGAATTGTAAAAATTTAGATTTAGTAACATGAAAACTTAAAAAAATAAAACATTTATGTGAAAAAATAAGTTAGCATGCATAGTTGGTAAAACAAAAATAAGAGTAAGTATTTAAAAACATTTTATTTCCACAGTATTTTCAATAGTTTCAAAACTCAGAACTTTAAGAAAACGCATTATTAAAATATAAAGGGGGAGAAGAGGAGAGGATGATCATTGGTATACCACCTTGTATACACTGATTCACTGTGCATAGTAGAGATGTTTGTCGAGTTCGATCTGACAACTATGTAGTTTTGAAAATAGATAACGTATATATTACTATAATAGAGTCTACGATATAATATATATAGTGATTATTGTGTAAATCTATAAGATCACGGTAGCAATGAAGTCTTGAAAACACAAATAACATCATTAAATCATCCGCATATAAAATACTTTAAACGGAATTCAAATGATCGCAACAGTCGACATACGACATTCATAAATATAATATAATGCTCATTTTCGTAGTTACCTAATTATTATCATGCGCTATCGAACACGAGACCTTCAAATGATTGAAATGGTGTATAATTTTCGTACGATATTTAATTGTTGTTAGTTGATTCGATCATCTGCAAATACTGCAAATTATTTTGAACTGGACTGCCGGCTATTTCGTATTATTGTATGCTTATCATAATACACACACTATAGCAAGTTTAAAATCGGAATACTACGAATTTAGAGATGATTTTATTTTGTTTTGTTAAGTATTTTAGAGATGTGAGAGGAAACGCAAAATGGTAAAAGTTAAATCCCGATATAAAATAGCAACAAAACGTTATACGAAAATAATTAAAATCCGGTCGGTCGCGTAATGACGTAAAATGCATTATGGTTTTCACTGTCCGATGAGATAAAACAAACATTGTCGTAATGAGATGATTCTCTTTTAAAGATTAACAGTAACTTTTGGTAAAGATATAAACGGTGTTAAAAATACATGTTAATGTTTTTAATTTTATACTACGAAACGGAATATTTTTCGATAATTTCAATACCTATATAAAAATACATTTTATAACCAGAGACCAAATATTTATAGCTTATTAGACAAACGGATTAATGAACCAAAATTTTTCTGATTGCCACTCCATTTAGCTTTTCTGAACATAAAATTAAATATTTATCTATTATTATTTTTTTTTTTTTTTCATAACTATTAAACTTACAACTACGTAGATAATTAATATTTATATACTTTTTTCAAGTTTGATTTTTATTTATTGAAATTGTCAGAAAATATTCTATTATGGAATATGAAATTAAAAATATACGGTCACTTTCAAATAATTAAAAAAATTAAAAATAATATAAATATACGTACATTAAACATAGACTCTTAAAACATCATATTTTTCAAGAAATTTGATATTTAAATTTAGAACTTTAAAACCATCATGTATATTGTATAATATAATTTAACGAAAAATTGACGTTTTATTTCACTAAAATAATAATTATAACATTGCCTCAACATAAATTATATATTATACACGACATGCACAACATATATATTTACAGGGTTATTTGCAATAGTATCTTTTTCAATGTGATACTGTATATCTATAGGTACTGTAATAACTATATGACAATTGTTTTGCTTTAAATTTGTTAACCAGATCTATGTATCATTATTTTATTACAATACACAAGAATAAGAATTTTGAACTTAAAAATTCAAAATACGTTATAAAGTAATGACGTTTCGAATTGACAGCCAATTATGAATTATTATCATTTACACAATATAACCAGATACTTACTAAATAGTAAGTTTTGAACGAGAAAAAGGAAAATTAACAAAAAAAAAGAATTAATTTCATGTCGTTATTGTGCATTTTTTTCTTCCTCGTTTCATAATACAAAGTTGCCGAATGGAATTGACTGCCTTGTGGTTGTAAAATTTCGCCAACACTTTTTGTTTCTATCTTTCCAAACATTTGATTTTTTTCGAAACAATAAGAGTCGAAATTACCTTATATTTACTAACAGACCTCACAAGAAATCGTACAATCTGTACACTGCACACAACACATATATACGCATACACAAACATGCATATATATAAAAGCAGGTACAACTGTATGTGTGGTACGACAATAAATAATAAAACAAATTACGAGGAAACCATAAAGTATTTCTGTATACCTATATTATATTGTTACAAAAGGCGTTCTCAAATACTCGTTCTTTGAAATATGCGTCGTAAAAGACATTTATATTAATGAATAATATTTAGCTTTTAGCTAATATTAGCTCTTGTCTTTCTCCGAACACACGATGACAATATTTTATTATTATTATTATTATTATTATTATATTGCACAGTGTCTCCGAAAATTATTCAAAATTAATCAAAAAGAAAAAATGCTTGCATCAAAATTCGACAACATCTAAAGGGCGTAATAATCAAATAATTAAAATAATTAATAGATAGACAACGTTTAAATCGAATTGTTCAAGCTCATGATTAAATATAAGATTTATCCAAATATAATACATTTGTCGAGTGTTTATTATAGATATTGTACCTATTGAGATATAAATTACTGTTATTAGTTAATTTGTTTTATTTCTTTCTAGTTTCAAAACATTTAAAACTGTTTTAGTTAATATCATATGAGTATAAGTAAAGAAAAAAAATTATTATTTGATAGAATTAACACTGTTACATGCGTTATAACTGTAAGAGGAAGATAATTCTGTGATCATACTTTATTTTTCTATCAAAAATTATCAGCCTCTCACCTAACTTCAAATTACTAATTACGATTAAATACACCAATGCTTTAACTGTACACGTGACACGACAGTCTTTGCGTTTATAATCGCATTACTTTTCCTGAGACACGCGGTCCTGCTTATAATAATATACAAATTAAGTTCTATACGCATCACACACATCCTTTATATATCATATGTACGATGGAACTGCACTAGTTCACACCGTTATTTGTAAGTCACAAAACCTGCGTGTTAAAATGTAATGTATATGAAAGAAAAAAGTCACGACGTGATAATAATAGTAATAATAATAATAATAATAATAATATGTATACAATATACATCATGTTATCCATAACGTGAAATCCCGGCCATAAAATATACCATATACGTTACGCATATTACTAGTAACGTTTTTCTTCCTCTCCGGCCGATGGCGAGTTGCAAGTGGGGAATGGGGTGGTTGAGAATAGTGAAAAAAGATAAATGTGCGACGTCTGCAGTATATTACGCGTACACATTTTAATATATAGAGCACGTGGGACGAGTTTAATGCCACGCTGCGGCTGTGTCACTGACGCGGAGCTATTAAAGATAATCGGTGTACATAATATAGATTATATATGTATATACTATACAGCCATATAATATATAATATGTATAATAATAATAATACTCGCGCTATCGTCGTGTAATAAAACTTCGAATAAGACTCCGTGTCCCAAAAGTCGTGTACCAACGGCAGTATACAAACATATATATATATATACTCGTATATGTATATATGATGTATTTGTTTAACATGGCGTATACATAACACGATACGATATAAATTATAAGCGCTTATAACACGCGACATATATTTCGGGTGTCTCGATGTATCGAAACGCCTTTCGTAGTATTATCTGTAGACTACAGAGTTTTAGTAAGCTATAGAAATTTATATACTTCTATTGACAGACTATAATAATATATGCATCACTTTGGTACTTATAGAGTGCAATGTATGTGCGTGAAACTTCAAAACCAAAAAAGATTAATCCTAGTTAATCCCAGTGACAAACGTTTCAGAGACCACACGCCCGATATACAAGGAGACAACTGTAGAACGCATAAGCGGGAAATTTGGTGTAATTATTTGCAGAGGGCTGATCTTATGCTCATTACATCTATAAGTAAGTACTACAGTTGTTCAAAGTTATTAATTCCAACAAGACAGCTAACAAAGTTGTATAGATTAAACAATTAGTTGCATATAAACTAATAAACTATTGTTTGAAAATTTACCCATAACAAAGCACAAAAACAGTTTGTGCCTACTCTAAAACGTTTTAAAAATATTCTAAACAAAAATTATTAAACTGAATTATTAATTGAACTAATTTAATATCTGTCCAAACAAAAAACCAAATATATAACATAATTGATTAATAAATAAAACTACTCAAAAATAACTTCTTTTCTATAAATATTATTTCATTTATTATATTAACTAATGTTTAAATTTAAAAGTATATACATGTAGATACAAACAAATAATCAGAACATGTTTATTTCAGTATGATTTATTAATTTTATATTTTATGAATCACTGACAATATTTACAATATCCTAACTATTTATATTTTTCAATAAATATGTGATAATATTCATTGTTTGCACCCTGTATTTATTCTTCATATAGCCAGTAAAAGAACGCTATTTTCGGAAATGTTCAGACCATCTGTTAGAAATTTAAACATATTTGGATAGAAATTCACAGGTACCCGTGACTTTGTGAAATACTGAAATATTTTTCAGTTGTTAATATAAAATGTGTGTATATAAGATATAACTTAAAAATATATAATGTATTATTGCAACCTATTATTTCAATTTTGAATTTAGATGTATACTTCGAACCTACGAGAGAAATAAACCATTTCGCGCATATACATAATGGTAGTGACTGATGCACACCAACGTCAACGTTGTCGGTATGTCAAATAGGAGGGGGATGCATCAACTCGGACGCGCTTTGATCAGGACATGGTATACTTTTCTCGTGGGCTGGAGTATAATAATACAAGTAAATTATGGTATAAAAATATAAATTTTGTGTTTTTTAGTTTTAATATAATAGTGAGTGGCAATAATTAAGTGAAATGAAAATGTTAATTTGATTTTCCGTGACACCAATCAGTAGTCACTGGTACACAACAATACACACTTATTTATAAAAATATTGAATCTTTTATATAATACAATATATTTTTGTTCATCACGAATACAATTTAAATAATACACTTCTATAACACGCAATATATATTTTGGTCTTCTCGATATCAATGTATTAAAACATCTCTCTTCTTTGTGGCAAAATCATCGTAAACCGCAGATTTATAAACTTTTACATAAACCATAGGGTAATATATGCATCACTTATAGAGTGCAGTACTTGATGTGTAAAAGAAACTTCTAAATCAAAAACTATTAATCCTAGTGAAGCAGTTTACGAAAAACTCAACGCCCAATGTACTAAATTAAAACCGTTTTAGCAGTTTTACCTATATTAATATGATATACTATAGACGGCGATTCTCACTTTTGATAAGTTAAGCGAAACTCAAAACGCTCGAGTTTGTTCTAAAATCAAAAAGTCTATATTAATAATGTGCACATAAAAAAGATTGTGTGAATCTTTGTATATTTGATTCGATTTTCGTAAAATGAGTGGCAATAATTATTGTAGTTAATCAATTGTTATACGAGACATACAAGTATTATAAATTATATAGTATTGTTCATTTTTGATGTGTAAACATCTATGCTATCGGTTTGTAGTACGACATTCTTGGGGAATCGAGCGTCAAGCGTAAGTCATGTAGATGTGATTGCTTGAGTGTGTGTGTGTGAGGCTATTGCGCACGGTATTCGCGCAAGCTACCAAACATACATAATATAATATAAAATAATAATATAATATAATATATTATATTATATTTTATAATATTATATATATTGAGATAGGCCGGTTTCTATAGAAATCATATTATTTGTTTATCGGAGTTACGACTAATGTGTATCAATTAACACCGGTTTCATGGAAGAAAACACACTTAAATATTATAATTATGATACCAATCAACACGCATTTTTTTTTCCATTGAATGATATGAAAAAATGAAATTTAAATTTTTTGGAGTTACGCCGTTTGCTAAATAGGCTGACGATATATAATATATCATAATTAATAAAATATAATAAATAATTATAATATATATAAATTATATATAAAAATAAAAATAAAAATAAAAAAGTTAAATATAAATTTTAAAGAGAACGCGATCTTGTATGATTATTGTTACCTTATTATACAAATTCCCACTCAAACCATGACATTATATTCCCCAATCAGTCGTACTGCAGCTAAGATGTTTACACATCATTCGTGAGTACAAAGACACTCACATAAGTTTTTTTTTTTTTTTTATGAAAAAAATGTGTATAAATATATTTATATTTAAACCTAACGTAACTATAACATGATAATATATTATTTTGCCGGTAACAAAATTGATCACCTACAATCAAGCAATATTTAATGAACATACAATTTAATATTATATAATAGAATACCCTTCAAAACCTTTTACGTATTTACGCGTTCGGGGAAAAAACTAAACAATATCACCGTATCACTGTTTATTATTAATACACAACAGATATATAAATTCATTATTTTATTTTATCACTGTAATTTATGTATTTTTACACACCGCAACAGGTAGCACGTTTTATATTACATAATATTATAATATTACCATAACATATTTATAAGCAAAATAGTAACTGTATCATCCATTTATATATAATGTATTATATTAAGTACACCCATATTACATCATTTTGATCATTGTGTAATTGGAAACTAAGGTAATTACAATATAGACGATGTTGTTTAATAATATATATATATATATATACACGCCTATGCATATTATTATTAATCAACGTTGTCTATATTGTAATTACCTAAGTTTCCAATTACAATGATCAAAGTGATGTAGAATAGGCATATATAAATTTACTATTATATATATACATTTATAAGACTTAAAAACAGCAGAAAATTTGTGTACGCAAATATAGCATAATAGATTCGACGATATTTCTGTAAAAGCTGTCGTAAGATGAGAAACGAGATTACTTTGTGCGATTATACATTGCCATTTTTTAAAATATTAAAAATTCATCTTTAGCTAGTAATTTTAAATCGATTTACCGTACGATAAATGATATATTTAAATACAAAATATATATATATAATAAATAGCAATAGCACATTTTAAATAAATGATCGCATATCGAAGTTAACAAATAAGAATAATTATAATTTATATAATATCCTCTTCCATTAATAGCGGGGCGTATATTATTGCGCTTTAAAATACGCATGGTATTTTAAAACCTGTCAAAATCGTGCAATTGTTAGTGGCCGTTGTCATCATCGACCGGAAAAACAACAACAAAAACGCACAGTCCGACAATAGAAGACGGTGAGTTCCTGTATTGTTCAATTTCGTATCCATCGGAAAAGATAGAAAACAAAGACGTTTCCTGAATGTATAATATTATATTTTTATACAGCACGATTAGTAAAGTTTATCCCAGCGCGATTGCTACTGCAACGCATTTCGACGATTAATGGAATATGAAGAAATCAAAGTAATTATTATATAAATTTCAATCAATTGATTTATATCTCTCAATTTATATTCTGATACATATCAATCGAATCTTTTAGAGATTCAAAAAATTCTCGGCTTAAGAAAAAAAATTCGTTTATACATGTCATCGCGATTTATTCACAACAGACTATCCATTTATTATAAATAGTTGGTGAATTAAGAGTCAAACATAATAATAATTTTAAAAAAGAATTAATTTTTTAAATGTATTTATAGAGTAGAAAAAGAGTCTAGAAGAGTTTAAAATGTGGTATTACTTAAATATATTAAGTAAGATCTATATCAAGATAATAAAAAATTAATAAGTTCTAATAAATTATTGGCTAGAAAAACACTATATAGATACACATACGATATGAGTGGATTGGCAGTATGATCAAACGTGAATAGCTGTTAATATTGATTTTATAGAAGAGAAGAATCACCTAAGTTACCTTGAGTGTATAATACAGATTATGAAGGATCAAAGTAGCAGGTGCAATGCGTATTTACAACCAGAAACGGACAAAGAAAAGCTGCAAACCATTTAGAGAATTGATATAAAAAAAATGATAATATACAACTGACTTTCAGATGGTAACTATATGACGGTACAGAAATTGTATGCAATTGTCAGGGTTGAAAATAAATGCTTCTATCTTATATATATATATTATATAAACATAAATTTATAGACTAACGTTACAGTGATAATAATTAAAACACTCAAAAAAGATATTCACACTTGTATTAAATTTGTCACGTTAAAAAATTGAAAAGCTAAAAAGATTTTTCAAATGTTCCCAACAACCATCCAATCTACTTGTCTAGAAGAATTATAATTATTTATTGTACTTGTACATTTAGTAGTTTTTTTAAAATTTATTTGAAAAGTGAAATATATATTCTCGAAATCGCGTGACCATATCATATTATTAATACAACGTGTTAAATTTGTGCTTAAAAAAAGATAATAACCGCAAAAAGTGTATTAAGCACAGAAAGTTATGACAAAAAACAATAATATAATATTTCGCATATAGATTAAAATAAATTGTATTTCAAGAACTGTTCAATTTGAGATCATAATAACTATGTAGTTAAAAATTATTTGGAAACAGATACATAATAAAATTGTTATAATAGTATAGCTAGCACACATCAACAATTGAATAATACATAAATTATTAATTTGTTATATTATTATAAGTTAACATTTTATACGTGTTTTTAATTTGGTAGTATTATCAAGAAAAAATAGCGATGTTATAACAAAATATTAACATACGGTTCAATCTACTTAGCAAAATATGTTTACCCAAACTATAAAAAAAAAAGCGGTACTTAATAGTAAATAATATGCATTATAAACTATTACTTTGAAAAAAATTTTTTTTAATACTTCTAAGCAGTCGAATGTGCTGTTTAATAAGTTCTAAATTAACGATAAATTAATATTAACTGTCTACACTCTACAGTTGATTTTAGCTCTTCATAACAAACATCCTCAATTGGTTTATCTGCCATACCGATGTTTTTATGTAATCGTAAGAAAAAAACGTCTTTGACGTTCTTCTAATTTATTTTAATCCAAAATAGATTTAAGCTCCAAAAAACAAAAGCCAAATTCAAGTAAAGGTTTCGAAAAAAATATTTATATCAAGTAACATAATAATATATCTCAATAAAGACAGGTACCGTTTTGCACAAATAGACTGAACTACGAGTGATTGAAGACACAAAGTGGAGTAGAAATGCACAAGAATATACAGTATACGGCAAAACTCAATATATTTACTTTTAAGACAAACTACAGAGTTGTTAAACTGAAAAAAAATTTCAATTTTTTTTTTTTTCAAAAGTTCCAAAAGGCGTAGCTACAAATTAAGTTTACGTGTAAAGTGAAACTTCGATTATCTGATAATACCATCCTAAATCACGGACACGAATAATATTGTTTAGGACTCGGTGGTTCTCAACCTTTTTTATATGATAACACCCTAATTTAGATCCATAAAAATGGCGACACACTCAGGCCCAGACTGGGAGAATACCGACCTACTAAGTACTAATCCAGATGGTTCATAGATACAATATAAAATATATCTATTTTTTTTTTTTTTTGCTCATTAATTGTTTAAAAAACATTTGTCATATTTGGCCTTACTAGGCGACATATCAGTTGAGAACCACGGGTTTATGTTATAATCTTCAATTTTGTAACAAATATTCACACGTATGCTATTAAAAGCGAGATTAAATAAAAAAATTTAAAAAAAAAAATTTTAATAAAATACCGCCATTTGCATAAAAAATATCGTCAATGAGTATGATAATATATAAATATATATTAAAATATTTAGGGTTATAAATCTTTCCGACAAAATGTCGGAATAACTAGGATAATTTACGAAACTTTGACAACAAAAACGTGTGCCCAAGAGTTAGTGAATAGGGTGTACACGAGGATGAGGTAAGAAATTTGTTAAGTGCGTTTCAGAAGCGTCACGCGATATTCAATACTGTAGTTTGTAATTCGATATAATACGTTCATACACAAAACACGAGGACATCGATGGTGGCTACTAAAAACGGTAGTGATAGCTCACAAATATAATATATTATATATCGGGGACGCGCAAAGCTGTTGTCAGATAGTTTTCGTTGATGAGTCGTCGTCTTGAAAGACGAGTGGCGTATAACAGATAGACGACGCTAATTGCCTGGTTCGTTTTCCGATGAAAGGTTTCTTTTTCCAAGAGAGCTTGGGAAAGCTAAGTGACACGTGACAAGGTACACGCCGACACGCTTAAATATAATATCGTTTATATAAATGTTAAGATACGGTGACAGAGATAGAGTTAGAGAGAAAGAGAGGAAGTAAAAGAGAGTAACGGAATAAAGTTAAACCGAAGCTAGTTAGTGTATTATATTATATATATATATATATATATATATATATAGAGAGAGAGAGAGAGAAGGAACCTACATAATATATTGTACATTCGTCGGAGTTAACAAGACGTCGTTGTCATCATCGTTGTCGCCGTAAAATTCTCGAGAATAACATTTGTTTGTACATCGACAAATCGCGCGCACGTTTGATTTGTATTTATTTTCACCGAACGTGCCGCTGTCATTTGTGTTGGCGTAGGCGAGAGCGCTTCATTATTTTTGCACGCTTGACGAAGTGATTTTTCACGTCAGTCAAAGGCCGCTTGAGTCTTATAAACCAAGAGTGCATGTCGGTCAATCGTTGAGGTCTATGTATTGTAGTTCGAAGTGTTTATGCGGATATTGAAATAATAAATCCAGTTTCATAATATTATAACAAAAATAGTAGTGTTACCATAATTATATAAGAAAAAAAAATAGAAACAAAAAGCATATTACACAAGTCTTAAACGAATTTCCTGTTATGATTTTATCAAAATTGTAGTATCTTTAAACACAGAATATCAAAAAAAAACATTTTATGAATTATACAAGGGTTTCTAATGGAGAATAAGGTGGTGTAGATTGGCTACACCTGCTGGCAAACCAATTTTGCTCGTAAAAGATAATAATTTTTCATTACTTTATCTTTTTAGCCAAATTGAATTTTAAAAATATGACGGAAATACATACATAATTTAACAAAATACTTAAAATCAGTTTTTCCAGTAAAGGAAGTAGCTAGTTTGCAATAAAATTTGACAGATTTTTGATTTTTCAGCCAGTTTTTTTCTTTGGTTATTTTACTATTATATTCTAATTTTGTTTAATCTCAAAATAAAAAAATAAAAATATAAAAATAAATATGTATCTAATAAAAACAGGGGGAAAACTTATTTTACACTCACCGATGTAACCATATTAGCCACAGATATTTTTTTAATTCTGACGAAGTGACAAATTACACTAATCCAAACTATAAGTTACGCAATTTGTATTTAAGAGTTTGTATCGCATCTGACGTGATTGAAATTTATGACTGATCAGATAATATCGTGGCTGCACTACCATGCTTAGATAACAATGTACAAAATGTTAGAAAAAAAAAAATTATATTTGCTTATGAATAAAAATATCCAAGTGTATATAGTATGCATTATTATATTTGTCAAATGAGAAAAAAAAAGAAAGGTAATTGGTTGTTAAAAAAAATAAATATTTAAATGTAAGTATAGTTACAATTTAAATCAATTAATTGAATGGTATTGATAAAAGTGTATTGTTTAAACCAGCAAATATTATACAATTTTATTAGCTCATTTTTTTTTCAACTACAAAAAACTAATGATTTATATATACCATACATTAACATTTAAAAATATATATGGGTATAATAAGATAAGAACATTTGTGTTTGAAAAATATATGTTAGAAATAGAACAATTAAATGATACAAAAATGATAGCATTACAAAATAATAATATGGTATAATTAAGAAACTTAAAAGACAAGAATTAAGAATTATAGTAAATCCATTACTTAAAGAAAAAACGGCAGTGAGCATGCTTAATGTTTAAATCACTTTTTATAAGTAAAATACATCAAGGAAAGTCGATATAATTATTCAGCAATTCAAGACGGTTTTGACGTGCTGCTATCGTAGTTAAAAATACTGCGATCTTCAATGTGCGTATGGTCGATGTATACAGTTTTACAGTTTGTTGTACAGTGTGTGGGAACAATTATTACATTTAATTTATCAAAAACCGTTTGCACTGCGAATCAATTCAAAATAACTAAAAATCATTGATTTAAATAATTGAAAAAATAACGTTTTAATACAAAAATACACACACAATAATCGACGATATTGTAAATAACGATTGAACAAAATATAATAATACATACAAATCATACAATAATTCTTTATGATTTGGAGGTGTTTGCGTATACACATTTTGGTCACGAAAGAGAAATAAATTGAATTCGCTTAACAATGTCTGTAAATAGGTACGTACATATTATTATTATTATTATTATTATTGTATTATAGTCAGGGGTTTAGAAAATGTGTTAAACCTTTTCGTATTCTAAAACAGTATTATCAGAAATTACGTGCTTTAAATTCCTGTCGTGCGAGACTTGGCTATTCGGGTAACGAAAAGATATTTATCTCGGAATAACGAATACTGGTTTGTCGAGTACGGGCTTGAACGCTGAGGTGGGATAGGGTCGTCCGGCGTATACTATTATCATTATCGTTGCTGACTTTACCTTATATATTTTTTTTTTTTTACCGTTAACGTGTACCACGTGGATGTTAAATCCTTTTGCATAATACATTATTACTTTTTTTATACCGTCCCATAAACAAATTTCCAACACCGCAGAAGTTCAATTTAGAAAGACAAAAAACTCCCCTTCAATACATTTAATACAGGTATAGGTTATAAATTGTAAGAATATATACCATTACATATACTGCAACACATCACGAGTTTCGAAGTTTTGATTGTACTCGTAAAATATTTATTTCGGATAAGGGATCAAAAAAAAAAAAAAAAAAAATCATGCATCTAAATTAATCGAAACTCCCGGCAATACTCTGGGGGGAAAATGAGAAAATTGGAAGAAAAAAATTATTTTTTCGAAATTTTCAAGAGTAATAAGTAATAATACTGTGTAATAAATATTAGGATTAAAAAACAATTCATATTATTTATAATTTGTTTTTATCATATTCTGAGAGTACACCATCGTTTCTGTAAGTTATATTAGTTTAATTAAGTATTGAGGACAATATAACTATTAGACTTAATATCGCATATATTTAATATTTTAAGTAAACATAATCATTAGTACACGCATGCATATACATAATTCAGAAATTACTAAATTTAAATATTATATCAATATTAAAAATATGTAAATCACAACAGAACGATAGAATAACATGAAAAATGTTACTATTTAAAAATATAGTTTTTAGACATTTTTACAAATTTCAAAAATAGAAATTTGAATAATTGAATAATTGAATTATTAAAGGAAATAATTCATGGCCAAATTAATCACTTTGCATATGTCGATGTATATTGGAATCGCAATGTTTCCAATATTGTTCCACAGAAAAAAAAAAACAGCGATCTTATCTATATAATATAGTATTTATGAGTACTTAATAATGCATTAAGTGTGTTACGTATAATATAAAAATGGGTTTACATAAATTCCTAAAATTATTTTTATTGTTGATAAAAAAAAAGAGTAAAAAAACTTGCAACAGTTTTTGGATTATATATTAATTTTGTACGGTGTTTATACCCGGTTTTACCGTTAAATATTACTTCCTCAACAATTTAAGTTTTAAAATGGCCCAAACTATTTAACCGCTAAATGGAGATTACCAATAGTTCTGTTTTTAAAATATTTAAAACGTATTATAAATGTATATTTATCTCAAAATTTCAAATTACGCAAACAAAAATAAAAAATTTTGCGTTTGTACATTGAGTTTATGTAAACTAGAAAACCAATAACTAATTACGTTCTTCTATACAATATTAAATACATAAAATAACAGTTGGTAATAAAAAAAGTATAAGCTGGGAGATAAACATAAATTAATTTATATATTTTATAAAGGTATACATTCAATTAATTATAGGTTTGAACTTTCAGTGTTCTGAAAAAAATAAATAAAACAACGGAATTCAAATAGACTATCGTGTCTGATGCGATAATCGGTTTACGAGAAGCGTATGTCGACAACTGTAAGTTTGAAAGTTATATTTAATTAAATGTAACACGGCGTTTCGTATAGTCAATTATACACTACAGTAGCCCTTGAGAAAACTATATAGTAAAAGACAACTATTGAGCACCAGATGTTAAAAAAATAATAATAATAATAACAATGAAATCTTCTTTAACAGATGCCTCTCAACAATAGATATTTTATTTTTGAGGGAACTGTGATATTTTTACTACTTTTTAATGAAGTTACCTACAAATAGCAAACACCTATTTTAATCTCAATTTAAAATTAATGACTAAACGACGACAGAAAAATGCGCTTACATTTACAACGCTAATGAATTCCATAAAAAACCGATTTTTTCGAACCAAATTGAATTATATTTTTGTATATTTATTTAAATGTGTTTTGATAAAATATTTAGATTAATATATCACCAAAACATTATATAATACCATTATAATTTAACTTAACTCAAGACATATTTTTTCTTTTACCAATTTACACTTAAAAAATTTAAAAAAAATACCCCCCTCTAAATATCGGAAAAAATATCGATTAGGTTAGGTTAGTGTCCACTATTCAGAGATTTCACTGCATTATCGTATAAATGCATAGTTAATACGTTAAGACTCACGAGATATGTGCTAATCTTAGCCAAAGTGACAAAATATTAAAATATAATTAATTTAATGTCACAAAAACCATTGTCATCGAAAATTCCATTATACCAAAAATTAATAAAATAACATAAATAAAATGAATATAAAACCGTAAATCATATGAATCAAGAATATCTTTTTTTCTTATTCTTAAAATAACTGGATAACTGAAATGATAATTTTGACTACTCAGTAATAAGGAAAAAAAATCTATTATCGTTTACTTGTATATATACCATGTTATGAATGTATCGATACACACGCATGCATTATGATGTCCATAAATGTTGGTGTATTGAGCTATACTATTATCATATAGAAAATGTTTATTTTTATATTCTATACCCCTATAAAATTGTCCATACATATATATAAATATAATTTACTGCACAATTGTGATTGTTATTTGCAGAAATAGAAAAAAATTAAGCCAAATCCCGAATATCCTACGCGATTACAATAGAATCTGATCGGAACAAACACAGTTCGAATCGTTTCTCTTGTCGATCCCGGCGATACAAAAACGAATACGAGTTGCCGCCCACCATTCCTCTGGGGCGTTATAATTGTCATGTGCATATTAATATAATGACTACAGTGACTTTATATGACTTCCGAATAAGACAATCACTTCCTAGTCCGATCGCCACCACTACTGCATAGCGCTGTAGCCTTCTGAAGCCACATCGAACCCATTAAATCAGTTCATTCACGTGTCACCGATTTATGAATCCCGTTCTCTGTGAACAAGTTTTTCAGTTTTAACTCGTATATTTTTTATACATATGACAGTAATAATCATTTATAAACTAAAAATACCTAAAACTGGCATGGATAAATATAATTTTGTTATTAAAAGTAACTTATTAGTATACTAGTGGCAGTGTTATTTGAAACAACCTTATTTATTAAATTTTACGTTGTGAGTATATATCACATTGATATATTTATTTGGATGTAAATACTTCAATTTAACATATTTTATTAGTCAATAATATATTTTAAAATATTTATGATTGATTATTATATTATTAACGTAATGACTGATATTTACTTTTAATACATATTATAAGACAGTATTCACACATTTTATTGGATACACTATAGAATGTACACAGTCACATTTAATAACAAATAATATTTTTAAAAATGACGGTTACAATGATGACTTATTTTAAATAGTTTAACCAACTGACGTTTTGAATTGATGTAATTAAAAGTAAAATAAAAATGCAGAGAATTATAATCAATGCGAATATTGACATTTAAATATGAAACTATTTTTAAAAATATTGATTTGCAAAATATAATAGATATCTTATTTATGTAATTAAAGCGTATGTAGAATCAATCAAGCTCTGCAATTTTTATCAAGGATTTTCCTACTTTGATGGTTGTAAGTACGACAATGGTGACTACGTGATAATTCCAAGAATTTTCAAGGCACATTAAGCATTTGATTACTCTTTTTCG
Source organism: Melanaphis sacchari (assembly GCF_002803265.2). Taxonomy (NCBI): domain Eukaryota; kingdom Metazoa; phylum Arthropoda; class Insecta; order Hemiptera; family Aphididae; genus Melanaphis; species Melanaphis sacchari. Next base: position 1,856,362 of record NW_020270469.1, on the reverse strand, counting down.
AAAAAATATACAAGCTACACGCATTAGTGGAGTCATACAATTTTTACCTCATTCTATTGATCTGTTAAATAATTTACTCCGTTAAACTATAATTGATAGAAAATAAATGTTGAATTTAAATTATGTAAATAAAAATCTTTATTTGTATCTCGATAATTATAGATGGAGAGGGTGGTAAGAAGCTATGTCTCACATTGTTTTAATAAATATTTCAGGGAACTTGAGCCCTCACCCATATAATCAAAAAAAAACATTTTTGATTATTCGTCTAAGATTATGTTTTCATATCAGATATTTTGTGAGATACATCGTTGTCAGTTGCAATATCTTGAATAATGCCTGTCTCGTGTTCGTTTTATTATTAATAATAATAATGATAATTAACTTCTACTTTTTTTAATTTTTTTAAATAACAATAATTTATTTTAAGAATTTACTATTAAATTATAATACAAGACAAAAATAATTTAACAAAACATATATATAATACTATCAGTATCAAACACAATGCACACAATGAAAATCAAATATTGAATTCAAACAAAAAAATAATGTAGAATATAACCAGTATGAGTTAGAAAATAATAATGTATATTATATTTAGTATTTACTGCTTCTAGGTATCTAAATTACTTAAAACTTAACATTGTATCGAATTTTTATCGAAAATGATTCTCTAGATGGGCTGTAACTGACCCTTTTTTTGTAGTTATATCGATAGTTATATAAATAAATTACACTATATTTCATTAAAAAAAAATATTATTTCATACTACTACATCAATAAATTGTGTACACAATTTTCAGGACAGTTGAACCCCCCCAACCTCCTTCTGTAAATGAGTGTTTAATATTAAACTTATCACAATTTATTGTACACCTATATTTTATGATGACGATGACGATGACATATACGAAGTATGTAGTAATAAATACAAGTTTCTATATTATATTGGTAACGGTTGAATAGCACACTGCCTCAGGTCATTTCTACGTATGAGCATCTATCACTAAAGTACTGAAATGGCATAAAGATGAGTCCTTTTGACCTAACCAAACAACCTTTGGGCCCTTTGATTTCATGAATTTATGTTAGAACGCATATCTATGTATATATCTTCGGGATGACGAGAACGATGAAATAGATTTTAAATAATTTTCACCATAGGATATATGATATATCCCGATTGCATCGTATTATAAAGACTACTGTCAATCGACGGGCGAACGAAAAATTCCAAGAATATAAAACTAATATTACCTATATAAGTATACAATCTTATACACCATGGATATATAACAGAATTAGACACCATCTTATGAAACATACAAGATTTCGCACAAGTGACATACCATAAACATTACTTAAGATATAGGAATAATACTACGATCACACGGTTGCCGTAAATACCTAAATATATATATATATATATATATGTATATATAATGTTATATTACAAACTACCATAGTTGAACGGCAGAGAATAATAATAATGTATTACAGGCATGCACGTGATCAATTGGTAAGATCTAAATGGACAGTTTAGTAAACCGAACGTACATAAAGATATATATTGTGAGTATTATACATGTAAATACGAACGAATAATAAATAAATAAACACGATTTGTGAAGAACATGAGGTAGGATATTGAATTAACACTCCTACTGGTTGTTTTAATTTCATTAAATGCGACATCAGCAGCCGGAGCACTAGTTCAAATATATATTATGGATATAGATTTAGACTGCAGCGAGCCCGCCGGAGTGACTACTGCAGATAATTTTTTTTTCTTTTTTTATTATTATTTTATTAAATAAAATACGGGCATCGAATGAGCGAGGAAATTAATGATAAGTATTTATTTTTTTCATTTCCAGAATTCAAAAGGCCATGTAACCTCGTTGGACTGGTTATTCGAATGACAAATTTTCAGACGCTAAATTTTAGACAAAGAGAATGTGAGGAAGATGGAGAGCTTTTAAATCCATGACAATATATAATGTGTAAATATATATTCTTCACTTTTGTCAGCACGTTCTACTCTCGTTTGCGGAAAGGAGATAAAAAAGAAAAATAGCATCAGCAAATACTTCTGAATTATATTACTATATTATATGGCAAAGGGACGAACGAAAAAAATCAAAAATAATAACAACAGAGAAGTAAATACATGATGAACACTTTTACACACGCACAAACTCTTATTTGAGTATACCGATCGCAGTTGACGGATAACTGCTCTCTGGTCCCAACAAGTGAAGTGTAAATGATGGTATGTGTGCATATAGTATTATTACATCTACTTTATACTCGGAAAATGGTCAAAAAGCCGCCGCTAAACGATCGTTTAATTTATTTTTATGCTGCACAAGCGTTGTGGGTGTTTTAGTGTTATATAGTTTAAAATTATCTGGCACGATCTATTATCGAAAATAGATTTACTTTGCTAGTGAAAAAATTGGATTTTACACAGACATAATGAACTTACCTATAATACTAAACAGCAATATGAGTAGGATCCCAAGCAAGACACTTGCAGGTAGTTTTTTATACTAAATTTAGTCTTAAATTACACTACACCACAGTCGGATCCCGAAAGTTTTTTTGATAAGTACCACGCATGGCTTTAAGTAAGTTGAATTTGGTCGATATAAGACAATATTATATTGAACACATTTTATTTTATTTTTAAGTACAGATAATACAATTATTAATAACACATATCCATAATGTTGCAAAATTCAAATTTCATCAAGTTAAACTTTAGCGCTGTACTTATTTTTGAATCAAAATAAACACAATATTTGACAAATTTTTTAAATAAAGTTTATGCATTAAAACACGAGACTCAATAACACACAGTAAAAATATCAATAAAATGAATCCGAGACTAAATATTAAATAGTGTAGTGTTTAAAATAAATCAGGACCTTGCTAGTCTATAAATGTGATTCTTAACACAACTCGTATATTGTCAACTGAGCACCAGACTTTTTGAAGCTCATCAAAAACTGTGCAGTGGGTTATAGTTAATTAAACAACAGTAGTCTATGCGAAGTAGATAGATTCTCCTATAAAGATTCATTTTCCAGCGTCAAATTTTTAAATTTATACAATTAAAAGAATTTAAAAATTATACTAACTACACTACATTTAACTCGTATTTTTTTATTTCATTTTTCCAAACGAATTATTATTATTATTATTTATTAAAATTTACGAAATTAAAATCGAGATAAAATATACAATTGGTATTTTTTGTATTTAGGTACCTCATCACTTTAACAATCGGTTTTCATAACGTTTTATTTAATTTACATATATGTGTAAAATATAATAATATATTTAACACTTGATTACATCGGATGAAATAATAAATTGAGACCATAAATCCTATATTTATACAATTGTACATAAACCAGAAAATAAACATTAAATTTATACGAGAGGTCACGGCGTATATTATATTTTGTTTCAATTAAAACATTTTCTACGCAATATAAAAAAACTTGAGAGTCGGGACGGTTTTTATTTTCAATTTATTCGCAATCTGTTACAACAATAATATCCTTTGCACAGTATTGGACATTCCATGAAGCGTAACTTATGATTTTTTTTTATGTAAATTTTTTAAATTTTGTTAGCGTATTTTTTTAAAAAAATTTAAGAAAGTGACCGTTGGTATATAACTTATAATATCACTTCTGCAGTGGTCCACGGGTTAGCTATTCAATCATATTATTATTTTTTTTTATTATTATTATTATTTTTATAGTATTATAGAATTGAGGTTCGAAAAAATAGAATAAGCAATAATGAATCATTCATTGGAAGGGTTTAGCTAATGCGATACATTTTAACGAAGTGCGTATAGGTTTTATTTTAAGCATCTCGGAGGATTATCAATAGCAGTAGCACCTTTTATATGGTTAAAATATCTTTTGAGACGGGCACATAAAAGAAGATTTTGATGACTGTATTTGGTATTTTATTTTTGTCAAGTCTTTCAGATAAGTTATTTCAAATTTACTTAAATATATTTTGCTTAAAATGTTCATTAGATGACTTCATTTTCTTTAACTGTTATATACAATATATACCTAAATAACACAATAAGCGAAGGAATACATCTACAGATTTATTTATTAAACACGTCAACGAACTAAAAATAAATACATATTTTCATAATAACCTTGTATGTGAGAATTCGTTCATTAATGTCATTCATGGATGAGTTTTAGAAAATAAATGTCATTATTAAAGTACTATTTACATTTTAAACGTCTGAGCGGATTATCAAGAATGGAAGGTACAGCGATATTACATATAAATAGGTTTGTAGAGAAAACATTAGCAATACATTTTAGCTTTAAATTAATTTTAGTTTTAAGTTGAAATGAATAGTGTGTTCCAATCATAAGTTGAGGAATTTACTAGTTTCCTATTACTATATTTTTAAACTTTGAATTTTATTAAGGTTTGGTTTTTAATTTTTTTGCCATTACTGGATATAATATTGGATTCAAATTGATTTGATATGGGATTAATAGAAGAGTAGTTTAGAGTTGATTTTAGTGTGTTTTTCATTGCTAATAAATGTTCTGAGTAAACGAGTAATTAGAATGAATAACTTAATTAGTTTTAACACACTTAGCCTTGATTAGTCTATAATCTAGTATTATCCTAAGATATTTGATTGTGAGATTAGAATTTGTGTGACGGGAGAACAAGGTTACGTCTGTGGGTGAATGTAATATTGATATATTTTTATTGATTTTTTTTATCCTCCGTTTCGTGTACTGTTCTTTCATAAAGGAAAGATGATTTTGAAAATATAAAGAAGCGATAATTTAATCAGAATTTGGGGATACTATAGCCTTATCATACGTGTAGACTGTAGTCAGAGATCAGCATGCCAAGATTTGGTTGATCAGAAGTATAAATATGATGGAGTAAAGAGGATAGAATTCCACTTTGATAAACATTTTCAAAAATATTGACCTAGTTTAATAGTGTTTTATAAAAACGAGAACTGAAGTATCTTTCAAAGAGATGATATTTAATTATTAGAAAGTAGACTGGATGCAAACTTTTTTTTTTAACATAAATAAAAGTTAATAGTGCTAAACTTGTAAAACACCTGTGAAGTATTGAGAAAATCGCACATGTAAGATGATTTTTTTTGAAAGCATACATAATTGCATCTATACCACTATGAACTTAATTTATTGTTGAACGAGCACTGCGAAATCTAAACTGAGTCTGGAACAATAAAGTTTGTAAATAAGCTCGACTATGTGACCGTAATATTATATTATACACTATGTAATTTTATGGTAATACTTTTAAACGTATTTATAGCGTTTTCGCTATTTAAATGAAATTATATAAATTACAAGTCTAACTAAGCATATTGTTTAAAAAAAATTAATTATATTTCAAATTTCTTTTAAAATCCGTTTAATAAATTAATTTATAACCGTTACTCATGAATAAAGTCTGATCGGTCACTATAATTAAGATGGAACACCAAATTAATTAGACTAATGACTACGCCCGAACTATATAGTATTGATTTTGATAATAATTAAATGCAAACATACATTATTATTTATATATACATATAAACAATCTCACGCTTCAACAGTTTTCATAACTCACCTAAAATTCATTAGCTACATAATTTATAATAAATATGTATTTATAATTATAAGTAAAAAAAAAATGATATGAATTAAATAGAACATTTTACAGACATCTGATTTTTCTCATGTACAAAATATAATAATTATAGAGGAATAAATAAAAGTTACATGTAGAAATGTACATACATACTTGTCGCGGGAAATAAAAAAAAAAAAAAATCAAAGACAGTCTTTTGATTAAAAATACCTAACAATATATCTGCCTGTCAATTTTAAAGCAACCGCAATAGCTGAATTATTAATTTAAGTTTTAAAACTATTCATACCGAAGAGCCTCTTCACTGGTTGATTTTTCCCTCAAGTCATTCAAGCCACTGCACATTAATTTAAACTAAGAAAATCATCCATTATGCTTATTGCACTTTTTTATGTATAGATTGTATAAGTTCCAGATTAAAAAACAGTTTTAAAACATAATCACAAAAACATAATTATTACCCGACTTCTAGACTAGACCCCTTTTGTAAATAATTGTGTTAGTGTTAGTAAATGTAATTCGTACATTTTATTCAAGATGATATTATCCGTATATAACAAAATATATATCGATATAATATTTTTATGATAAAGACTTGGTAATGATGGTAGTGATTTACTGAGGTCAAAAACGTAATTATTTTTCATCACAAAAATCATAGATTTGATTTGATTATTTAATATCCAAATCACTCTTAATCAGGCAACTGGTTATGAATCATCTAAAAATCATTGAATAATTTTTTTTCGGCAAGAAAATTAATGATACATATTTGACAGTTTTAATGTAATTTTTCTATATCCGTTTTCAACCATAATAAGGAAAACTGATTATCGACTATCCATTGAAAACGAAAAACGATTTAATCGATTTTCAGTAGACATGCTAGATATGTGTCACCTGAGAACGCGCATGCCCATTCAAGCAAAATAATTAAAACACAAAAACCAATAATCATACGACGTCTTTAATTTTATAAATTGTATATTTATAATTACATTATTTGTATTATAACGATTCATTTTCAGCACAAATTTTATAATTGTACGCTACCGGACAAAATCTAATACAATGATTTGATAAGACTGCTATAATAATACCAAATTTGTGTTTTTGAAAAAGTTGTACAGCTACGAGTCTTAGCCGGTTCGACGATCACCCGAAGGGCTAATATTTTATATAATCATTGTACACAACAATGTCATCCCATCCTAGTCTATTAAAATTTTAATTCACATTATTCGCAAGCGGAAGTTTATGAATTACTTTATGAATAATATGCGCATTTTAAACACAAAAACTTGTATGTGGTGTATACCTACATAATATCATAATCACTAAGCTCTCTTATCGTAACAGACATTATTATAACAGGCGGTGTGTGTATACGGTAAGAATATTATATGCATTTACCATGTAGGTATCGTGGTTAAATATTTAACACTAGCCTAGCGTAATTGTGTGTATAATATTAAATATACAATGTGACTGAGCGAGGAATGAGCAAACATCTAAGAAAAATATCTCCCAATAAATATTATTCATAGAACATATTATAAGATAATATTGTACAGTATAGCATGAAATATACGATATGTTAGATTAAGTAAGATTTTATCCTTCAAGACGCACAATTAAAACCGTAATAATGTAACATTATACATTTATATACAAAGTCTGAAGTCTTTGGTTGTAGGTAACTGCTCACTCAACATTATTTTTAGTCTTATATATACACACTAATTTTCCAAAAAGTAAAAATAAATCAAAAGTAACTCGTTAAAACAGTATATTATAACTTAGAAGTATCTATAATTGTTGAAAATTGTAGCTCAAATAATTAATTTTAACATTTAGTTAAGTAATAAAAATTTGAAATTACATATATTATAAGTAAATTCAAGTTATTTTAAAGATATTTTAAGTATTAATTAAATTCTTAATTTCCCATGAATGTTTAGTGTTCATTCAAAATTCTGTTTCTGAGTACATTTGATTTATTAAACTAATTGTTAAATAATTACATCTTATCTACTTTTGAACAAATCATCAGTCAACATACGAAAGTCGAAGTCCACCAGCATTTTTCTTAATTGACTGTCGGTGGGACGAAGATATGAAGCTTTTTATTATTCTCTGTTGTACGTCCGGACGTTTGAACCTTCTTTCTGACCGTATGCACATTATGTTTCTTTTTCAAACAGAACTATAGCCGCCAAATTTGTCTGTTGGTTCAAGCCTCATTAGATATAACGTACGAGTTAAGCGAATTCGGAATACCACTATCGATTTTTATTAAACACGTCTTTGTAGATCTTTTGTTAACATACATTAGTTTGCTCTTCAGTCGACTTCATAACCACATCAAAGTTTTATATTTTCGAGCTTCTGTAAAATATTACAGCTCAACCGTGCATCAATTTACATATTAGTTGGAATTTCAACAGTAATGCTTTAAGATTAATTTTGAATAGTATAAGTGCAACCATGTACCAACATTGTTAACGGAATAATAGGTGTTTTTTAGTAGGTATACTGTCTTATAATAAAAACAATTTTGTAAATGAAAATTGTAACAATATTTAAAACAAAAATTAAATTTTCTTTTATAACAACTTTGAATAAAAATAAATAATTTATTTTTAAACTTTTTTAAAATATTATATTAGGTTGAAAAAAACTATATTATTTTACGGCGAACTAACAATTTGTTTTTCACTTTTAGATAATAGTTAAAATAAGTAATTTCATTTTATACCTATATAATTTTATTATACCTATGTAACAAAAATATATTCAAATCATCAGAAATTTTTAAAAGTTAAGAATACAATTATAATTTCATCCCCTTTGTTTTATTATGATTCTACGTATTACGAGAAGTATACTTAAAATATTTTTATACTCTTTTCCTTATTTTACATTTTTTATTTTAAATACATTGATAAAATATAACCCTGATAAAACAAAACCATGGATACTATAAAAAATTAAATAAAATCATTAGATCGATATAGTTTAAATATAATGAAAAGCATAGAATATCGCTATTATAACAAATAACTTCAATAAAATCCTCGCTCAGAGATATAATATTATAAGTGCATCCTATATGCGGATCTAAGCCTGCGGGGGTCAGGAGATTTGTGCGATGAGGGATCGGTGTCCGAATATTGTATAACATTTGCGTTTGTATTAGTGCAAGCCATTAAACGGTGCGGCTGTTTCTGGGGGGTCGTGGGGATTGATGAGAGGAAAGTTCCGGAGAAGAGCAGATTCTCAGCAGTAAACGGGGCTCAATTAACCGTGATAAATCGCCACAAGTCTCGCCGTCCTCGTTCCGGGTCTGCATCATTACGCTTATACTGTGTGCGTAAATGCGTGTATGTGTGAACAAGTTCGCTCTTTTTTCGCAAAAGACCCGGACATGCGTATGTTCCGAGCACAATGTATAGTCCTGCTGGTTACCCCACAGATGCTCCGCGAACAGAAACGGTCATTTTGACGTGAATAAACGACAGACCATTTGACAATGGCTTCAATACGTATAAATATAGCAAAAATATTACATATAGTTAATCGTTGATATAGAATGAGAGAAGGAATAATAACTATAATACAAGTAATAATGATAATAAAAAATTATATAGGTACCTATATAAAGTATATAATATTGTTTAAACCGATGCGAAATTGTTCAATCTCACACATTGCTATAGCAATGAATAACGAAAATCAAAACAAAACATCTCAAAAATTATATTTTTCTCGCCTGTCGATGAACAAATTGTTATTGCGAAAAAGCAAAAAATAATTTTAAGCGAATGTGTTTATTTGTGCCGGCACGCCTAAACTAACCTCTGAAGCTTCTAATAAAATTATTCACTCGAATATTTTTTTCTAATCTGAATCTTTTTTCTCATTTTGAAAAATAACGTGGTGAAATTTAATTTTGCATATAACGCGCAGAAATTAAGACATTTGCTTAAAGCCCTATCGATTATTATATAATAATAAATACGGTTGTTCGATAAAGCACGTAACAAGACCACACAAATAATGTGTGAGGGTGGTGATTTGTTTAGCGAAATATTATTCGCAGTTATTAATTTATTACAATTATATAAACTAACGATAATAGTACCCATTAATTTTTCTATCAGCCACGTTTCTGACGTACATCCAATATATTTACAACAAATAAATAAATAATTCAAAACTTAAACGATATAACACACCTTAAGTATAACAAAAAATAAATTGTTTTAAAATGTCACAGGAATGTTATTATTATAGCAACACGCCATTATTGTTTATTATATTTTTTAATTCTCTACTCGAAACACAACAAACTAAAAAGATTGTCCATTTATCTTTCTCTCTCTCACTCTTTCTCTCTCTTGGCTCCTAGAAAAAATAAAGCTCAGTAACCAAACAATGGCCTTAATTAACGATATACATTTCCAATGGCAGTATTCGCAATAAAAGGTAATTAGGCTTAAGTTAAGGAATTTGGAACCGTACATGCACACTCGGTCGACAACAAACGGGAGTAAACGGGAAAATATTTGTAGCGTAAGTACGCATAAAATAATATATACCTGGACCACAAATTAATGGACCGAAAAAAAGTAAGTTATATTGCAGAAAAATACGGGGTTACGTTATCAAAACCAACTGGCAAACAGCCTAAACCGATACGACCCGAGAGTTATTGAGTAGGGTCTTGAGACGCAAGCAATTAATATTCGAGTGGTTCAGTCGTTATAGTTCAAACACTATAAATGTTTTTTTTAATTTTAATATTCATAAAACTATATTTTATAGAAACTATAACCGGCTGTTATTTTGGCTACATAAACAATAAACTAATAAGCAATAAATCATTGTATTTACAAATAATATTAATATTGTATTATATATTATTTTAATAATATTGGATTCCAGATTAAAAATAAACAAACTTAAGTGTTTTAATTATATTTTATAACATTCTAGCATTAGACTAAGTATTTCAAAATACAAAGAATGTGAAATGAAATAAAAAAAATACAAAATCAAATTAAATATACCTACGCTTTTCACGGAATTGAAAAAAAAGCAATTAATATCTAAGTTAGGTAATCTATTTATTTCATTACCCATCTAATTTCCGACTTAATAATAAACTATATGTTATGATTCGAGTAAATTATTATAATTATATTTTATTTCTGTTTTATATTACAATAATGAGAAAGTAATATTTACATCGGTGAATATTTTCAAAACTTAATTGTATGCTACAATCATTAATATTACATTAAATTATCGTTCACGCTTCATTTTGTGGCTATAATAATTTTTATACGATCAATTTTCTTTCAAAAAAAAAAAGTCTTAACTCATCGGCTGAGAATTTTAATACAAAATCAACTTAAATTTTATTTAATTTTAACATAAAGTTCTACAATTTCTATGCCTCAAAGTTAAGATTGGTGAAAACAATGTTCAAATAATCAAAAAACAATACAACCGTTGAAAACGGATTAAAAATTATGCACGTTATTGTATTAAATTTTAAAACCACAATTATTATTAGGTACATTAAAACTCGAGGTGAGGCAATCCAACACTCCTCAGTAAAGACATGAATCGTACAAGATAAAATGCATTATATATATATATATATATATATATATTTTTTTACATACATGTATAGTAATAAGGCTGGAGAATAACACATACTATGTGTAGATATATAATACATATATAATATATATACATTTTAGTATAATTTAATTGTTATAAATAACAAGGAACCTGCCTACGTAACGTTAGGTTAAAAACGTTTTTAATAATAAATTAATAAAAGTAATTAAATAGTATTCAATTGAATGTAATTGAAGTTATTACTTTATTCATTTTTTTGGGTATTTCTATTACATTATATAAAAAAAAAATTTAAAAAAATATGGTTCCTTCTGTAAAATGGGTGCAAAACCGAATTGAATGCATATTATTTCTGCTGGATATATTATCAAGAAACTCATTAAAAAAATAATATAGGTCCAAACATATACTTTAAACACTCAAAACACGTTAGTGAGTAGTTTTATAAATACAGCACAAGCTGGGGTATATATCTTAAAAATAGAAATTTAATTACCAGAATACATAGACAAAAGGAGAAAAATAGATACCGATGTGGCAATTTGGCAGGGAAAGATGTCTTTCGCCATTTGATAATTTGCGGTATTCGCTAAAACGACTGTTCTAAAGGGATCTCGAATGTTTAACCGTATAAATCGTTTTAGATTTAGTTAAAACCGAAAAAGCTTACATTAATTTTTTGTTATGCGTCCTCTAGTGAAACTAACTGCACAATGTAAAAAGTCTGTCACTGATTAAGAATCTAATTATTTTTAGTGGTACATCAATATATTAGAAGGTGGGTGGTTTGTTGGACACATTATGCTAAATACAATATACAATTTAAATTTTTAATAAAGTAATAAATGATAACGGTGGTCCAAATTAATTAACTTATTAATTAACTTTTATTTTATCACATATTTTCCATAGATATTATAGGGCAGATGACTGTGTATCCTGCACCACTAAATATAATTACTTTTAAACTACCTCTTAACCATGTTTACTTTTCAATATGTATTTATGCTACAGAGGCACGTTACGTGAAACTAATTAATCGGATCACAAACGCTACAGAAGTGCGTGGATCACTCATGTAAATCTAAAAATTAATGATATAAACGCTAAACATTATACAACTATGAGCGTGTAAGTGTGATAAATACGACCATATGGCTAAACGCGTCTAATAACTGACTATATATAACTACATGTTAAAAAAAAAAAAAAAAATTATTACAATTTTAATATATATGTATAATAAATAACTTAAACTTATTCACTCAAATAATTGAATATATATTTATAAGTTTTGTGAAACGATTCGTTTCAAATATCTTACATAGATTTATTGTAAAAATTAGTTTTTATTAAAAATTTTCATTATTTATGAACGTCTAACCAGATGTTATGCATAATGGATACAAATTTGTATATTTTGGTGTATATAATCTCAGGAAATATGAGACAAATTTCGATCTCGCTATATGCGTATTTATTTATATTGCCCTCCGCTTGATTGATATGGCAGACAGTGTAAAATATTCAAATTTATTCTACTATTCATAAACTATTACTTTTTTTTTTCCAAAAATGATAATTTATAGGCCAAAAACTTGATAAAATCGCCAGCTTTTAAAATCTTGATGAAAATATGTGGGTTTTTTGGTTTTTTTTTTTTTTTAGTCTTTATTGCTAAAAAAAAAAAATCATCATGCGTTGGTTTTTGGTTAACCCTTTATTCATAACACAACTTTAAGGATCACCAGTACTGACCTTTTCACTTGAAACAGACGATTGCTGGCCGGCGGCTACTGCTGCAGTCGCTGCTGTCGGCACTTGTGATCGTTTTCCAATACTGCTACAGTTGTTGCTCAACGAACTTGTTTGATTATTGCTGTTGGCGGACTGAGATGGCGTCTTGGCCGCCGTAGCGGTCAACCGACTGGCGTAAAAATACATGGCCATCGCCACCATGACCTCAGTGGCGAAGGAGCGAAAACAGTTTGGGAGTGAATCTCGTTTCGAGATTTCTGCAGGTACACAGTGGAAATATAATTCTTTACAATTATATTATTATCGATACGCTCTATAGTATACATACATATATAGTCATGTAAAAAGACTTATGGATGTGAACGTGGGAAGGGATTTAAAAGTTAATATTAAAAAGCTGTTGCAATGTTTGTAAAAAAGGTGTAAGACATTTATAATTATATACATTTATTTAAAAAATAAAATCCCAAGTCCACCTTCACACACAACTATATAAGCAGTAGTATGTATCCAAATTATTCAAATTAAATTAATTATTTACGATTTATATTTCGCAACCCTCGCACAATTGACACTCAGGGTGATGCTTTTGCGGGTCATCAGACAATTATTGCTTGAGACTGTAAATAGTCAGGTAGGTACACGGTATGAAATAATAATAATATTTTACTCGAACAATAGATGAATAACAAACAATAAGTCACACTATAACGATGAATCTATTTTTTTTTATAATAAATATTATCATCATAGCAGATCAAAAATATGATACACTGATCCAATATAATTTGAAATAGTACCTTCATACTGGTGTTTATCAATAAATCGTTGTGTCGGATTAAACTTTAGGCAGGTGGTATTCCTCCGGTTAGGATAACCCACGTCAATATAAACAATTCGCCCAATGCTTTTTACGATACAATAGAATTCACTTAACGATGAAATTATTATTATAAATATTATTCTACATATTATGTTTGTATTCGAACTAACACGTGCTTTTACAATGGTTTATTTTCAGAGCGTGTTACTAATAATAATATAATGTTACACGTACTATTAAACAGACAAACGTACTGACGGGAATATTTAAAAAAAAACAACCACAACATAGCGATAATGCACGGATTACGATATTTATAAATTGTATGAGAAAAACTATATCATTCTAAAACGTAATCACATCATATCAAACAATTGTATACTTGTGAACAATCTGCATTGTACAAAAGCGAGCCGTGACTATATTATAAACTATAAATACATAAAAAAAAAAAAAAAAAATCGTAATATTATGTTTTTCCGCATTCTACGTATACGTGAGTATATATAATATGGATGGATAACTATTAACTACCCACATAACAGTGCAAACAACTGTTTATTTAGAGAATAACAGAGTTTATACTTGTCTATGGTTAGACTCCCCAAAACAATTCGGAAGACTAAGTTTGTACATAAATATATTGCCGGACATCGTCTTCAATAATGACATAACAGATAAAACGTAATAAGAAAAAATATGAAAAGAACAGCTCAGATAATAAATAATAATAATACGAGTAATAATAATGATAATATTTTGAATTATAAACTTTGAAATAGGTATATTTTGATAAATGATCTATATAGCTTAGATAACATATTATATTAATATATGATTTATAGTAAACCTCTCGGAACTTTATGACTTAAAATAAAACTGTTGGAAATATTCAGATCTCATTTGTCTGAAAACTTTTTACTGTGCATATGTCCGTTCTATATTTTAGTAAAGCTTGATACTTTTGAATACATATTATATTTATTTATCAAATAAATTAAACAAATTTCAGTAATTTTCTCCAAATAATGAATGATAAATTACTCTTAAGTATGACAAATTATCTATTGAAGACTACAAAGCCAAAGAGGTAAATGAGGTTTATCACCTTAAGTGTGGCCGCAGATGTGTTTGCAAATATTGGTAAGTAATATCATTGATTTTAAGAAAAAATGCCTTCAAAAATTCCTATAAGTTGTAAGTACAATTAATATAAGTACATCGATTAAATCTCCCATATTATAAATAGATTGTTATTCTAAAAACTATCAATTAAACTATTTAGAAATGATTTTTGTCTTAGTCATCTAAGAAAATAAATTAAGATTTATTAAATTATTTCAACTTATACACTTTTTTATTGTTAGAATAATTAGTAGCAATAGCAGTAATAAATATTTTGAAAATTGGGTTTAGTTTTAATATTTAATAAATAATCGACATCGTAATAATTATTTACTTAATTTCATATTCAGTGTGCTCTAATAGTTTAAATGTAATATAATAAGTAATGTAGAACATAATTTCAATAATATAATATTATGACCTCACTCGATGACGATAGTAAAAAAAATATTAACTTAAATAATAGCTAAAATATAATTTTATTATATTACAGTATTCCGACTTTAATAAAATCTCCTTTGATAGACGATTTGGATAATTTTTCATTGCTCCATTCGTTCGAAAATCACTTACAAATTATTGAATATAATGTTATTGAAATTAAAGTAGAACATAACTATTATATTATAAACAAACTATATATTATACACCATGCTGTATGGTGATTTCGGTATTGGAACTTCGTTTGTAATTTCAAAAGTACCTAACTACATTAATTTTCAGTAACATAACGAAAAAATTGTTGTATATTTCATACATAAGCTATAAAGTATAGTTGATGTCGACATGGGTCGGATCATTTTGACATTAAGCGAACAGAATCTGACTTCATAATATAATACAATTTATAATGCCGGTGCAAATTATTTAAGGATTAGCCAATGGATAATTTCCTTTCTGAATTAAACTCCTAAAGCTACTTTTTATTTCAGCTCACTAAAATAACACAGTTTTTTTAATACATACCATATGGTTATTTTCAGAAACAGCAATCATCAACAAATGTTATTGAAAACATAATTTAACCTTTTTGACATGGTACATATAGTATCATAGTATGCTGACCATTGTTTATAATTGATAGGATTTGTTTAATAAACATTTTATCCCATTTTTTTATTTTGCAGTTCTATTTTTGTGGCACACATTTTTAAAAGCAGTTTAAAAACTTTTTGTATAACCATGACACATTAATAGTTTTAATTAAATATATTGAATGAGACCAAAATTTAATTTTGGAATATGACCAACAATTTGAGGACTAAAACCCTTAAATTTCACGACAGCCTGTCCCAAATAAATATTATTTGAAAATTGTATTCAGTTTATAAGTTGAATACAATAATTATGTTACATAATGGTAAGCCCTGAATTTTAAAACTTAAACTATTTGATTTAGGGAAAATCTATACATATAGTAAAGTAATTATGATATAATATATTACTAGGAAACAAAACTAAAGTAAAAACGAAAATTCGATAAATAATTTCCAATATCTCAAGATTATTTAGGTTCAATAATATCATATTCCAAAGAAGTTATGTGATTATATTTATTAATGTTAAAAATTTTATTTTATTTATAATAAAACATTTTTTAGAGGTGGAAATTGTTAAATGAATTGTTATAACTCAAGAACAGAGTTTTGTGCAGTTAACATCTAAAAAACGTGCAAAATCGGACAAAAACGATTTTTTTTCCAGGCATTATATAACAAACCTTTCATTATAAGCACTTCAAATTTAATTTTTATTACTATTTATTAAACATAATATTTATATTTATTAGTTGGAATTAACTATTAAGTAAAAATATAAAATTTAAGCTGATTTACAATATTTGATTAGAATTTATTATTATGTACATATCTAAGTTTTTTTTCTGTAAAATTATATATTTTGTCACTTAATATGTGTTATAATTGTGAAAATACACGTTCTACATAGACATTTGTTATCGGACATTGTTTGTAGCAACTTATAATAGCAGACACGTCTTTTAAATTTAAGTCATTAATTCCTATTTATTGAATCATTGCATAGTTTTAAAATATTGTATCTGGAATTTTAATCAAATGCTAACATCAACTTTTCATAGCGTATTTGTTCTTATTTGTTTTTTTTTATTATTAATTTTCTTAAGTCTATCTTTTATTGTTTCAACTTGATAATTTAAAGTAGAATTTCGTTTTTCAAGTTTTATAATTGAATTTTACATCAAAGATAAATGTGATCAAATAAATGATAAATCACATATAATAGATGTAGTACTCAACTACACAATTATTGTATAAAACATGAATTGACTACGTCTGCTGCAGATACTGTTGTACTATATGCGTACATGTAATTGACAACCGTAGTAGTATCGCAATTACCTTAATTACGTAGTATTATATATAAATAATTAAATTATTAGACATAAAAGTCCAATACTTTATACAACAACATAATAAAGTAATGGTAAAATAATATCTGCTATACTAGATTATAGAGCAAATATATTTGAACACAAATACTAATTACTACATTTTTATAAAAAAAAAAAAAACCCCGAAATGTGCAATTTTGTGCAAAATAAAACATTCCTTAAATTAATCTACATTGCTTGATTTAGATTTTTAGTTTGTTTATGTAAAATTTAGAACACACTATAAAAATATGCGGTTACACAAAAATCCGGTTTTTAGTTATAACAATTATAGCAACGATGTAATATTTAAGTAAACCTATAACAAACTATAAAATAAACGAACAGTATTAGATACAGTATGGCGGCGTCCGCTGGCTATTATATTTTATTAAAAGATTCGCTAAGAAAAAACATTATACGTAAATATCCCAATTTCTAGCCTCAATTAAGTATACCCATTGATTGTACAACGGGGGTGCCTGACACGTAAATGATATATTTGGTATGTTAAGTGAATAATTTACATCGTATAATAACTGATTAGAATTTGAAAATTTAATACCATCGTTTATTCAGACTTAAGACTTGGATGTGACGATATAGTTGGGGTAAAAATATAATAGTCAGAATTGAAAATGTAAAAAATACCTCGCGTACGCAAAAACCGTGGAGATATTCCTGTATCACGTTCCCTCTTTTCTAAGGCCGCTTACATCTCCCACGCACCACTCGCAGCTTTCTCTTTACGGGTATTTTAATTGAAAATGGTCCCTTCGCGTACACATATATAATATAAATGTATGTATAGCTCTGCGTATTATTATATAAAACCGACCTGTCCGACATAAATTATTCGTTTTCTAACCCCCACCACCAACGAATGTATGCGTGTGTATATATATATATATATATACTTCACCCCACGTCCATTTAAACATTTCTGTATACCTCCGTGGTCGCGGCCAATATATATAGCAGACTGTAGCGTACACATAATATAACCCGGGTCGATGTATCCGCGGTTTAATTTATAACAGTTGTATATACATAGGTACATTCACAACAGAGTGTACCTGTAATATTATAATCTGATCGAAAGAAGTCAATGTTATCGATCGCTATAGGTATATGCGCAATTCAAAACGTTATATAAACTATATATTAATATTATATATATACGCAAGGTTTACATGTACAACGGAGTATGTAAACCAACAACGAAGAATAATATAACAAAGCGTATTACACGTGTTTATTAGATTACTATACAGACATACAACAATAAACGAAAACGTTTTTATTTTCGACAGTTTGAGCTATATAGTAACTTCTCGAGCGTAGTTCAGAGAAAATTAATTTTTTACGTCCAAAACGATCATATTTATTGATGAACAATTTGCTTCTCTTATTTGTAGATGTTCTTTTCCCCCTTTTTAATTCGATTTATAATAGAATAAATGAATACATTTAAACACAAACACGTTCTAAATTAATTTATTATTCTCAAACAATGTAAATCAAAAACTATTCGTACGCAACAGCACAAGACATTAAAAAACAATTCGAATTTTAATAAATCAAATAAATTGAATTAAATAACTATATTATAGGTATAGCTAACGCTCTTAAATAAAAAAAATTCACGTGTATAAAATATAAGTAACTATTATTTATCCACGATAAAAATGTTATTTTAAAAAAGTAACATACCAAAACTCAAAATAAAATTACCTACAACGAACATTTTTATACTTGTTTTTTAACAAACAATCTGGGTACAAAAGTTTTTTTTTTTTATTATTTAATCTTTCTTAATTCTTGAATCTTATGAACAAAATAGTATAAAATCATATGTATATTTCATAGACCAAAAAATTAAAATAAATAAACAATTAACGATAAATATATTTTACTTAGTAAAAGAAAAACTTTTGGTAAGTAGATTAATGAACCATTGGAAAAGGCTTGGAATTATTTTTGGTTGTAACAATTTATGGTCAAAGGTAAAAAAATTGAATTAAGTTTAACTATTTAATAAATTTGTCATACTTTGTACTACAGTATAATATGGATTATATAAATGTATAATAAATAATGATGTTAATAAATTCTAAACAAATTATGAAAACTTCAGTTTTGTTTTTGTATTTTTATATTGTTATTGAATACATATTATTTATATTAAATTTTATGTAAATTAAATAATTCTACAAACTTTAATACGCTAAGTTTAACGAACTATTTTCCTAAAATTTTAAGTAAATAAATATACTTAATACTTTTTATATAAATATAAAATGAATTATAAACGTATTTCATATGATGTAAAAATGAATACTATAAACTGATTTAATTCTAGATTTACTTATCAATATAATATTGTGATTTGTTAACTCAGTAATACAAATCACATATATCGTAAATATTTTTCATTGATTTTTGTTTTTTCTTCTGGTCACGTTTTAATCTATAATACATGATATTGTTTATGTGTAATATATTATTCAAATACAAATAAATATATTCATGTAATAATCAAATTCATAATAATACGTATCATTCTTTTGTACTACAATAACTTGTGTACATTCAGTTTAGACATCTTTTTACATCTAATAAATAGACGACAAACCAGTATAATAACCACAAATCTTTTTTAGTAGAATAAACTTATCATTTAATAATTTAAGTACACATATTATATGTAATGCTATTACGCGTTAGTTGTATTTATTCGGTTGTTATAGTAATTATTAAACTTTTATGTCATTTATATATTATAATTTTATAAAGTAAGCTAGTAAATGTTACATAATCATAAATAATAATGTTATGTGATCTTCCGACGAATTATGATTGAAATTGTTCTTTCGCCGCCTAAGGTAATATATAGCATTATCTGATATTTTTTCAGAAAAAAACTGGTGTATTATTTTTTAGTGACGAAAATTACCTTTTTTTTTTTTTTTTAATCCCATTTATGAACAGTATTATAACATCACTACACTTACTAAAATATCCATAAGTCTTAAACTATAAAAATATCATTTCAATGGACTGAAAAAAAAAAATTAAGAACTAACACAAGCTTTAAAAATAAAAGGATAATGTTTTTATTCTTTTTTTTAGATTATTTTATCTAATAGTTTAAAATATAAATAACATCATGTTTGATTAAAGTATTGCTTATATTTTTAAAAATGTGTCGACAATTAACATAATAAAAATATATAGAGACAAAAATTAATTTTTTTTTATATTGTAGGTACTTTTAGATATAAGTAATTTGTATAAAATTATTCATTTAAGTATTTAACCATATTTAGAAATAATATAGACCAATAAATAACCGTAATTATATCATAAAGTTGTTAATATTAATTACCATTACACTCTTATTAAGATCATCAAAATAATAATTATCCATTTGCATTATACTATTGTGTGATTATAAAGGAGCTATTTAATTTATGCATGTTGCCATCAACATAATCGCTAAATATACCCACAGCTTAATGGGTCTTTGAAATATTAAATGTAAACGATAAAAATTATTACTATTTTAACTATGAAAACTACTTTTTTTTAAGCCATAATTAAAATACTTTAATAAATTCTAAAGAAAAATTCAAATTCACTCGGAAATAAAATTAAAAATTTATTCTACTAGTATAATTATTTAATACGCTATATTAACAAAACATTATATTTTCTCAAAGTTTAAAACTGGTCATTTTTTATAGATCAATACATATTTGTTGTAATATATAATTTATAACTTTGTTATACCTATGTAACATGATAACTCTACAATAGTGTATATTTATTATAATGTTTATATTCTGTTAGTGGAATTCAGAATTAAATGTATAGTAAAAAAAGTCATTCAATAAAAAAAAAAAAAAAATGTAATGAAAACATAATAAAACCATAGTAACTTACGGAAAAAATATAGTAAAAAAGACACACATTTGTCTATTAATTTGAGATAATCAAGAGAGCCATGTTGCAATACTACTATTTTGAAAACAATTTATAAATATTTACAGCAAAAATTACTTCTTTCTTAATGAAATACAATATTGATAAATATATCATTTGAAAAAACTATTAATCCAACCAAAGTCAATTCATCTCAAACATAAGAAAATGTTATTACATGTTTTACCTTTTTGACAATTTAGAATTCCAATGTGATGTACGAAATCTCAAAAGGAAAGGAAAAGGGTGTATTATATATAGTTTTAAACGCGTGTTCTGTGTACTGTATTTGGAATTAATTTATGACATTAAGGCGAGCGGAATGAAGTCAGGTACATAAAGTAAATAAGGTGCTGCATTGCTGACTACACGATTAATGAACGTATATATACTTTTTGAAAGTGTATGTGATGGATTAAGAGGGTCACGGGACAGGTAACTGCTACTTTTATGAGCAAAACTTGAATAGTAGAATACAGCTGAAAAAAACTAAAATTATCATATATTGTTTTAATTATAATACATAGAACTTAACACCAGTTTTTTTTTTTTTTACCCAAACTACTCCAAAGTATAATATTTTGTTAACTAACAAATTAAATTTTAAGTAAAGAAATCAAAAAATTATATTTTATGAGTACCTATTTAAAATCATAAATATAATAAAAATTATCATAAATAACAATACAAAAATAAGAAATATTATCACTATCATTGCAGTGATCTATATATGGAATGTTCATAAAAATAAATGTCTAAATTTCAAAGAAACATTTTTTTTAGATATGCAATATGAAATATTGCCACGTATTTATATATATACATAATGATATTGATATACCTAACTAATATTAAAATATTTAAAAAAATCATGTAACTAAAAATAATATTATTATTATGACAAAAATGTATAGTTAAAACGAACAACATATTATTCAGATTTCAGAATAAGCATTGTACAAAGTGTGCCACATAGTTTAAACACAGAAAGTTTATAGAATTGTTAAAATTTAGATCAATTTTCATAACTGTAAAAATTAAACTACAGTTTAAAAAAAAAACATAATAAATATGTATGTTATCACTTATCAATAATAGTTTGTTAACAACTTAATTTTTTTATTATTATAATTAATTATTTTTAAAGTTAGATTTTTTAGATACATTTTTAATTTGATAACTTTTTAGCGTATTATACATTTTTAACTTATAAAACAACATAAGACAATTTATTCATGAAATAATTATAATTTCTAACATAACTGTAGCTAAATAATTCAGTTTTAAACTAATTATTACAAGTGGAAGTAATTGATACAAGTTGTATGGATATGTAAATAAAATATAAATAATTTTAAAATATTCATGTTCTATTCATAAATATGCAATAAAAACTTCAAAAATAGTATTACTGTAATGAGAGTAATAATGGATTTATTTACTTTTATAATTTATTACTAAAAAAAATAATTTAATCATAACATTATTACCGGGAATGTTCTAAAATAACGGTTTTGTTTTGATATCTATATTAATTTATGCCTTAACTACATTTAATCCTTTTTTAGTTATTTATTCTAATATCTAATAAAAAACTACTGAGATTCTTATAGCAAAACTACTTGTATTTAAATTTGATGAAAAACTATAATTTACAAATTTCAAATATTTTTATGGTATACAATTTTAAAGTTTTATTCACTTACAATATTACAATTTAGTTTGCAATATTAGAAAATTGTTAAAATTAAAATTTAATTAGAAATTGTGTAACCTACCTACGCTCTGTTTAGTAACTGTGCATATTAAGCACATTATTATAATTTTGACAATTATTATAATATAGCTTATACTGGTAGTGGAAAATAAAAATTTTAAATTAAGTTGTTAGTCGACGTTTAATTAGTTATTTGTTATACTTAAAGCTTATAAATTATAATTATTCAAAATTTTCATTTTCTATTACCAATATAGACTATATTATCAAAATAATTGTCGACATTATATTTATATGCTTAATATTACTATTAATGGAAGAATTACACAAATACTTAAAACATTAAGATCATTAAGTTCGCGCCAAATTTTACTTCTAGATCAGTGACTACTTACATTTTAAATTAAATGCCTATTAACAAATCAAGAAACACATCTAAATATTATTACTTATATATATATACATATCTGATATAATTGAAACTTGTAATAAAATACGTAGTACTTATATTTTTTATAGTTTTATGTTTGTATTATTATTGAATATAGTTTTACTAATATTATGTTTTGATATAAGCTTACCTAACTATAATACCAAATATATTTAACAATTTAAAATTTTATTTTTATTTTTTTATTTATGAATATAAATGAATAATTGCACTAAGTTTATCTATGTGTAAAATCGATTCCTGCCAAAACGATTGACTGGATAAGGTGGATAAAAAATTAATATCACACGGATGGGTGAAAAAAGAAAAGAAACAACGTGGTAGCGTTTACGCGTTAACTGTTATAACTGTCATAAGGTCAAATATTTCCGAGGGTTGCGAAAATAAAAATACAGAAATCATCTTGCGACACAAACCTCGGTCGTAGAGCTGTGAAACTACAATGGGAAACCGCGCACGTGTCCTTACGGCGGCGGCGGCGTCGGCGACGGACGAACATTGACGGAAAACTATACAATGATAACGGACAGGCAACAGCGGAGACACGACTGTCTGCGGCGCGTTTCCGAAACAGACTAAAAGGTCCCCGGGCCACCGCCAACGTTAACGACGATGACTCTCTCGTACTCTCTCTGTCAGTCTACCTACTCAACCCTCACTTTTCGTTATCGAGATACCCGTGGTAGCGGTTACGATAGTGCGCCGATGAGTGAGCGGGTAACACACGATAATTTGACGGACGGACCATGGACGGACGAACCGAAATGAACAGAGACAGTCCGAGCGTTACAAAGAAAAACTACACACACCTGACCTTTGAGAAAACGTAAAATTACAAAAAAAATTACAATAATTATTGGAATTTTTATACTACTACATACAACTGTCTACTGTCAACGAAGAAATATCCAAAAAATCGTTTTCCATACGATTGACATCGTCACAGATACAGCTATACTATTATATAAATTTATAATACATACATATTATTATCATGTATTGACGTTTATTACAAAAACGCATACGCGTTGGAGCAAGCTATGTATCAATCAAAGGATCAACAACAAGTATTAATAATATAAATATATATGTATATATAACTCATCGGTCGACCCATATAGGAAATTCACTGATTTCATGTTTAACTACAGATACGTGAGCAATTTAGTGTCTAGTCCACACACACTAGTCGGCATAATTTAAAAATAAAGTTTTTTTAGGCGTTAAGAAAGTATAATCTAAAAATAAATAATTGAATAAAATGTTACATAAAAATACTACATGACAAAATACATATTATAATTAACTATTTGAGATAATAATTTTTTTAATTTTCTTAAGTAGTATACATGAATTGCTCAAGCAGTTACACTTTAAAAAATCCTTAAACAGTAAATAACTATGAGTAAAGCATTTATATTTTATCCACAATAATGCAAATATCAGAAAAACAGAGTAGAACTTTAAAACACTCCCCTATACTTTCTTAATCCTTTCATTTCTAATATGAAGTATATAACATATCACATGGATTAATGAATCAATGAATCTTTTAAACACAACTATTAGAATAACTTTCTTTTAACTTCATGCTACATTTTGGAGTACAATAGTTAAATACTATAATAAAATAATTTCTACTATTTCTACGATAATTTACTCAACTTATTTTAAAAATCCCTTGCATTTCGTTTTCTAAACTAAAGTTTATACATATACTATATGTATTTGGATACCTCCTACGTCGCTGTCATCTTTGATTTCTATATTCGTTGAGCTAAATCAATACATGCTAAACATTCCGGGTTATTCAAAGAAAAAAAGAAACGAAATATTTCATAATCTCAGCAGTCTTTAATCAGTACAAAAACCATTAAATCTATGGTTTCAAGACGGGTTACGATACATATTTCAATCACTGTACATAAATATCTTATACTAAAAATAAATTAACGATTTATATTATTGATCAGCTAGTTAAAATACCGAAAACTAAAAATGTGTCAGTAGCTTAATATTTTAAGTATAAAATATTGTAAGTATGTTATAAAGATTTCGTTGAATGTAAAAAATATTTTGAACTTGATTTAAAAGTTTTTATCCGAGTTTCTTGTATTGTAATGTCTTATAGTGTTTGTATAAAATACGTTATCTTATTAAAAATATGAATATTAAGTTTTTAATATAGAAATAACGTAACATTAATTCAAAAAATAATAAATAAAATCACAAAACCCACATAAAGATACCATTTGCCGTGTTTTTCAGTTAAAAATAATACATAAAAAATATAATGTATCTAACCATATAAATACTATAAATATATATTTATGAACGTTATCGATATAATATTCTATTTTTATATAGATATTTAATGGTACGAAATTTATTTTTATATTATCGTTTTTTTTTTAAGACCATTTATCTAATAATATGAACAATTATAAATAATTACTAAAAACTAATAATAATAATAAATAATTAAAAAAAAAAAAAATGATTAAAAATAGAAAAGTACAAAATTTACAAAAAAAAATTTTAAAAAAAATAAATAATATTATTGATTTTATATAACGTAAGAATTATTTAGAAAGATATTATTAATACTATTTCCAAGAGAATATCTTAGCTAAACAATGATGGATAATTACAGAAAAACGAATAAAACAGTTAGTTATCCAATGATTTTATCGGGTTTCTTGAGTTTTAAATCAGTTTAAATAAATGAAAATTAAATATACTGTATAGAAAAATATTACCAATTAAATCAAAACCTTTTGAAACTATCCTCAAATTATAAACGTACATTATCATCTACATAAATCCTTAGTTTCACATACGTAAACATAGACTACAAAATAGTTGAAATAGTTGTTTTGCCTTAATATCAATAATGATTAATAACAAATTAAAGTTTATTTTTACGTTAAAAATAATAACTAGTACCTATTTTCTTTTGAAATTATGTTTTTGTATTTTATACAAATAAATATTTGAATTTTTAATTTAAAATTTCTATATAAGTCAACCATTGAAAAGAAAAAATATGTATAATTATAAAATTGAAGAAACTTGACCTAAAGTACTATAGTACGATAAAACTACTAAAATATATATCTAATAATTATAAATGGAGAAAAAAATAATTCAAATCGGTTTATGGTGGAGCAGCCATGTTTATTCAAATGTCTTCCTAGCAAGATAGAATAAAAGAACGCTGCCGTTGACAGGGTTAGATGCTATATAAATAGGATATTGACAGTATTTAAACCCTGTGCAAATCATCCACAGATAGGGTTTGAGAGTTTAATAAAAATCTCAAATAGGCAATATACTAATAATAAAAGAAAATACGAAATTGTTTTTCTATCGGCGGCTTTCTAACAATATATCACCATGATTCATTTTTTTTATCATTATTTTAATATAAGAACCATATTCATATGGATCACAAAATCCTATTCAAAATTTAAATATAAATAAATAAATTACGAGACAAATATATTAAAAACGCATTTATTAGAGTTAGATTTTTTTTTATTTATTAACAATACAACATTATAGTAGAATTAATAAAAAAATTGTTTTATTTTAAATAAAATATATATTTTTACTTCAAAGTTATTAAGTAAAAGTTTATCGGTGGGAGAATTTATTTTTTTTGTTGTTGTTGTTCTATATTCAAGATATTTAAAAAATAATTTTATCAAAAATGATGTTGTATAACTTTTACTTTATATATTTGAACGTTTAATGTACAATTATATGAACTTATGATACAAAATGTATAAAATTTTGTAAAGCCACGCTATATATAACTAGTATTATAATAATTATTTTGTCTACTTTGTCAATGGTTTAAAATTACATAATAAGGTTAAATACTTATAATTCTATTTTTATTTATTTTCTACCCGGATAATGAAACAAATAACAAATTGTAATGTTATAAACTCACAAAATGTCAAGAAAGTAAAGTTACTTAAACTCACCGAAACTTAGAATTAAAAATCCCATATAAAAATCCATCGATCTTACTCAAGTTCTTGAATTTCGATATAAAGTTTTTTTTTTTTTTTGGTGTCATGAAACAAACGTTTTTACTTCAAAACCCAGAAAAGTAAACGTTCAATGGAACAATTGCTAGTCATTTTTTGTTTACATAATAAACATATACAAATGTGTAATAAATAATAATTTAAGTATTAGGTACCTAATTAAATAAAATTATGCGATTTTTGTAATCCAATATGGTTAAGTTGTTAAAATCTAATGCTTACCAATGCTGGTTTTGGTCAATATTTTTAAATAATTTGTTGAAACTAAAATAATTGAATATTTAATACTACATTAGAACATAGAGTCTTATACAATTTGACTATTAAAATATTTATTTTTTAAATTTTATAAACAATTTATAAAATAAACACACAATATAACAAAATTAAAAATAATATTTTAAAACTTTAAATTCAATATTGTTTTATCCCAAGGAAAGTTTCAAATAATACTCATTAGACCATACATACTACAGAATTATACACTGGTAAATAAATTTATTTTAAAATAGTTATGAACAGTAGAGTATAATAATTAATGATATATTTTTTTTTATGTAATTGTTGGTGCGTAAATCCCGATAACGCAAATTAGCTGTTTATGAAAAGTTTATGTAATTGAAATCAAAACTGATCGTAGTTTATGAATTTAACCACTTATATTTAAATAACTGCACCGAAATTTGTTATTATTTAAAGGCTCGATTCCAGAAAAATACTTGAAACTTTACATTAATACAACGATACATATATATTGATAACATTATTTTATTTAAAACGACTATATTTTAAATGTATTAAAATAACGTTTAACACCCATACTTTGTATACTATTTATTAGTTTTTAATAAAAAATTATTTCAAGATTTTTAAGATAATGACTGCTACCGTTTAGTTCATTATTAAATTTCTCAACAACTTAACACTGAACTATAGAATAGTATAATCTCATAAAATTAAAAACAAATACTTACTTATTATATTATGACTATGCACAATGTCTGCAGTTTTTAAAGATACTAATTTAGTATTATACCGTCGTCTTTGTGATTGTATGATAAAGTTACTTACATTCGTTCGTAGGTAAGACATAACAAGACATAAATCCAAGATTTACCGAGTCAATTAATCCGTATAACGGTACAAAGAAGATATGAAGAGTGTGAAAAAATATAACGATCTATTACTAGGCGTCACGTAAAAAGGTAAACACATTTACATAACGTATACTTACCAGTTACCAACTGAATTCGTTTTAGACTAAATAAACATATTATGTTTAATCTGGAATTATACAACGTATCTAGTTGTTAATCGTCAAATTCTAATTGAACGATTTTTTCAAATAAAAAGTACGCTAGACAATATATAAAATAAAAATCAGTTTTTTTCAATTCAATATATTAGATAAGTGATGGTCAACAATGGTTATGAACGTTATAATACATATCATGTAGTTGAGGTAAAAAAAAAATCAGTTTTATTATATTTATTTATAAAATCATTTGTCATACTTTTAAATAAATGAACAATATCTTGTTCTACACAAGACTGATTTAAAATGAAAAAACTCTGAATAATAAATGTGTTATGCGACTAAAGATATTAATTTAAAAATAATATCAGGTTTCTAAATATTATTTGAATTCCATCAAATTAAAATTATTTAAATATACTATTATATAATTTATAAATACTCTTTGATTACTCAAAAAAAATTTTTTTGATATTAATTAATTTATAAATGAATATTTCACGAAACAAATACACATACTTCATATATTAACACATAATATTTATTTATTACCAATTTAATCTAAGTGATAAGCATAAAAGAAAACTTAAGATATTTAAATCGAAAATCTATTGAAATTTGTAAAGGTTACGTTTTTTTTCTAGTTTCGTGGTTAAACCAACTTAGAAAGATCTTACTGTATGGTACCTATAAATGTAGAATGAGAAGAATGAGAACTATAGCTTTAAAGTTGTATGTCAATGATAAATCACTACTAGGAAGAATACGATAGTATTATAATGTTCGCTCTTAACGATATATCTAAAGAACAAAAAAAGAAAGGAACTAAAGTAATACAAATGTTTTCTACCTTCTCCCTTATAAATAATTAATGGTCATAGAGTTTAAAATTCCACAGGCCAACACTTGAAACAATACGTTTTTTTCACACACGTGCAAAAGAAAAATATCAATGATATTCTCTACACCATTACAATCAATCGACATCTATTTCGTTGTTTATACGATATAAATTTATAATACATACATATATATATATATATATATATTTATATATATAAAAGTCACAAGTAAAGATCTACCAAAGTAAAATTTTTAAAGTGTCACAAAAGTCCGACGACAAGTGCGACTATACAGACTACGCTTGAAAGTGCAGTATATCTACTTAACAATTATCACAATTATAAAGTGCATGATCGTCATCAGAAGGCTTATGGATTTTACAAATTTATACACACCTAGTAAATAATATTAACACAAATATAAATACAATAAGCTAAATTTAGCTAGTAAAAAAACTGAACAATAAATAATAATATTTTATATATTATATAATATAAAAAAGTTATACTAAATATTTTTAGCGATACTATAATTATTTTAAAGTTTTACTTGGATTTTATTTTTATATACTATATTTACAAAAAATAGACGTTTGATAAGAAATGTATTTGATTTATATTTGATTTTATTCATCTCACAAAATACATTACAAAAATAATAATAATAAAAATTCTAACGACTAGAAATATCACTTGAATTAAACATAAATTCAATATTTATTTTAAAAAATGACCAAAGTTTTTTACTTAATATTTTGAAACTGACTATATCCTCATTTCACTTACAAACATCAATTTGAAGTCCAACAAAATGTAAATAAATTAAAAATGTAATTAAGAATGATTAAATCTCGGTATCATAAAGAATTTACAGTTAAATAAATATGCCACAAATTAGTTACAAATAAATATAATGGTACCTACAAATAGAACATATATTATTAATTTGATGAAAATTGATTTACTACGGATCGACTGAAAGCTTTTAGTAAATTACTCTCTTAGAAAATTACAAATCAAACAAACATCTCATCGGCGTTAAGTAATAAAATAATAAAATACCATCGAGTCTTACTTGAATTTTTCCATAGCCTCGAGGTAGAAAACTAGTAAATAAAATAATCTATATTCCGCTATTAAACTTTAAAAAATATCGCATAACACAATCAAAATAAACATAAATTGAAACATTGGTACCTACTTTAATAAATAGTATTTTATCAGCATTATTGTATGAGATAAAATGGTAATATTTATGTATAATTTATATAAGACTTATATGTAAAATTATTGAAATTAAACCCAAAATCCAATCGTATATGATTAATTTGACGAAATTACTATTATTATTTCAGTTATTGTTGTAATTTATTGAATTTTATTTAAATTTATTGAACTATAGTTTGAGATTATAAATTAAATTGTAATTGCAAGACTTTTACCAATGACCAGGTGACCAAGTACCTACTTATTATACGCATATCTAAATATTGGTTATATCGAAAATATAAATTAAAAAAGAACGTTTAAAAATTTTTTCAAAACCCTTAATAACTTTTCCATTGTTCTATTCTACGTTGATTTCAATATAATATCTTTAACCTATTTCTCTATCTATTAATATCGAGTATTCATTTACTATTGAAAGATTGCATAATAATTTTTTTTTAAAGTAATACACTAAAATTAAATTCTCAACACGTATAATAATATCATGTATATTAATCATTTTATAAGTATTTTAAGTAATTAAAACATGATATAATCATTTTACAATGGTAAATGATGTGTGTAGAGCTAGATATATGTGTTACAAATACAATACCTAATAATATTAAATACCTATACTATGTTACTATATTGTGTTTTATTATGTAACATTTAGAAAGACAAAACGTCTAATCATCCGCTACGACGATAATAGTACCATACGATATTATTAATATCACTTTGTCCAATTGATGATGGTTTTATATTTTCTGACTACATTCTACACCTATATTGAAAATCACTACCAATTTCCTCCTAATATTTGGGCTGAAGTTCCTTCGGCAAACCTAAGGTTTTTTCAATATTTCTTAAAAATTATTTTAAAAACTTTTTTACTAATTACTATTATTTTATTTTATTTTTTAGAACGACTAATTCAACTGAAAGCTTCCATCGAACGTACAATGTACAAATTTATTCGCCTCATCCTCATGACCTCATGTCCATGTAGTTGTTAGGGTATTGATCGAAACACAAACAGAAACGTTGATAAAGATCAAATCAATTCAAAAGAAATCTATAAAATTACAATCCGCTAAAGAAATTAAAAAAATAGAATTTAATATTCAAGCTTTTGACCAATATTTAAATCGTAAGAATACGGAATCTTTATTAAAATAATTAAACCAACTTGGAAACAGATACCAAGGTATAATAATATAATTTATTATTATTATCAAATATACTTTTATATAATATAATGTGACTACTATTGAGACTGTTATGGATTTATAAATATTTTAATTTTATTATTTTCATGTCATAACTATTATTATTATTATTATTATTAAACAATCTAAATACTATTATAATGTAACTACATAGGTTATTACATATTGACTATGAAATCATGACAGGTTATATTTTTAATTATTATAATTATTTGAATAAATATTTTTTGTATAAAACAGTTCAAAATTAAAAATGGCAATGTTGCATAGTTTTTTATGCTCAATCATATCGCAAAAAAAGTATTTTATGCTCAATCGTGTTAAATCCGTATAGATACTTGGCGGCGCTTCGATAATCGTTTGGACAAAGATATATAATAATATAGGAGTTTTTGCCAATCGAACGATTTAAAATGACCAGCTTCCGGCGGTTGATTTATCGATAGAAAATTTCACCTCTTGCCACCCGAC
Source organism: Melanaphis sacchari (assembly GCF_002803265.2). NCBI lineage: Eukaryota > Metazoa > Arthropoda > Insecta > Hemiptera > Aphididae > Melanaphis > Melanaphis sacchari. The sequence goes on along the minus strand of NW_020270469.1, from coordinate 1,823,689 downwards.
GGTAGTACGACAGTGACAACGAAAAGTGGTAAATTGGCACCTATACTAAACTTTATATAATATATATATGATGTCATAAGAACGATTTTCACATAGTAATTTAATGACTAACAGTTCGATAAAATATCATTAATAAATATATATATATATTATATATTTGGGTTAATAAAGATAGAAGGTACATGTTTATATAAAAAGTGATTTACTAGGCTCACCATTACTAGTGATTACATTACAGTCATTACTAGTATTATTTTATTTAAAATTACATATTTTAACATTAAAGGTATTTTTTATTTTTAATAAAAGTATACGCATGCATAGTACATAATATATGTTTACGATTTGTTTGAAAAATAAACTATTATAGTGCTTTGTTTATAATTTGATTACAATTTTTAACAAAATTAGAAATATTTCTTAATACCATTAACCACTTCTGGCGTATTTATATCGCTGTTTACCGAAACAAAAGTACGCAACTGATCAATATAAAAATAAATTTCCGAAATTGACGGTACTTTAAATAAATATGCCGTATATAATATACGTGTCATACAAGACACATTATCTGTTACAGATACGATTAAGAATTATTGCTTTGAACGAAATCAAATTTACTTCTTGTACATGTATGATTAATTACTATAGGCGAATATAAAAACCCATTTTCATTTCAAAATAACATCGCTATATACGGATTATCGTTGTAACCGATATCGTTATATACGACTAAAAGTACTACACATAAGATGTAAAACTAACCAAATACATTGCTTGGAATTGTTTTACCTGGAATATCGCTATATACCGTATCGTAATAAGCGAATTCGACTGTATTTAGATTTTTATTTCATTCAAAGAGTGTTCTGTAATCAAACTTTTTTTTTTCAAATATAAACCATATTGTTTACTGTATAAACTGTTAAGTTTATGATTTTTTTTTTTTTTTTAATGTGTATATTGTATATGTATATCCAAATCAAAATTCGAAAGAGTAAATTCTAAGTTATTAAAATGTATTTATTAAAGTCTATAAATAGTTCTTAAAAATGAGTTTATAAAAATATAAAATACGGTATTAATATTGGATCAGTATTTAGTATAATCGCGCAATACTATTAAAATATAAAAATGTAATAAGTAAATATTAATTACTAGAATTTTAAAATCACCATCGTCCCAAGTTTAAGAATTTACACGAAAATGGGGGATTCTCGTTTGCAAAAAGGAGTTGCTATCAGTACAAGATTCGATTGTCCTTAAATTGTATACAAAATCAATGTTTGAAAATATAGTGCAATTAAGTAAACTTTAAATTCTTAACATCAGAATTTAAATAAATCCATTTAAAGAAAAAAATAGTAGTGATTATACTTGGTAAATTACTTTGTATAATATTTCCTCCCAAAACCGACGAGTTATAATAATTTAAAATGCATACACAATACTCAAAACATATTTTTACATACATATATACTTCTAACGCTACTGTCTCTCAATATATATTTATATTATATATAAGACGTATGACGTGAGGGTGCAGTGAGTAAATGTATACAGCTCTAAATATGCTGGAAAGGATGCTCATCATTACAATAACAAATTGTATACATCGAGACTGTCACATCTGCGGCAGGAAAACTAGACGTGACAGCGACGCTTGAAAACAAAACAAAAAAATTAGGTTTAATACACAAACCGCAAACATTAAAATTTTGAACTTTCTATACATATATTCTTTCAGCATCACTTGGTTAAATGGCACAATATGATAGTTTGTATTATACGAGAGCGTGTACAAATAGTATATTTCAGAAAAACAATATTCATGAGCTGATTTTTAACACTAATAAATAATTTTAACTGAACTTAATGAAATGTTTATCAATATGCTCTTATCTGACTTTAATTTTTTTGTTAATGACTTTAAAAATAAAATTAACTCAATTTGACAAAAAATTAAAAATATATGATTAAATTTATGTTGTGAATAGATCTATTAATGAGCTAATATTATTGTTTTAAAATATAATACAAAATATATTACTGGAATAATATTATACGAAAACTTTTAAACAACGTTAAGTATTTATAAAACAGCATTTTTTATAAATTCAATGAAATCCTGTTCATGCAATAAATCTACGTTATTATTACAGACAAAATATAATTTATAAATTACATAACAGTTTAATTCAAATTGAGGAATTTAAAAAAAAAACCATAAATAAATGAACACAACTTATTGAACTAAAGAAAAAACAAAAATCATAAAAATATTGATATGTATAAAAGTTTATCTAAAATATATTTTATTCAAGAATTATAACATTCATAGCTGTAAAGTTTTAAATACTCAAATTCCGAACATAATTTTTAGTAATATTTAAACAAGTATAACATATAAATTGAGGAATAAAAACGATTAATTAATGTATATTTATTATACTGCTAGATGCTATAAAATTGAAATCGTTTAATTTTCACATTATTCACCATTTGTCTTAGTAACCTAACCCAGATTAGTATTATCTTACAAAAAGATTGCTTTTAGCATACAATAGTTATTTAAATGATTGTATATATAGGAAACACATTGGTACCTAATTATTTTTAAACTTCAGTTATGCCTTGTGACTATTTTACCCTATGTAACTTCAAATACATAATAAAACGTATTTTAATTCATCTTTTGTACAGTGAAATATGCGTGAACGTAATTCGTTATAAAATGTTGAGAAAGTTTTAGAGATTGAAATTTTAAAATACCATAAATGAATAAATAGCATAGTAAAAAAACTTTACAGTATGGAAATAAATTTACTAGTAACATTTCTTTTTATAAGAAAGGAAAATATGGAATAAAAAATCTAATTTATAAAAGCACGAACAAGTTAAATGAAAAACTGATGTTTCTGTCTATATATCGAAACATATTAAAAACAAACAACAAAATACAATAGATATTTTTTTTTTAATTACGCATAAATACTTTAATAATTAAATTAAATATAAAATAAAAAATAAAAATGTATTATATAAATATAAGAAGTATTAATAATTAATAATTTATGTCAATTTTATATTTATTTATAATTAGTTGTCATGGTTTTAAGTAGGTAAGTTAATTGCATGGAAAAAATGGATAAGATAATCCAGTATAATTCAATAACGTTATTATTGTGAATAAAAAACTGTAAGCAAAAAAAGGATTCGATTTAGAAAATAACGACATGTGTTACTATATTATGCATACCACAAATAATTATGCTTAACTATAATAGTGTTAATCACATAAATAATGTTATATAAATTAAATACAAACTAACTAAAAATATTTACACGAGTTTTCAATAAAAACATCAAGAGATAGTAACATTATTTTTGAAAATATTTTTAAATCATGGAAGAACTATCTACAATATAGGTAGAATACCAAATACTGGTATTTTTCACAAGAAAGTATAAATTGTATAAACAATTTATTTTCTATATAGTATGTTCCAACAATGTGGTTATAGTAGCAGAAAAGCAAATAAGATTCGAATGACAAAAGAATCTGACGTAAGTATTATTATAAATATATATTTTATTATTTTCAAATTAATCACAAATACCATGTTTTCAAATCATTGGGTAATAGTACAGAAGATAATAGAGAGCAATAATTCACCTCTAAGGTATGTTAATACAAATATTTTTTTTCCCATTCCGGTAAAAAAATATACTTTTCTATAACATATCGAACCATTTCATCTTAAATGTTCTAAGTATTTTCATATAAACACTTACCCGTCTAAGATTTCCTTCTTTTAACATTAGATCTGGTGATGGGGAACCTCCATAAGACGATTGCTGAAATAAAACAAAATTAACTATGTATTAAATATAAAATAAAATTATGTAATAATTCCAAATTCAATATTAATAACGATATTAATTTATGATCTAATTTAAAAATAAATGTTAATTATGAACGGTAAGAGTATAAAATGGTAGAGTGATTTATATTCAAATTTAAACGTGAAAAAATACATGATTACCTGCAAAAAAATAATGCGATAGTTTTAAATCAAATAATACTACCAATTACCATATTAATCATTATTTATTATATTATATTAGTACATAACCATTAATACGAAAATATAATATAGATTGAATACAGTTTTAACACAAATAATATAAGTTAGATTAATTAATTAATCTCAATAATTACCATGAAGCAATTTATTTTTACTCTTATGTATTAATGAAATCCCTAGAGTTGGCATTTGACCACAACTCAAAACCACATACTATCATAGTTTAGATAAAGTCTTCGATTTTTCTATCTATTGAAATTGTGAATATATTTAATGTACCAATCAATAACAAATATTGCAGGCAAATGCATGTTAGTTAATTTATAAAAATAAAGAATAATTATCAGTTAATGTTTGTTTTTTTTTTTTTATTTTTTTTTTTTTTTTTTTTTTTTTTTTTTTTTTTTTTCATAAACCTTTGTGAAACTATAAATAAAATTATTAATCTGATAATCTAATTATAATCATAAATTATAGAGAAAATTAAAAACTTTAATATCCTAAAAAAAAAAATTTATCTTTTGAAAAATATTAAGTATGTTATAATAACAATATAGGTACTTAAGAATATTTTATTAATCCGACTTCATATGTCCAACTAGTTTATATTTAACTAGCGTCATTTTTAAGATAAAAAACATTTCAGATATTTCACATTTTTCATCTTTAACACACCCATCATATATATCTCAATACTACATATACGAGTAGCTACAGCTTCCATTGGAAACATTTTCCTATTATTACGTAGCATCAAAAATACATGAATACTACACCCTTCTTTCTCTTTTCCTCGCCCTTCGATGGTGGCATTCGTCATCTAATGTGATTTGATGGAATTTCCACATTGTTTGGTGCAAAACGAGTTTCACATCAATTCTATGGAACGAAATTACCAGTGTTTCCCGACCTTCTTTCCCCGAGGGATATCGTTGATGAAATTCACACATAATATTCAAACAGCATTTCCAAACGTTAACAGGATGATTTGTAAACGTCAGATAAGCATATCTAAAATTTATAATATTAAAAAAAAAAAATACAAAAAATAACAAAATATTAGCAAATTCTTACTTCAATTCAAAATAAAATTATAAACACTTGAACATCTATATTAAGCCAATAAATTATTATTTTTAACAGATATAGACGGTTCTTAAATAAATTTATAACCCCAACAAAAATTAATTAACACAAAATTAAATAGCATCTTAAGTTATTTAATTTTATCATAGAGATGTAATTTTAATAATTTCAGTTGCTCATCAACATAGGTTTTTATCTTATGTTAAAAATTACATTTACAATTTGCAGTTATATCAATTTGATTATATAAAAATACTAAAAGTACATAGGTAGGGCAGGTAGGCATAATTATTTTTCAAAGAAATTTAAAATTCAAATTAAGACAAAATTACATAACATATTTTAACAATGAATAGCGATATTAATTATTTTGTTTTAGTTCAAAAATATTATTAATAGGGGCTTAAACTTTTACAAACATTATAAATTTTAATATACATAATGCTATTTTCAAAATATGTAGATTGATTTAAGATATTACCTTTTTATAGTTTTATACTATGAACCCAATCACATTTTTTTTACTAGTTTTATTGACTCAAAAGTTAATTACATTAATATACTATGGTATAAATGTATATTACTTTAATAATTAAATACTATTAATATATAAACGCAATATTTTTAGGAACAATTTAATCAACTTACTGTAATACCAATAGTAAAATAAATTACTTCTGAAGCAATATCAATAAATAGAATTTTGAAATAAACTTATTAATGTTGGTTGAAAATCCGCATGATTAATCATTTATTAAATTAAAATTTAACACATTCATTACAATGAATTACATGACATATACTATACAGAAAATAGTGGTACCCAATTACCAGCCTTTTAAAATTTTATATTACTCCTAGCTTTAATTATACGTATAATGAATAATCTTCGTTAAATTGAAAGAGAATATGGGGGGTTACCGCCTTGGTTTTATTGTAGCATATAGATTCATTTTTTGATAATTCACTGAAATGATACAAGTCAAATATTAAAATAAATCACTCATCCCATTATTTAAGAAAAATAATAGATTTTGGAATAACCATGATGTTTTATTAATATGTGAAATCTTAAAAAGAACATGAAGAAATTAATAAAAATAAAAATGTTTATTTTCAAGTCGATGATGGCAATTTTAAAAATAACATAACAAAATATTACTACATTTGTAGAAAAATATTGATATTTATTTTGAAATTTTATCTACATTAAATGCCCATCCACAACAAAGTGCCTTCATTGGAAGGTCTTTTAATTTATGTTCATACTAAAGCGATTAAATACTTACCTTTATTGTATTTTTTTTTTCATAGATCATGTAATAAAAAAATGTATATTAAAAAAAAAAAAAAACATTAAACGTCAGTGCCACCTTTACAGAAATTAATTTCTAAATTATGAAAATAAATTTTGCTTTCAATTATAATTTTAACTTAATGCTTCTAAATCACGAAGTTTAATTATATTATAATAATTAGTCCCTTTACAAGAGTAAAAAATTATAAGTTTATATATATATATATATATATGCATAAAAATGTAAATGACTATCTTATGTAAAATCAATCAAAAAATAAAATAAAACACAACAAAATTTCAGAAAAAAAAACCGAAAACAATGAATTTGTCTTATCAAAAAACAAGTTCTTTTTGAAATAGTTGTTCAACTTGAAATTATTGGATTTAAACAAAATCAGGTTCAAATGAATGTCAAAACTTTAAAGATGTTATAAAAATTGTTGGAAATCATATGGAAAAAAGAAATCCTATATTAAAAATACAAATGTCTATTTGTTATTAATAACTGTAATACGAATAACTAAAATAAAAATTAAGATGAGTAGAAACGCCGCAGTGTTAGGTTTTTAATTTTTAAATTAATAGAATAAAATTAAAAATAAATCAGCAAAATAGTATTCATAAATTAAAGGTTTGAGTGTTTATATTATGTACCATCGGTTTTTCTTCATTGACCCAGACATCTTTGTCCATAATTACATTTATATATATATATATATAATATACATAATAATAGAAATAATATATCATTGCATTAAATAAAAAAAAATAAAAATAAAAATACATAAAATATTAACTAATTTTTAAAATTCTAAAAACTTAAAAATAATTTATCAATATTTAAAAAAATTAATAAATAAATAAAAGTAAATATTTAAAATTTAGTCTTTTAAATATAAGGAAAATAATTCAAATAAAAACGTCTTTATGCAAAATAGTGTAATAATATTAACATAATAAAAAGTCATAAGAATCATCAACAGAATATTTATCGAAATGAACATCAAATATACAAGTAGTTTGATTACAACCCTTACTGAGAAGAGAGTTCGGATTGTTTACAATCATATATTTCTCATTTCAATCTTTCAGTAATTGAACTTATAAGTTTCTCCCATCACAAACTAGCTGTTTGATAAATATATATATATATATACGTATATTTTATCTTCTTGATAGTAAGTCAGACAGTTTTGACATTCAACACAAAAAATGTGATACTATTCACCAGTCTTAAATCTAGTATAGTATTCCAACTTTTCAAACAAGTGCAATACAAATTTTTAGTTTAAACACTAGTGTTATTGAAAAAAACTACATAAAAACACTGATTACTTGTTTAATTTTATAGTTTAAGATATTTTCAAACTAACTCAAATAATTAAAAATGAATTATTGTAGATAATAACTAAATGTACTTCTTAGATATTATCTAGAATGTAAAAAACATTTGTTATTAATATTAAGTTAGCAAAAACTTTCATGATAAAATATTATGGTCCCAATAAATAATTATTTACCCATAATATTATAAGTATAGTCATGAATTTACTCACATGCTTAAAGTTGGATAATACGAGAATTTTTTAAAACTTAATACAACGTCTTAATAATTTTATATTAAAAAAAAAAAAAGAAATAAAGAATTTCTTTTTATGAATTCTTAAGATAAAAAACAATTATTTATAGAATTTATTTTTTAAATTATTTAAAATACAACTAAATAAATTGTATTTATTAATTTTTAGCAAACCTCGAAAACATTCGATTAAATTTAGTGTAATAAATAAACAAAAACTGGAAAATATTAACCTAATTTTATTTTATTTAGAAACATGACTTAAAGAGTAAAAAAGTTATAAAAATCATCAATTTGAATAATATAATATAAGGTACTTTTTTGTTTTATTTTATCTTAACCTTAGACAGAAAAATTACTAAAATATAATTATGAATTAAGTTGTACAACTCTTGACAGAATTCTAATAAGCAATACACAATTTTATATAAATTAAGTATTAAAAACATATTAATGTTATTGACGTATTCCAAAGTTAAATATATAAAAATGTATAATATTTAGATATATTTACATGAAATATAGCGATAGAATAAACGGACAATTTGAAATTCAAGTATACCTATTTAATTAAATGTTATACGATATCCAACATGACTGCTACGACTGCTAGAGAGACATTTAATCAGTACGATAATATTCTTTGTTAACCAGTGAAAGCGAGTATAGTTAAACCCCAAATGGTTATCGTGCAAGATAAATAACACGGTACAATCACATCCCTGTCGGATACTAGTTGTAAACCTCGCTTTTTATCTATTCTAAGAACACGAGACTAACCAGACGATGCTTCGCAACATTCACCATTCGAACCCTGATCGATATACATTAAGTGATCGATGACCTACGAGTAACGATCAAGTCCATTACATTACCACAATTTAAAAATTAGACCAAAGAATAAAAGTGATTATTATTAATTCACTTTGAAATACTTCAGAAACACGGTATATAGATAAAAATGTAGCTCTCCATTTAGGTACTAGTTTTAATCGTATCATGAATCAATAGACAACTAAGAAAATTATGTCTATTTGTCCCTATTATAATGTAGATTATAACTTTGATCATTTTTGCATAATAAAAAATAAAAATAATATTTTTTTTTTTTTTAATAAACATTAATCTATGAGTTTATTACAATACAAATATTAAAAAAGTACAAATAAACTATGGTATATTTATTTATTATCATATTACATCAAACGACTATACATTTTTTTTTGAGATAAGAAAAATAATAGATTTAAATTTTTCTTAATTTTTAAATAATTTGAAGGTATTAACAATAAATTTAATGAAAATATTTATTTTAAATATGATCATTAGTAATAAAATAAGTAGGTATTTAAAATAACTACTAAATAGTTTAATAATACAATATTACCATTTCACACAGCATAATCAATAAAAAAATTAATTTAGTATATCAATTAACCCACATATGATATCAAAATGGTGTAACATATTCTCATTTATTTTTATTTTTATTAATAATAATATTAACCTATATCACTTCAAAATCCACTAAAAACCCCCAATTACTTATGGAAACGTTGAGTTTAGAGTCTATTGCTCTTTGTTTCATATCAACTTTTATTGAACTAAGAGTAAACTTTTAATTGCCTACGCCCAAATAAGAAAAGTCGCCAAAGAGTTTTCACACGAGTTCAATTTTGTCAAACCACCAGAGGCAATTTAGGAACTATTGTATTGTACCATGCGAACGTATATTATTAACGTAAAATGATTTCCTGTTAATTTCATCTTCATCGTGCAATCCAATCCTCTATAGTAGAGTATAACAGATATTTTCAAACTTTTTTTTTATAGGGTCTGTAATACACTGTTAGCACAAAATAAATTATGTATCCAAAAGAACAAACGCATTTATCTCCTACAAACTCTCTATATTTACGGATATGCACCATCCCAAATCAATTCAAAAACTATAACATTAACCAACAAAAATAAAATTATAATTTGATCTCTGTGAAGACATTTATGATATATATACATATACATTAATGTATTTTATACATAAATTAATATTGAATATATTATTTACATATATTATTATCGTCCGACAAAGCCACGTCTCGCGACATTTTTGAACCCTTTGTGTACCTTTTTGTAAAAGAATTGTAGGCAAAAACTTTTTTTTTAATAACGCATGCGAGTTTTTATAGACGCACATTATAAATTATAATATACATATCTATACCAATAAACAACAGACAATAGTTTATACTTTTTTCTTAACGTTTTTATTCTTTGATTCTTATAAATTTGTTTTCTCCGCTACTTCCTATATTGATTTACGACAGAAAACTTTGCAGCCACTAAATCACTCGGAACCGAACGGACTGCAATCCGATATAGTCCTTTTGTGAGATATCTTTTTTACGTATATATGCATGTTGTGTCTTACAAGTATGTATACGATAATACGTCGATGACTGAACATCCATGTATGTAACCAAACAACTGGTATAAACTTTTATATTTGAGGGGTGGTAGAAGGAGTTGAAGGTTTAGATCGCAAAAAGTGTCAAACGGAACGATTTAATTGAAGCGAACGAAGAAAAACTTTCTGTAAAACAGATAATATAATATATTGTATATAATTACGAGTATGTATGGCATGTATGCGGATGTGCACTGTGTAAGTACTCGATGGCGATCTCAATATGATACAATATTATGATAATATCATTAATGTCGTAGACGTCAACGAGATAAGTCGTATGCATCAGCAGAAGAAAAAACAATCAATTGAAAAATTAACAATATTCTCTTTAAAATATAATAAAAATAAAAACATCGTTATATAGCAATATTATATCCAGCCATCTGGGTGTGTAAGTAATCAAATAATGAAAAAAAATCGTTATTTATTTGTTCTCTAATGTTATCAAATACATTCAGTGCGCTCAGTCTGAAAACTATGCAAACTCGAGAAATTACAAAGGCGACGATTTATACATACACGTCAATTATATATAGATACGTTGTTTATAGATGACACTCTTGAGTTCCATCATTGTATGAAAATTTCACACGACTTATAATATGATTCATTTTTCCGTAGAAAACCTAATCCCTCTTTAATACTAAATAATGTATGTTACGGGAGCATGACATTAATCGACGTACAGCGTTTGTCCATAAATTAACAGTTGAATGCGATTAATTACATAGAATTCTTAGCTAAAACGACTTTAATAAGGATCCCTTTTGTTAAGTACAATAATTAATCCGTCTTTTTTTAACTCTTTTGTAAAATGGACGATTTGTTGGTAATAAATACAACTATACACAGCTACTACAGAAACTCGGAAAATCTTGATTTGTATTTTATAAGATTCATCTTAAAAACTGAAATGTCTTCATTTTAACTGAAAATTAATCAAATATGTACTAATCTAATATCACAGAATACAAAAAGAATAGAAAAAAAATAAAAAACAATCATATAATTTATTTTAATTGTTCTAAACGACCAGGTATTTATAAATATTTATAAAATAATCATTATAGAATTAAATTAAAAGGTTTGGGCTGAAAAATTATAAGAATTAACTATTATGCATATGTTATATTAATGAAATAGAGTAATGGTTATGGTTTACATTATACACCTATGTTTAATAGTAATATGCGATAAGTTATAATAATAAATAAAGAAAAATCACCCACCTAATTTTTTTTTTTAATTAATTACATTTTTTTGAATAAACAAAATATAAAAATCATAACAATACATTAAATTAATATAATTCATGAAAATATTTTTATTTTTTATTTAAAAATTAAATACACCAATGTTGCACATAAATAATATACATTGTCATAAAAAGATAACATTTTTATAATCGATGAAACAAAAAATAAACTTTTAATTTTAAATATAAAATTCTACTTGATAATTTATTTTAAGTAAACAATATGCAAGATAAATTTATATAATGCTACACAACCGGGCTAGAACAATTATGTTTTCACCAGAATGTCTACAATATTTATACATTCTCAAGAAATCATTTCATGAGCTTTAATTTTCATGTACTGCGTATTATAAGTTTAAAATAATTAACAAGTAATAAATGTCCCTAAAATTCAAATTATGCATTTTAGCATGAGCACAAATTGAGGGTATTAAGAATCTTAAAAACGTATACAATTAATCTCAACGTGAAATAAAAAGAATTGAATACTTCAGCACCTCCCACAAGTCTTTAGTTTTCAAAATTGAAAACTTTTAAGTAGAAAATTATATCATCATTTTTAAAAGAAAACAGTAACTAATAAGTTGCATATTGCCATTTATGCAAACGTGAGTTTTGTAGTTGTCAGTTTATAGATAATAATAGGTATGTTGATTGTAGAATAGATAAATTATAATCAACACATCATCTAGCAATGACATAAGCTACTTAATGAAGCAAGTACTATTATTAACACATTAACACTATAACAGTGTATCATACTTTTACCAATCAATTACAAACGTGAAATCCAAATAAAATGTAAGATATAATGTTTGTAACAAAATCTTAAAACACAAACCTATTTTTTTTATAAAAAAAATTATACTTTTTTTAAAAAGTAAATACTACGAGTAAATTACGAGTTCACAAGTTATTTATTTAGAGTTAAATAAAGTAAAAATAATTTATGTAGACAAAACGTATGATATATAATTAATTATCGTAATTGACTTGCCCTATAAGGATGAACTGCATCCGGCACCTGCTTATTTTGCCTCAATGCCCAACCCAATGCTATCTATTGTTTTAGATTATATTTTATATAATAATAATGTACCTTGTACCTATTTATAGTTTATAATAATAATAATAATTGTACTTGATTCGTTATTATAATTAAAGTTTAGTGTTAAAAATGATAAAAATATAAATTGTATGCTATACATGTAGTCTTAATATAGGTAGGTACACAAGAAGTTTGTATTCTTTATTTAAATCAATTTAAAGATAATATTGAAATAAAATTTTTAAAAAAAGTAATGTTTTAACTAAAGAATAACGTTAAAAATAAATGAGTAATGAGATAAATCACATATATATTTATTGAGAAAATATATTTAAAATTATAATGTCGAAACGAGAAATTGTAACTATATCGTTCATATTTAATTAATATGTGAATAATACAAACACCATCACCATACATATAATATGGACTGTAGCAATGCAACAGGGAATATGTGACATCTTTAAAACTTTATAAAGGAACAAATACAATCTTTTCTTTATATTAAAAATCAGTATTAGATATTTTACACAATTTTAGCATTTGAAAATTAAGTTTATTATATGTATGTATATATTTTTTTTATTTTTTTGAAACTATGTTAACCTAATAAAAATATACGGTAGAAAACATTTAAAAAAAAAAATATTAGTGTATATTATAACGGTAACGGTTTTAAAGGGAGGGATTAATAATATTTTATAGGAATTATTTAGTAAATATCATAAAAATTTTAAAATTTAACGAGGATAAAATTTAATGATAATTCACTACATAAGAAAAGCAATTCGATGACGGTCTATTGACCATAAGATTATAAATAAGTATATTTCATGGTATGTTTTTTGATATTGCTACAACATTAATTAATTTTACTATTAGTATTACGGTAAATAGTTAAATTCTTTCCAAAAACATTATATTTATTAAATGTATTTAATAACTATAGTAATAAGATAAATATAGTCATATAATTTATTATTGTTATTAACTTTTCAATCAAAGCTGATTTACCATACAACAAAGTGGTTATACCGTGGTAAAACCAAGCAATAACAATTAATCTTAAATATTTTAAAAATATAACTTTCTTTATAAAATATAAAAACATACAAATAAATTTCAAGTCCCAATGAATAATATTTTTAAATCTCAACAAAATAAAGAAAATCGTTATTCTTTATTTAAATATAAAATTTCGTTAAAATATGAACTTCAAATGTCTTTAAAAAAAATTGTGTCTATAATGTATCTTTGATATTTTTAAATATCGGTAATAATAACTTACATTATATTAACAACGCACAGAATGGAGAGCGACATCTATGTAAAGAGTTTAGAGTTATCGAGTACGTTTTAGCGACATCTGCAAAAAACAATTGCTAAGGATAATATGTCAGCAGCTGGCAAGATGGCGCTATACGTTACTGATTCTTGAAATATACATTCAAATTATATAATTATTTTTAACAAATTACAATAAAACCTTAATTGTTTAAGTACCTATCAACTTATCTGAAGGATAATCGTATTCATATATTAATGTTATGTTTTCTGTTAGCAAGCAGACATGACAAAACATGTCAACAAGAATCCTATTTTCATTTCCAACATACTGCAGAAGGGTCACCGACAAAGGTGGACACAAAAAACCAGGGAAACGGAATATAAATTATTAATATCATTGTTATTATATAAAACGAGATCGTAAGATAGCGACGGGATAATGTAAACGAATACAATCTTGAATTGATTAAAGTTTAAAATGCTTATAGAGCTTATAAATATAACACAGGAGTGCAAAGAACGAAGGTAGCGATCGAAGCCACCGGACCGGTCACGACAATGACGATGACAACAATATTATAGTATCATAAGAACGTGCCAAATTAATCACCCACAAGCGACAAATATCGAGACTGTTGTCATTAAAAAATATTAATAGAATTAAAAATGTAGAAAGTTTATAATAATAAAAATTTAATAAGTTTAAGATAAATCATAAATGTCTTTATTTTGTTATCTTACACATGAAAAATTTAAAATATTATTATAAATGAGGAAATAGGAAAAATACAGTAATATTAGGAGTAAACTAACACGCATAAAAAGCCAAAAAGTGGAGATGATTAAGATGATAACTGGACATGATTAGGAATTATTAAGCATCGGAGTTACAACTAATTTTTACATTACAAAATCCATCTCAGTGAATTTTTTAAACTACAATTATTAATAATTCAAAAACATTAAATATTTGGAAAACAATATGTTTTTTTTCATTCCTTTGATATTTTTAATAATATTAACATTTTTAATAGGTATATCATAGTGTATAAAATAATATGTATCATGATGGGCGTGTAATGCATATACATTATAGCTGAGAAGAAAATAGATAATGAAAAGAATTATTATTGTAATTCAGAATTCGATGGTGGGTAGAGAGTTCGATATTACGTTTCGTAACTAATAATATACGGGAAACTGAACAATAAATGAAAAAATAAAATGTTACAATATTAATAAAATCGCATCATTACGCATTCATATATTTTATTATAATTATAATTAAGGCTCGGAAGTTGATGCGTTTTGCGTTTTTTTTTTTTTTTTGGAATTTATTAAACGATGATCTCCTAGCCACAAATGTGTTTCATAAACATGTGAATCTAATTAACTAATTTTTACTTCGCATTTTTTTGCATGTTTTGGCTTTTTTAACTTTTTAAGTCATTTTTTATCATTTTCAGGTCCTATTTTCCTTTTTAGTTCAATTTCTTGTATTTATAATTAAATTTTATCAATTAACATCTTTACACGCATAGTTCTTGTTTTACACAGACTGTATATAAGTACCTACATCAAAATTATCATCTTTACACAAGTTGTATACGGGTTAGGTACAGATAAAGATTCAATAGAAAAAGGCAATTGCTAGCTGTAATTTTTACTTTTGACAATATAAAATATGCTTTAATAGTACCTACAATGTAATAATTTTGAGTAATTTTTATTATTATTACCATTCTTTTTTTTTTTAATGTATTTTTATTAATTTTAAACAAATATTCATCATTTTTTAGGTTATTTTTAATGACTTTTTGTCATTTTTAAGTCATATTTGCATTTATTAGGTCATTTTTTAATATTTTTAAGGTTATCAACTTCAGATCCCTAGTTATAATATAAGAATAATCTTAAAACTGAAGAACATATCATTTTCCACGTATTAGTCATCAGTTACTATACAGGGGCACTACAATAATTAATATTATATTTTAATATTTGATATTGTTGATGTTATAGAAAAAATAAAATCATTAGACAATCATTATATATTATGCGAGTGCACCATCGATCATCGTAAATGCATTTAAAATGTTTTGAATTTCGACGTCAACATTTACTGTACATAATATAATTATCATAATTTTGACTAATATTTGATTTATCATACTATTATTATTGTTTTTATGAAAATCTCTGGTCGTTAAACTTGAACAAACAATCGCAATAAGGACTCACAAAAGATTTTAAATGAGAGATACAATATTATATTATTTTTGACATTTTCGAAAAACCCACGAATACCGATACAATACAACAATGTATTATTTTTTCGATATCCCAATTAAAAAAAATAAAAAACCGTCGAAAATGCCTTCATTATCTCTGGTCGATCTTTGAATGAAATAGCGATACGTCTCAAATCTGGAAACGGCGCTTGGTAGTTTGGTACTTACTAATATTATGTAAATATGCTGATTTTTTTTTCATTCACTTCACACCAAAATGAAACATATTTGTGAGATACGTGAACACAAATATTAGTAATAAAATAAATTATATTTGCTCTTTTGTTTTCAAAAAAAGTAGTAAACCTTATTAATGAAGGGAAAGATCATTTTTTATTTACGGTGCACTTTATAGATACAGAGAAAATATAATTAATTTAAAAATCTAATAAATAAGTTTTTTTTTGCATTTATGTTGTAGCTTAATGGAATAAATATTCGTGTTAAGGTCACGTTAAGTACATTATGGCAAAGGATTTATGTGTAAAGTTTATTTAGATACGATAATTGAGAAAATTAAAACTACTTCAACTAGTTAAACTAAACTAGTAAGTCGTAACTTTAATCATAAAATTAAAATGTTTTTTAATATTTAACTATAAATAGATAAACTAATTGAAAATAATAATATTTTATCTGTATTGAAACTATTTGAAGCATTGTTGAAAATTTACAAAAAATACCAATTTGTTATACATGAAAATAAATTTCATATCCCGTTCAACGAAAATTAACAGAAAATCGATATAGACAATAAATATATCTATTAAAATAATTATTATATTAATATGTTAACTCATTCCACATGTGAACTTTAAACTTTATAGTAATTTAAAACTACATAGTAAAGTTTTCTACCTTCCAAACTGTCAAAAAAGTTAAACACTTTCATCAAATTTAAAAATAGATATATATACACGTGTCAAGTAAGTACAATGTATATGATTTATACATCACAGGAATAATGTGGGTGTATATTTTTTTATGTAAATTATTAGTTTCACCCGTAAAATCCTTTACGCCGCCTTCGTGAAAAAAAAAATTAATTAAATATGTAAATGAGATACGCATTCATACATATATAGACTATATATATTATTATTTTTCACAATTAGATAAAAAAAGTTTAATTTATAACATTTATAATCATTGTCCATTGATGAATTATAATTAAACATATTTTATATTAAAACACAATATGATTAGTAATAAAGGTAATGATAAGTTATAAATCATGCCATATTCAAATAATTTTGATTTCTCAACCATCGTTCATCATCAGATATTTTTTATAATACATGTTTATTACTTACCTATTAATTATTTGTTTTAGACGTATAAATATTTAAAAAACTCTTAACATTGTTTTTTTGTTTTTATTTACTCAGGTTAAGATTGTTAAGAATAGATTACGGACAACCATAGGCCAAAAAGATTAGAATCATTAATGCTTTTGTCTTGTGAAAAAGACATTTCCCTTAATTTAGAAGAAGCATTGAACAGAATAAGAAAATTTTCAGAATTGTTGGAAAGAGCTCTATTATTTATATAAATTTATATTACTTGTCCTACTTATGTATTAGTTTATATATATATATATTCAATTGTAATTACTTATTATATTTATTGTACTTATTTCCTAATAATATATTAAAATATTACTACATTAGCAAAGTTTATGTTTGATACATTAATACTTCATAAGTCATCAGAGTTCATGAATATTTTTAATTATTTTATTACTATTTTACATATTTTATTTTTGAATTTAAAAATTAAAATTTATATGGATGAATGTGTACCTAGTTAATTATTATTGTTTATATATATATTTTTTTTTTTTGTACTAAATTATTGATAACGTCGTATAAAAAAATTCTAAATTAGCAAAGAGATTTAAATTATATATAAATATATGATGTATGATGAGTACAGGTAGTATCGTAGTGGGTGGATCGTTGTTTAAATACTTTGCTTAGAGTTTGAAATATACTCGCCACGCAACTGTATATTTATTATGAGAACATTTTTATTTTTTATTTTTAATGAGTTTATTTATTACGATTACTTTAACGAACCGGTTATAGAACTAAAGTGTATAAAAAATACGTGCATCAATATTTTATAGGGAAAACTAATACATGATTTACAATAAATATAAGTAAATAAAGATATCGTTTACAAATATTTTTTCAGAATAAACTATAAAAAATTCAATAATACATAAGTTTGATTAAGACTCAATAAAAATTACATTTCAAATAATTATTCTACGTACTTATTAAGAGCAATCAATCAGTAGAATGTCTAAAATAAATTGATTTTTTTATACAGGCCAATTTAAACAATTTTAATTTTATAAAAATTCAATCATAAGTAGTAAATATACATTTATTAATAGGTTTATAATATTTTTTTAAATTTCGCTCTTTTCATTATTAAAAATAAACTAACTAAATGATGTGAATTAATTTTTAATGAAAATGAGTACCTTAATCTTCATTTAAAACTTAAGTAGTAACTATTATAAAAGTAAAAAATTAGTCAGGTAAATACCAGAAATATGCGATTAAAAATTATAATTTATAATTACTAATTTTAATCATACATGAAAACTTTTGTTATAGGGTTATATAACTTTACATTTGTAAAATTAAAAAATACTAGAGACAATCAATAAGTCGAAGCGTGGATTAAAATACAAGTTTACGATTAATTAAATGTTTAGGAACATTCAGTTTTATAAAATATTTGACAGCTTTAAATACAATGTTATTAAATTAACTACAGTTAATAAATTATTTCAATTGATTAATTAAATTTTAATTTAAGTAATATAAAAACTTTTTAAATGCATATCATAAAAGTTTTAAAGTAAAATATTATAAGTGAGTATCATTAAGTTTCCACACAAAATAATCAAGTCTTTATAATAAATTAAAATATTTTTAGTATAGGAAATATTTAAATAACTGTATAATATATCTGGCAATGTATTTATTTTTTTTTATTTCAACGAATATAATAATATTGCTAATACATAAAATTGTACATCAATATAATATAAATAAATACCTACAATTTTCAAAAAACTTGTACTACAATAATGTGGTAGTTATGAACATTGTACATACATGTGAAATTTAAGTGTAATTATTAACTTATAAACAGATAATTAAAATAATATTGCACTACTTATAGTATGTGTCAAACAAATAAAAAAAAAAACTTTAAAGATTCTTTAAGTCTCACACTTAAATACACATAAATTTCAAAGATTATCGTTGAACATGAATTTACATAAAAAAATTTAAATAAAATAATTTAGATAAAGTCCAATGATCGAATTTAACTAAAAAAGCTAATAAAATTATAAGCAAGTAACATAATTACGTTATGAGATTATTGTAAAAGAATATTGATTGTATCATCGTTTGGCATTTAGTATGTACTATAAACAGAGCCGTACCGTGAGGGGGGCTTAGAGGACATGCGCCCCGGGCGCATGGTTTAAAGGGGTGCCAATTTTTTTTTTTTTATATAATATTTTAAACTACATATAAATAAAATATATGAGAAAGATTATTGTTTTACAATTATTTTGGATCATTACAATTTTTTTCTGAACAAATTTCCGACTAGGGTCGAGTAATAACAATTAGTCAACCGCAACATGTTATAATTGTATTATTTGGCTTTATAATAAATTATCGTATTTTTTATCTCAAAATCTACTGCACGTCGAGCACGCGGGTTGCGATAAGCGATAATAAAAAGAAAACAGATACAAATATTATTGCTTATTGGTATTATTATACGTTATCTGAAAAGTTCGTTCCTACATTTTTCTTGCACCACTTCTTGTTATTTGTTCGTAAATTTTTCATATCGTCAATTTGGCGAAGTAATAAAAACTTTAGGTAACATATCTACCAATCCAATTTTTGGCGACGGGGTTGCTAATACAGAAAGTATATTGGAATAGCTTGATTTGCAATTTGTTTATTTTTTAGTCATGTGGGATAAAATAATGAATCAAATATATCATGTAAATAAAATATTAAAAAGCTCAAATATTTTAATAGATCAGGCTTAAAAAATAATAAATTCATTAAATGTTTCTCTTTCAGAAATGCGTGATAGTGGAAATGAACAAATTAAAACTAAAACTATTAGTATTTGTGATAAAGTTGGAATAAAATCTGAATTAAAAATTAAAAGGAAAATTATGAGCGGAGAAAATCATCGGGTGAAGATATTTCTACAGATCAATTTTTAATATTGGAATAATACAAAGTTCTTCATAATATGATGACTCAAATAAAATGGAGGTGTAAACAATTTTCAAATATTGCTGATAATTTTCAATTTTTTCTGGTCATTCACTATCTGTAACACCAATTGAAACATTGAAAAAATGTACAGCCGATTTAGCAATCAAATACAACGAAAATATTGACCAGAAAATAATTAACAAAATCAAATTTTTTAAATATCAAGCAAAAGCAATTCTACCAGACTTAAATACAACTGCCTTAAATATTTTAAATGCAATTAAAAATATGAACTTGATTCAACTTGTCCAAACTTAATAACTGCATATACTCGTAGATTGTTTCTTACCATGTCTATTATCATCGTTTCCTCGGAATGCTCTTTTAGTAAATTGAAATTAATTAAGACGTATTTACGATCAACCATGTCGCAAGAAAGATTAACTAATTCAGCAATATTGTCAATTGAGAATAAAATAACAAAAAACATCGACTTTGAAGATGTCATTGAAGATTTTGTTCTAAAAAGCTCAGGAAAATTTACAGTTTTAAATTAAGTACCTATGTGATACGTATATGATACGCTCTTGTGAGTCTTATGATATGTTTGTAAATATAACATGTATAATATAATATAATTTGCGATTTGTATTATTTTTTAATTATGTTATACCTAAATGTTTTATTTAATAATTACTATTGTAACCAGCTTTAGTTTTTTTTCGAATTAATGTTCAAAATACGTTGTAAAAAAAAAAAAAAATACAGTACAATAAAGTAGGAATTAAATAGAAATGAAATGCATAATGATAAATAAAATAGGGGGTGAATATTTTTAATTTTGTCCTGGGTGCCAAATCTTAACGGCACAGCTCTAACTATAGATTATAAAAAATAAAACTAGTTCAAAAAAGTTATAAATGGCTTTATTCGATGAAATAAATTTAAAAACACCCATAATTTTCTTTTTTCATAAGCAACTTATTAAATATTATTTATAGCTAGTTGAACAAAAATTTGATCACAGTTAATTTCTAAAAACTATCCCAAAAAAATCATATTAAAATAATAAATACAGTTCGATTTTAAATTGACCAATAAACGATATTTTTATTTTAATACGAGGTACATATTTACATGCATACCTATATTCTGTAAGATGGTACAACATATTTTACGTATGTTAACAAGTTTATACCCCATATAATGTAAATACGTTTCTTGTACATTTGTGCAAAATTAAAATATATATATATATTTTTTATAAACGTTTTAAAAAAATAATCTTATTTTAATTTTAGTTAAAAACTCATCAATTAAAACGACTTAATATACACAACATTTAACCATGGAAATACATTCGAAACCAAATATACAACAGAGTAATAGTTTTCCGGTTCGTTTAGTGTGTTTATCTGTGGTTTTTGGAATATAATATTGCAAAGTAGATGTAATAATATTTGTTTCAATCATTTTAAATGGTGCTTATTCTTTATTGTTTATAAAAATAATAACTTATCAGTTGATGGTAATGCTGACATCTAAATTCGATTTTTCGACACACAAAATATTTACAATTTTTTAATACTGATAAAAATAATACAGAAAACTTTATGTTAGTTTGATAATAATTATAACTATACACAATAATATACATTGTCATATTGGATAATTAATCCTAACAGTTTCGTAGTATTATTTGAGATATTCGTGTGTCTGTAGGTACTAATCATATACGAAGTCGGGCATGGCAGAAACCTACGGGTGCCCACTAAAAATTCTGCCGAATAGGCGTCCGAACTATAGGCCTTCAGGCCTACTCCCGGACATAAGCGCCATATGATAAAAAAAAAAAAAATATATACGAAGTTACAATGAGGAAAATGACGTATCTTTCATATTTAATGAAAAAGGCAAAAAACAATTGATTTATAGTAACTATACGTCTAGAAAAAAAAAAATTAAAATACGTGGCGGTGTGTTAAGTACTAAAGTATATATTATATGGGTTTAAATGTCCAATTAATAAATATGAATAAATCGAGTTTCGACTAAAGTCATGCAAATGATAAAATTGACTTTAAAACGACAACAAATCTCTTAATTTCCTTTAATTTTAAACTCAAAAATTTTTCTATTAAAGTACTAACTACATACACTCAAGTTCAAGATTGAAGCATTTTTACTGTTCCAAAAGGTTAGGTAAAGTTAAGCAAAGAGCTCATTTTAAGATCACTTAACTCAAAATTTAAAAACATTTTTGAAATAAGCTTATCAGCTGTTTTATTATAACCGTTGCCCGTTGGTTATATAGTATAATATATTATAATATATTGCAGACGCAATTCGGTGAGTTGGTATATATATAATAAAAATTGATACTTACAACAGTTAAGACAAATTTAGTGTAATATTGTATTTTATTATTGTAAATTAAATGCATTTATATTTTTATAAAATCACACTAACAAATTTAACCATACGAACAGGGAGAAGTATATATACATAATAGAGACCGGATATAGTATTATCGCATGAATATATGTGTTCGTAGATGCATCTGCACGAAAATAAACGCATTACGACATTACAAACACTCCTTCTTATAGGTACCTATACCCATATACATATTTATATAAATATAATATTATAATGGGGTCTAAAATTTAAGAGAAAAGCATCGCATACTACGTGTATGTTATATTATAAATACAAGTTTAATGCGCGTGTATGAAAATAATATTACAATGTATACATAAAATAATATGCACCTACATAGAAAGTGGATAAAACAATAATTTCCGTTACACATCAACCCGACTTTACAAAGAAATATTATAATAATATGTATAGATATAGCTATATAGATAAGTGTATATACGTTTTGTATATTATAATAATGCGTATAATATTAATTATCATACAACCAAACACAATATATTAAACAATAAACTGAATATAACGCTGAGAAATATATACATTACATACAATGTTGTTTTTAATAAAAAGTGTAGGCAGGCTAAACATAAAATTTGCAAATTCCTATTGACCTTTATAATTGTATTGCGATATTTTCGATGACTGCAATACTCAATTATTGTTTCCCCAGCCCTGAGTACATGAATAAAAAAACAAACAACGAGGTACACATAAAACCGTCTCCATTTGTATATATAATAATACGCTCGAAGACTATACGCTAAATTTGCGATATGAAGAATTTATTTGTCTTTCTAAATGCTATCAGATAGTATATGTACACACCATATTATACATATATGTATATAAATTATATACGAGCCGTCGGTATATTATATTCTTCAATTTTTACGGGCTTTCTCAGTATACGTATAACACAAACTAAGATAGGTTTCGGTACTAAGAAGTTTTTGAAAGTAATATTCTTAAATATTATACTCATAGTGTCCTAAAAAAACTCAAATTACAGATTGTATAATTTCTTATATAATAGTAACTTTGTTTATCGGGATATACTGAAACATATACATTTTGGTATAATATGTACCTATATAATAATGCTTAGCAATAAAATGTAATTCATAATTTATTACTAAGAAAACTAAGAGCAGAAAATGTATAAATAAAAATTAGGTATAATTATAATATACAACATTCTCCACTGTAAATAAGATAAAATATTATTAATTTTGTTATCAAAATAAATTAATTTACAATAATTATATTATTATTTATTAATTGAAGTACCTAGGTATCATTGAACAGTATAAAATATAAATAAGTTAATAAATAAAATGGTTACCTAAAAATCAATTCAAATGTTTAAAAAATTATTGTGTATCATAAATCAATAATTCTCTACGAATAATATTTTTTAAGCAATAAAATAACTTAAATCATTTTTTTTTTTTTTTACTTTAGATTTTTTGGGTTGCTATTTAAACAATTTATGAATAATGTCGAACTCAATTTGCAAGCCTTAGCTATTAAAATTAAAAATGTCATGAATAATTTGTATATTTTAATGATTCAGATGATTTTAATGAAAATTAACTCAATTGACTGTGTAATTTCAATATGTTTTAATTGCTCTAAGAATGACTTTACTTATGTGTTATACCTTTAAAGTTTTTTTTTTATTAAAAAACATCATACACAAATTTAAAAAAAATTAAACGTATATATTTATAAATAGGTACTTTATAAAAGAATTGCGCAGACATTTTGAAAATTACAATATCACGTCTAGAGAACGTTGATACCTACGAGTATTTGGTGAAAATATTAAATCTCTACAGTTATTTATTTTTAAATTAAAAAAAACAATCTATACTATTTAAAAAATAGTACACTCGTACTCTGTAGTTGGAAGCCTACATGATGGTGTATTGTATCATACATAATATCTGTGATTATAAGTATGTAGTACGCTAAAAAGTTTACTCATATTATATTATCATTATAACTTATAATTTAACGATGGAATACACTTACGTCGTCCGAAGATCTGGCAGCCGCCATGACGGGCATTCCGTAGTCGCCTCTCGGGTCGTGTATGCCGTTCAACTTGATGACGCGTATGCCGTTAGCCAGGCTATCACCGTCCGTTACGTGGGCCGTGTGCGCAAAATCGTCTGGCGGCTGCCCGGCGCCGCAGTCGACACCGTCTTCGGTGCGCTTGCTGCTCGTGGTCACCGTCTCCTTGTACTTGGCGGTCGGCGGCGGCGGCGGCGACGACGGCAGCGTCGACTCCGCCTTTGGGCTCGCGGTCGCTTCGGCGTCGGCCACGGTCCGCTTCTTCGCGGCCGCGGCCGGTGGCCCGTTGACCACGGTCACCGGTTCCCACACTTCGGACGTGGCGCTCGTGTAGTAATTGTCCTCTTTGGTCTCGCGCGCGACCGCTCGTCCACCACCCGGCCGGCGCGGGCCACGGTCACCTCCTCCCGCGTGACCACCGTCGACTTGACGCTGAGGTTCGTCTCCAGGTGGACGGGCGCCCGCAGTATGCCCGCCCGGACCAGTATCTGGTTGAGCAGGTCGCAGTCGGGCACGTCGCCGCGCAGCAGCGCCCGCTTGATGGCCGCCCCGTCGTCGCCGTCCAACGACACCGGACACCCGTTGACCAGCAGCACCTCCTCCTCCTTGACGCTCGACTTCTTCTCGCAGTCCACCACCACCGCGCCCTTGCCCAAGATCGACTCGACCGTCTCTTGGATCTCGTCGTCCATCATTTCGCGTTCGGCCCGTTCGATCCGGCGGCGGCCGACGTCGCGATATTATATTCTGCAGACGGGCTTATCGCGCGTCCGCTCGACTTCCGCGTTTGTAACAGCAGTAGACGGTTGTTGTGATTATGCCGTGAGATGTTTGAACGACGACACGCCGCGAGCGCCGTGCGATTTGGACGACGGTTCAGAAGCCCGCCGGTACCGTCGTTGGTCGTACATAAATTTTACCGTACGATATTCAACAATAATTATTGTACACTGCCGTGTGCGGAGGCGGCCGACCGTACGGCGTCTGTGTAATGTGCGTCCGACGACAGATGACCGTTGCGCGACCTAAACGATGACGGAACAAAAACAAACACACACACACACCTATGAGACACGACTTACGAATTTATTCAACAGAGCCGTGTCCGAATCGTGCGATATGTCACGCTGGAGGGATTATACCCGTTGTATTATAATACAAATACACGTGTGTGTGTATATATATATATATATTTCGGATGATCCCGCTTGTACGTTATTATAATATAATCCCGCTTACTCAATACGTATGCTGTGGGAATTCTAATATGCGCTGTACGCATACGCTTGTGACGGGGACGAGCCACTTCGGAATATTACACGAATGTAGATTAGGTGCTTGCGGGACTTGCGTGGATTTCGTATTATAATATATTATTACGCCCGACTCCGATGTTTTAAATATAATAAAACGGACGATTTCACACGAATTTCGGTTTTTAATCGCCGTACGATAATAACTGGCCCTGTGTTTTTTTTTTTTTTTTTCTATACGGCGTGTTCCTATTGGAATCTATATTACACGACATGTACAAAATCTAATTTTAGACAAATAGTTCACAAAAACATGCAATATAATATAACCGCCATATTCGAGCAACGGAATAATAATATAGAGTATGGTACAACGATGCACAGACGCACACGTGCGAAGGAGTACACTTGTCTATGTACATATTATAAACAGTGCATTAAACTATGATGCATTATAAATTATTTGAAAGTAAACTATAAGAGGTGCAAGTCAATTTAAACGGTTATATCGAGGTTTTTCGAAAAATTGTTTGTACTTATGACATTAACTACGTTTTAAAAATGTCTGTAAACTTTATGTTATAAGTACATTTTACTGGTAAAATAAATGTGCTCACAGAAAACTTCGTAAGGTAACACGATTTGGATATGACTCTGTGTATAAATGGACGACATAATATTATAATTCAGGTGTATAATAAAAATAACTAACCACCGTCTCGAAATGCATTTTATTACACAAATCACACTGCGGTGAATTTTAAATATATATATAATAAATAAGCATATAATTATACATAGACGTTGCAAAACATCCTGAGATTGTAATAATATAATTTATAAAACCATTACCGAACGCCACGAACGTGCAAGTTAAGCGTACGACCAAAAACGCACACTCGTCAACACACGAATGACCTAATATTAAAATATTAATAAATTTACGACTAATTTAAAATATCCCGCCAGGCTCCACCGGAGAAAATACACATCACTTGGGCGATTAACTAATAAAGTACCCATTCCAAAAGAATAACAAATTATATTGTATGAATAAAACTAGGTAGATTTGATTACCTTTATAATTTATATCAAAGACTTACTAATAAATAATAATTTCTATGCACCTTCATTGGCATGACGCCGCTATAAAAATTTCGGTAGGAAATGGCAATTTCGATCATTTTAATCATTACAAGTCTAAAAAAGCGAATGACACAATTCAAATGAATTAACTCGACAACTTGCGGTAATGACAAAACATTGTAACGAAAAAAAATATAATTTTTCTTTCCATAAAACCCTTCACAGATTTGACGTCATACTTATGAGGTGATTTCTCGGTGCTTGGAAACCTACAGTATATATAACCACTGACAAAGTAGTCAATAACGCTATAAAATAATAATATTAAATGCTGTATCTCATAAATAGGGCTTTATTTTTAATATCCTCGACTAGGTTCGATTAAGTTTGTAACTCTAGACATGACATACGATGAGACTATGTAAACGAACACATGCCATCGGATTATTATACAAGAACGAATAATATAATATTATTATTGTTATATGGCTTACGACAAACATTAGTATTGTGCACGTCATTAATTAATGTATGCACAACATGCGCAAATATTATTATCACGATTTAATCGAGTATAAAGTTTAAGTTTTTTTAATACATTTTTTGTATACATGTATAATATTATTATGAATTTCGTTATTATAATAATAAGTGCAGTACAACATTGCATTGTATACGTAGAACAATAGCGCATAAATGTTTTATAACGACAAACTTTGCGATTAAATAGCTTTATTTTATCCGTTGTATTTTGTAGCACGGTAGATAACGCACATCGTTCGATAACAAAGTATACATTTTAAATATCATTCTAAAACAGTCGATGTTCAAAGACTGATAATTTACTGGCTTTCATGAAAATCTTTGATAAATTCGAAACGATATGAAAATAATGGGAACCTTGAAGAGTAAAAAACAAAAAAAGACAAAACGAAAATGAGCTGGTTTTTTTTACGTGGGGGTATATTACAAAAGACAGATCTACAAATCTGTAAATACATATTAATTTTTTGAGACGTGTATGAACAACAGAATAATATTTTCGCCTACGCTAATGATATTTCTGTATTCGTGTTTATTCAATCTGAAATAATTTTTCTCGCATCAACTAGTTTTATACAGAGATTACAATATTATACAGACTATAATATAATAAACAACATACACGAATAAATACAACAGACACATCAACAGCAGAACATATAAAAGTTTAAAAATTCTCTAAAAACATAAGTTATTCATTACTTTTAATTATATTATTTTAATAAATGAATTGTAGTCAGAAAAAAGTAACGAAAATCGTGCAACTGTCTGAAAATATTGTATACTAAACAAATAGTTATTTTTTTATTGTAATAATAAGAAATGTAAGATTGCAACTATAAAATAAGACTAAATCAACCACACATAAATAATAAATAATTATAATGTGCTATAATTAATTAAATTTGTTATAATTTTTTACATTCTAGTAGCTTAATTATTTTTGAAATTTATTTATGTCGTTTTCAGTTTAATTAAAGAAAATACTAAAGACTTTTAAAAAAATTATTTCATATTTCACTAATAATCAATATAATCTTACAATTTATCTAATACTTAATGAAACTTGCAAAAAAAAAATAAATCATCTAACTACCAATGATAAAATTATCAAAAATTAAGCTTAATGATACAATAATACAAATTTTTGTTAACAGGATTATAAAATCATAACTTTTAAAGTTTTTTAATTTTAAATACTTTCTAATTAGATAACTTTTTTCTAGAACTATAATGCTTAAACCTATTAATATATTTAACTATTATATAAAATAAACGTGTAACAATGAGAAGAGAAAATATTTGTTTAATATTATTGAAAATATAATTTATTACAGCGTTTATTCATGACTAAATTTAACATAATTTAATCTTCTCAATTAACATTTGTTTAACAAAAAAAAATTTCATATAATTCATAATTGAAAAAAAAATATTTTAATTAATTTTTTTTTTCATATATATTTAGAAATGATACGATTAAAAACTAAATATTAATAAACATTTAAAAAAATAATTATCATAAACACAAGGTTCCTACATAGATATAATTTATAACACACTATATATTTTAATTACTTATAGAATAAATTTTGAGAAAAATATGAAAGAAACCTTGAGGTTTAAATGATCAAAATATAAATAAACATAAAAACGATCATACTATATCAATGGACTTAAATAATAATAGAACAATACAGAGAATATTCAAGTTAAAACTTTAAAATCCTACACTAGTACACTTTAAAAATATATATATTAATAATTAACACATATATTTACAAATACCTAGGTAGATATTACAATATATAGGTACTTTCCTGAAATAATTTTCAAACGAATATTACATAAATCACGAACATAAATGAAAAAAAAACCAACTTATCAAAATGTATTATCAATTCTGATTCACAAATTTAATATTATTAAAAGAAAATCCCTCGTATTTTATTTACTTAATAATATGATCAATGATCATACAAATGCAAACATTATTTATGCACAATACGTGTTATACATTTCATGAGTCTTACAATATCCCCGAAAGTGAGTATTAATCACGTAGTTACACGCGATTTCCATGAAAATAAATTTTCTGAAATTTAAGATTCTTTCTATTAGATATAGAGAAAATCTAAAATTAGAAATATATAAGATAAATTAATATTATCCCAAACATTATAATATGCAACAGGACAAAGAATTTATATTAATTATTATTAATTAATTATGTTATAAGAATTTATCAACAATAACATGCAAAATATTGCAAAGGGTTTGAGAGTTACTTATTTTGTTGAATACGAGCCAATAAAAAAGAAAGAAAGCAAATAAAATACGTCTCATTATTGGCATAGATTAATTACGGATCGGGCCCAGACGAAACAATTCCTAAGAACTTCTAAGACAATCAACGTACCCACCCACTTGTCGGACATCGATTGAAGCAACACGTGTGTGTTAGTACATTACGCAATAATTTATTAAAAATGTAACAGGCTGCTCGAAATAATTCTAAGGATACATTAGTCTGCGTGGTACGCAAATAGTCATTTTCCGCAGGCTTAGTGTTCGTTTTTTTTCTAAATTTTATAAAATGCTGGGAGTGCCGATATAATATATATATAAAGAATACAAAAGAAAAATTAAAACCATGTAGTTTTTAACATTATATTATAATGTTTGGTTTTTTCTCCCACTGCTAATGTCACTGCCATAGCTGCTGCTGTTGGCGCCCACTCGCGGCGTATGGACCGGAAAATAACACGTATGGTTTTGGTTATTTAGGGTTATAATATAATATGTATATGATATTACAATGACCCCGTGCACATGTTTACCTATTTGTTAGCTGCGCGGGAGTGGTGACATTATTCGGGGTAAATTGGTTAGAATATGTGAGTCCTTGAACAAAATCGCCGGAAACAAGGCGTTTGTGTGGACCTATACTCAATCGATATCGAAAAAACAACGACGTCGTTATCCAAGACGCTTTTTTCAATGAAAACACAATTGAGGGGAAAAATTAATTCTCTAGAATATCCTTGAAATATAATACCAGATGTTAAACTCATGCAGTACTAATATAAATGTATATAATATAGAATAATTTCAGCTATATTAAAGTATAAACTAAGTATATATTATAATTTAAGCTATTAGTAATTAACTATAAAAAAAAAAAATCAAAGTACCAACATTAATATTAAAATTTTACATAGTATTCAAATGTAGAAGCTTTAACATCAACATAATTGTTAATATCCCACAAATCAAATTAATATTAAAATCACGAACATGATGTATGTTTACAATAATAAAATTAGTACAGTGTTCAAAAATATTTAAAACATTGATAAAATAAAATAAGCCGAATGGCATACGTTTACAATTTTTAAATTAGTTTCTATAGTGAAAAAAATTAGAGACTATAAATCCAATATGGTACTACCTATAAAAACTAAGTTAGAATATATTTATGTTACCGCAGAAAAGTTTGAAATGGTTTACAATTATCAAAACATAATGAAATTGAGTTATTTTATTTCTCTCAATTATAAAAATAACTACTTCAATTACAACCAACAACCAATATCATAATAAATATAATATTTTTTTATTTATTTCTTTTAAACTAACTTATTTGTAAAAATTTCCCCAGTAATATTTTCTAGTACATAAATATATACACAAAAGCTAAATAATAAATTTTACATCAAATAATTTATTTTTTTATTTATTGTAAGTCGTAATAAAAAAGGAAATACCTACATTTTCTAGCAAATTTTACCTTTTTTACAATATAGTGAATAAACAATTAATTTAAAATATTTGGACACTGAATGAGTACTATAAATTCTTAACATACATTCGAAATTATTCGAGTTCATTGTCTGAATAATATTAATAACCTCACTACAGCATGACTACTATATAACTGTATGGATATTGTTATATACGTACCTATATATTAATACAATTATGATTTACTATCATAAATCACGAATACGAATAGAAGAAATTCAAAAATTATAAGTGAAATAAACTAAAAGGTTTTGCATGGCTTCTTTTATACTATGTATGATGGAAAATGGTTAAATATTCATTAGAATAATGATAAATCAAAAATTTTTATTAAGTCACTTTTAACTGTATTTCGTGATGCAACACAGAACTATAATCGTTAAATTATAATAACTAAGACACATTTATAAACTATAACCTAAATGAAATCTTTGTAAGGCTATTTAGAAGTTTAATAGCATTCCAGAAATTTAGTGGACCAAAAAACACGATTCTTCAAAAAGTCGTAAAAAGTTATAATTCATTTTGGCATTTGTCCGAAAATATAATCAGAAAATAAACTACAACATACATAATTTACACTTAGTCCTAATATTTAAGCCAAAAATACGAAAAATACCATATTTGAATTCATGCCATGCAATTCAAAATATATTGTTTAACGTGTAATTTTTTTTTATTATAGATGATGTTTTATTTTAAATTATTTACTATCATAAATAGTAATGACTTTATCATTTTAACAATTTATATATACATATAAATATACAAAAACTCCACAAATACTAGATTTAAGTATACACACAAATGAAAATAATAATTAAGCTATTCTAACTGGATTCAAAGTATCATTAAAATATAATTAAAACTAAGGATTCATAGAACTAGAAAATCTACTATTATATTACAAAAATTGAATTAAGTAGACAAATTAAAATAATAAAAGTATAAAACTGTATGTTTGTTATAACTTAATTTAATTTTACAAAATAAAAATGGTTTTCAATGCATTACATACTTATACTTTTCACTGCTATTAATATACAGTAAAAACCAACGAACTTCAGTATGAAACTAATATTTTGAATGTGCTTTATATTAATACGATTAAATATTCAAATATTTATTCATCAACAATGCCATTTCAATATCCAATATAACTAAACAAATAGAACTTATTGAAACTAATACAAAATATTAAAACTAAAGTAAACGTAGAACTTAGTAAGGTTGTTTACATTCTAAATAGAAATAATCAAAACACCAATACATGTTTTATCCATTCTTTTTCTATTTACCGAACACAAAATAATATTTAAAATACATAAAATAAATTTTTAGGTAATCGAATAAAAAATAGAGAAGTCATTATTTTATATAGTATAAGTTTTGAAAATATTTCTTCATTGAGTATGGTGAAACGAGTTCAAATTACAAATTAAAAAATTAAATAAGAGTAATTTAGAGTAAACTTAAAATTTTTATCAAAGATTGGTTGAAGACCAGATCACTTAATTTATAAAAACCAAATTATTATTTAATATATGCATATACCTGCTATTAATCTCACTTATTACTTCCTTAAATTAATAGCCTTAAAAATCAACAAAAAAACTACTAACTTTTTTTTCATTATTAAATAAATAATGCGGTATTAGCCACAAAGTATTTATTAATTTATAAATTGACAACACAATTAATTAAATTTTTACTTTTCGTAATTATTATTAAGTAATTGTTCTTGAAAATGTACACACTAAACATTTACGTTGTTTCAAACGACTAGATATGAATTTTTTTTATAATAAAACGAAATAATATATTAAAATTAATAAATAGTTGTTCAAGTATTCTGGTATTCGCAACATAATTACATAAAGCAATAATTATCTATTCCCTTATCTTTTATCAACAAAATTTAAATTTAACATCAGAAAAACGTATTTCATTAATGAATTGTATTATCAAATTAACTTTAACTAATTACATAATAGTCATAGGAAAATTAACATAATTTCATCACTTTTATTCACTCTTAATAATGACAATGATCCTAAATAACTATTAGCTTATAACCAGGGCTCGGAAATTATAACAAATGCATATTTTTCTTGGTTTGTCCTAGGACATCTAACATCCAAACCTAACCTAACTTGCTTATAAAGTTATATCTATCACTTTATTAAATTTAATAAATATGCATGTACAAATAAACTATTGACTCAAATTAGATAAATATAATGTATGTGATTTTTAGTTTATTGTAAACAATTTTTCAAAGAATATAAATTGGACTATAGATTCTATAATATAAAACAGGAGTCACCAAACTGCGGCCCGTGGGCCGCATCCGGCCCTCGAACAAGTTTTCACTGGCTCGCCAAATCACGGCAAATAATCTAAAAATATGATTAGTTTCCAAAATCGTTATCGCGCACACGTGTAATTATCAGCTATATCGGCTATACAATAATTTACAAGCTATAGTTTATAAATGATACGTATTCATACATTCAGGCCTGCTAAAAGCTTTTTTTTGTTTTATGTGACCCTGGATAAAAAAAAATTGGAGACCCCTGATATATAGAATATTGATTCAAATTCTTACTCCTGATTTCTGAAAAACTAATCGATAAAATATTCTTACAGAATACACTAAGATACCATCCGTTAGGTTCTGAACACAATTTATAAGAATCAGTTCACCGTCCAGACAAAGTCGGGAAATACTGTTATAGTATACATAGGTATACATATACATATTTATAATAAAGACTAATCAACACATATATTTTATAATAATACGAATAAGTTATAAGCGCGTTTTTAAACAATATTTTAATAAAATTTTCATTTTTTTATTTTACAATTACAGTTTTTACAAAAATCCTTAAATCATTTTAGCGTAATAGTATATAACGATAAGTCATGATTATACTATGTAGAAATAAAATATATTAGGAGTAAATATAGGAGTAGGAGTAAGACCTTGAATAGTATTTAATGCGACAACGACATCCAATATGATTATACGATAATTAATCATACAAACAATAATATTGAACTTGGCAGAAATCGATTTATACTTAACCATATAATGTAGATACAACGTTTTTCCGACGTCTGTATAGTAATTAATCTAAAATAAATATTTAAAAAATGAATGGAATATTTTTTTGTCTTTGTTGCCAAATAATATGACAAACGAATTCATCTTTAACTGTCATCACCTAATGACTTTCATATTGTTTTCTATAAAACAAATCACCGATCAACCGTCACATATCCAGAGCATTCGACCACCAACGGTTCATTAATTAATAAATTATAATTTATAATGTTTTTTTACTTATTTTTATATAAAAAGAAAATATCTAAAATGTTTATTAAAGAAATACCTACAATAGAATACCATTTTATCATATAAAAATTATTCATGTGCTGTTAATTTTTATTACATATTTAATTACCTAGACAAGGTCATAATAATATAATTATAATAGTCACTAATGTTAACTAATAGTTTTAAATTACTACTTCAATCACTTCATACACTGCAATACAACACACTTTAAATAAGGTCGTCGCCTCTTGGCTCTTATCATTAACATATAGTTTACAATAAAACTTATCAGTTTATTAAATCATGAAAATCGTAGCTTTAAATTGTTTAGTATGAAAGTAAAATTAATTAATCTAGGTATAATTTAATGAAAAAATTAAATCATAAAATAGTAATTAGGTATATCGTTAAATATGATAATAGTATTGAACATATTTTTTATGCCTAGAATTATTATTAAAAATCATTTACATTGGATTTATATTATTGTTATTTAACTTATGAAAATAAATTTTTTTTTTATTTGACACTATTAACCGGAAATAGATCTATTTTGGCCTAGTTCAGTATCCTAGATTTTAAATAACCAGGTATGTAAGTAGATAATACATTTTACGATATACATTGAATAGACAATAAACATTACGGAAAAATGTATTAAATAAAATTAATGATATTCATAGCACATTATACATTTTTTATCTTTTACTATTTTCATTACTGAAAATTACTAAATGATAAATCAATCATAATGATGTCATAAATAATTAATAAAATAATTTTGACTAATAATAATAATTATAATAATTATTATTTTAATTCTACACATTATGATTATAATCATATAACTTTAAATTTAATAAGTATTAATTTGTAGGTAATCATTGTGTCAACAAAAATTTGATCTGATAACTCTTATAATTTTAGTTTGAAACTGAATTACTCATTTAAACATTAAATTGAATATTTTATTTTACATTTATTTTAACAAACAATTGTATCTGTATTGGCTATTTTAATTATTATAATTAATGAATTAATAAGCTTCTACAATATAGGAATCAATGACCAAATTAGTAATTAAATTTAAAAAAAATTTTAGATTTTATCATACATAAAATATGACAGTAGAAATTGCAGAGCACGACTAAACTTATTTACTTGTTAAAAAGTAATTTAATAAAATTAATAAAATTAATGAAAAATTATATTGTTACATAATATTAAAAAATATAATACATTATTATATTAATATATTTTTACTTACATTCCTTTACACGATAAACATTAATAACAAAACTACTTTTTGAAATTTATAATAGTTTACGAGTATATGATAGGTAAATATACAGTTAACTTATACAAGTAATTGATTATTAATTGTATTAAGTATGAAAAATAATAAAAATAATATAACTATTAGGTTACGATATTCTAACTTAGGTACCTGTTTCAATTTAAAATTAAATTAAATTTTGTAGTGTTTCTACTTTATAATAGAAATAACTTTTTTTTTATTGAGTGCATATGTTTCATACTATGCTGTTAAAATATTTTAAATTATTTTTGTAAGTACAAGAATGAATGAGTTTTGAATGTTTTGATATATTTTATTAATATTAACATAACCTAGGTATTGAAAATCAATATAATTAAATAAATAAAAATAAAAAACAAAATTAAGAAAATATAAAGCAATCTTATCTTCTTTAGATTTCGAGTTCGGTGTTTACTAACCCTCGTGTATACATTTATGATAAACATTTTTAAATGATACATTATCTTAATTTTAAATAAATCATTTAAAGCCAACTAAGCAATGTTTCAATTTGATAATAAATTAGACGAAATTGGGAATTAGAAAATAAAAGAAGAATGATTAGGGATTTACACATGAATTCACAATTGTATATACTCGCGATATTATTTTTTAGTTAAATATAGATTCCTATAATACATTATATGTATTTTAAAATTGATTAACAATAAATGCAATAAAATCAATGTCAATTTAGCATGTTAATAAATTAAAAACTATAGGTATTTTAAGTTGTAAAAATATTAACTATGTACAAAGCCAAATGATAATTTACGGCTATTTGCTAAGTGGTCTGAATAGTAGCGCATACCTAACATATGGTCAGAGTATTTATAATCGTCAAGTATTGTTAGGCCTCACCAAAGCTACATATTAAAAAAAAAATCATTAAAAAAATACAACAATTTATCAGAGTATGAACTCGCAAAGCGTATAAACTATATCACAACATAAATTATTAATTATTAAGACGACAAATTTATGTCAATAAAACTTGAACATTTCCGGTCTTACATATTAATATCTATTTTTTTACGTTCGTCCATTAAATTTTTAAAATAGTTTAAATATAATAATTTTTGTTTTATTCATAATATACTAAACACTAAAGTATATAATAAATATATTTATATTCGAGTATATATACTAGTATGTATGTATTTTGATTATTTTCAATACAGATAGTACTATATTATAACCAATACCCAATTTAAAGTGTTTAAAAATAAATTATTTTATTTTTCTTATTTTAAAAGAATTTAATGTTCACTTAATTTCCTATTAATTTATTCTATTTCTATATTTTTTACACATCGCATTATCCGTAAATATAGGTTAGGATACATCAACAATGTCTGAACTTTTCAATTTACTTGCGTAACTTATGTAGATATATAACTACCCCTTATCTGAGACCGAACTAAACGCGGAATATTCAGTACAGTGAGTTTCAAGTAAGTAATTACATCCATTATCATCAAGTTACAGTTGTCAAAACCGTTTAAGCCAAATGTCCGGTGTGCGGAAACGCTGTTCACCCACGGCTTATTAATACATTATTTACATCGTCAACCTATAATATTACCAGTAAATGGTTAACTATTATATTGTACAAAAATAATTGGCTGTAACATTGACAGAATATACTTTTGATGTAAATAATTATAATCCAGTTATTAGTTTTTTAATAAATTAGCTAAACCATAGTCAAAAGTTATCAATATAAAATTAACTTTACAAATTTTAAATCTCATAAAATATATTAATGAAATTAGATTTATATCCAATTGTGCACCTTATAATTAAGATTATTAAGAATACGTATGCATTCACAGCATATTTTTATATTCATTTAATTTTTCAGATAAGTATATAACAACGTAGAAAAATAACCTATTTATATTCGTTTGATTAGCAAAAGCACTATTTTAAATAAAATAATTATTTTTTCTATTTTAAAACTAGTATAATTATTACTGTACTGATTTTTTTTATCAAATGTAAATACTTTATAAAAATTGCATGATTTTTACAATGTTCCTTACCATATACTATTTTAGACATGTAAGTAAAATTAACTGTTATTTTTAAAACTTAACTATTTTCACTAACTAAGTTTTTTTTTTTTTAATTTATGTCTTCATATAATCAGCCAAAAATGGGAAGAATAAAAAATCATTGTCCAACAAACTAGCAAACTACACGCATCGATGCATCTATACACGGTTGTTGTCCGACCGACTACAATATCAGTCGCCCGCGATTCCGGTCGCCCAGGCCGCAGTGTTGTCGTCGGCACCAACCATGCACTCAGGCCTGACACATGGAACGAATCAGTTAAGATCAAACATGCTACACTACAGTTAACACAAAAACAAAATAAAATATGTTGTACTAAAAAAAATCTACAGCATTAACTATAAAATTTATTTCTGCTTTGAGACGTAAGAAATATTGAAATATGTACTATGATACAAATGAATAAATATTTTATTTTCTATGAACTGGTTTATAAAATAATCAAATATGAATGTACAGAAAAAAAAACATAATCATTTCATAGCATCTAAACCAATGATCAAGACTTACTTTATTTACCTAACAATTTTTAATAGTATTTTTATTCAAATAATAAGGTTTCCAAATAACTAATGATACAATCATTAGGTAGTATCAACATTTGAATAATAAAAAGTATATACCTACACAAAAATATAAATAATACAAGCTTACTAACTATACGCCGTTTGAAAAAATAAACTGCAAATAAAAAGTTTTATAATAACAAGCTGTATATACTAGAAAACCTTATCTAATCTACTTAAATTTTTGGTGAATAATCTCACCAATATTTTATATTAAATACAAAAAAAAACATTATATTTTAGTATACACATTTCTCGTCAGTTAATGTATGCACAATGCAGTTAACTCGATGATAGTTTTAAGAGAAACCAAATAAGTTTTGTGTGAATCAATAAAAAATGATCATTGATGTTTGAAATTTTCATCAAACATTTACATGATAATTTATTCCTCTTTTTAAGCTATTTATAGACAATTATAATTTTGGACTTTTTTTTAAATATAAATAAAAAAAATTTTAACTGTGTAAAAATGGTTGAAAATTTAATCAAATGTCTTTCATAAGTTGTTTATTTACCAATTAAAAATATCAAATATTATTTTATTAACGTTCAAATTTAAAATTTTAACAAAATTCATAAAATATCGAAAGTTATCAAATTATTCAGAAATTAGAAATTCATAAAAATTTTCTTTTTTTATCTAAAATTTGAAAATGTAATACAATATTTCTCATTACTTTTTCTACCTATACCATAAATAAAAGTTTTTACCGGAAAATCACATTTCGGACATCACCTTTACATTAACAACTATATTTCTCCCATTTTTTGTTTTAATTCAATAACGAATAACTGTAGATACTTAAAATTTCTAACTGATATTTATTTTTACATTTTCAACAAATAGTATAATTTTCTAAATATTTTTCCTCTTTTTGAGCTATATATTTGATATTTTTAATTTATTTTAGTTAATTTTTCTATAAATTTTGGTAATATGTACTCGTATAAATATTTAAAAAAATATATAGGTATAGGCATAATTTATTTTTACAAGTATTTATATATTTCAAATTTTAACAAAATCTATTGAAATTTATAAAAAGTACAATTTTTATAAATAAGCTTTAACAATTTATAATTATTTTAAGTTCATGTGTACGCAAAATTACAAACTTATTTAAACTATGAACAATATTAAAGATATCCAATATTTTACAATATTTTTAACATATTGTTCGTAAGTTCATAAAACTTTTACGTATAGTATTTTATTGTATAAAAATTAATTCTATTTATTAGTTTAATAATAGTTAAATTAACTGCTTTAACTAATAGCACTATTAAAAACGAGTCCCCGCTGAGAATCGTTTTTCGTATCCAACAATATTTCGATTAATTAATATTGAATTCAAATTTATCACATCCATTACAGTGACCCACTCGATACTTGCCGTGTAGCAGAGAGTGGTACCCTGCACTTGCCCACTTTTTTATAGCATAAAAATATTATTTTCACCCCAGCTATAATATTATCTACTCGAAAAAAATATTATTATCTCTCTGTAAACACTGAAAAATATATCAAATTGTTTAAATTCTAGCGATGGATATTGTATATTATTTGTATAATATACTATGTAGAGATTAACGAGCACCTTTATAAAATACAAAAGCGAGATTTACTCAGATTTAGTGTCCATTAGAAATTATCTTATACCTCGACGTCATGCCAACCATAGCGATTGGATTGTGACACCATACGTCCATACCTACATGTATATCACGTTAAATAAGGTGATAAAGTAGTTAAATTTTAGTTTATTTCCGAGGTCACAGGTGTTCCAATTGTACGTAAACACAATTACATACCATGCAAGTACGATGGTGTAGTGTGGTTGGTATAGAGTAAAATTGGAATTTTGCAGACACAAACAAATAGCTTTAGCTTTTGTTTGGACACACTACGATACAAATATAACACGACTGACAAAACAACTAACAAAAAACAAACACATCTCTTAATAACTGAAAATTAAATTGATATTTTTACAAAATTTACAAAAACAGAAATTAAAAAAGCATTGTTGGAAACAATAATTTTTCGCATGCATGTTAAATATAAGTATTTCGACTTAAGTATTTGTATATACTTAAAAAAAACCACCGTGAATTACATTTTTAGACAAAACTTGTATAGTACGTGACTCGCAACAAAATGTACCTACCACCAACAGAAAATAGAAGTAGCTCCGACTGTCAGCATACAATACCATTTTTAAAAACGGATACACTGCCTGTATAAACGAGTTGAAATTCCGATACGATCCGATGCGCGCTAGTCGTACATGGACGACTTTCATCTCGGATCCTGTCAAAGATAATTTCTAACGAAGACGGCTGTCGTGTGAACCGAAGGAACATATATAACATACAAGTCATCGTTGAAACATAAAATATACAAAATGTATATAAGTAAGATGGATAATAATAATATAAGTTAAACACAGAAACAGCATAACCACGCAACAGATATATATATTATATATCGTCGCAAATCAATTCATGGAACTATAGAAGACATTGCATATGAAGAATCATGCGCCACGTTTTATTTTTAACCACCTCATCCGTTCTACTTCAAAATGAGAATAATATATTATCCGAGGTAGATGTTTGACAATAAAATAAAATTTCCATTATTAAAATATAAACCTTATAGTTTATAGATAAGTCTATGAAGTCTGAAAAGAAATAAAGAAACGTCAAAGTGCGCGGCTACATGGTACTTTTTAATAACATCGTCGTAATAGATAACAAACACTATCTATAGGAATTATTCTAAAATATGATTTTAAAAGAACAAGTTGATATCAATCTAATCTGAAATGTAATCTCCGTATAAGACTCTTTCAGTAGTATGTCTAACTTAAAGTGAGCATGTTCCCAGTTTCCGTGCAACATACACAAACGAGAAAACATAGTTTCACAAAATCTAAATTAAAGAAAACTATATGATAATTTCATTCGTGCTCAGCAATATATAATGAAAAATTATACACGTCACGCTATGTATAATATACGAGCATAACCCCGTTTCTATAGTACAGACAAAGTTAACTTCGACCTTGGCCACCGTACCATTCGTACCACAGAACTATCGAGAACCATATACGTACGACTGCTAAATGAAAAAAAAAAATCGTGACGTAGAGGTAGCCCACGCTCAATAGTGGTTCTTATAAAACGTACATTCTCAATATCAATATTCGATCACATTGTTATATTTAAGATTATCATACTATTTGAATTTTAGATTGAGATCTTAAGTTTAATATTACAAATATATTCTTACCAACTTTAAAAATGTTTATATAAAAATATTAATCAATTATATATTGTTATTCGCTACTTATATAATATCATAACAATAAATCTGACTACAAATTTATACTACTTTTCATTATTTAATTTATATAATAAAATATTTAATATAATGTATTATATTATATGATATAATATATTGCATATACACACGCGCAAAACACTGTGAACCAGCCAACAAAAACATTAAAAACTTTAAAAATGATAAAAAATGTCCTTAGAATTTAAGAAATATATTTATACATTTCTCTAAAACGTAAAGAATATGATTTCTATGAACATAATATTCACTGTTTTCTTGTAAAAAAAAAACTAAACAATAAAATGCGGTTGTCTACTGGAAAATTATTAAAACCAATCACTTTGATGATATCCATCTAATTATAATAAAAACATAATAACAATATAGACAATTTTTTATTTGAAATTTTTAGTTAATTATAACTAAAAATATAAACATATAACAAACTACAACGTAAACCTTAAAGGTAAGTAAGTGGGTACCGCTCTGTTGTACATTAGGTGTTGAATGAAATGTATTATTGAGTAAGGCGTTATAATGAAAATTTATAGTTAGATTTAAATGCAATGATAACCCATTAAATACAATAAAAATTATATTTTAAACATAGATTGTCTAAATCTTGGTAACTATGGTTACAAAATAATTATTTTAATAACAATATTAGATCTACAAAAAAATTCTCGTTTTTCCTTAATTATAAAGTTTTTCCCTATAATAAAAAAAAAAAGAAGTGTATATTTATTATTTATAGATAATTTGGATGATATGAAACATAATATAGATACCTACATGTATACTTATACCTACTTAATTCCTTATACCAATGTATATAATAAATCATCATGTAGTTTATACTTGAATACTGGAAACAGTTAATGTAGGTATATAAATCCAATATACTAAAATATTGTACAAGAATAAAAATGAATTTGTCAAACCGTCACCAATTCACGACAACTCATTGAGACTTCGTACAACACCCAAGAGAGGACTATTTCCCCTAGTAAACTATTGTTATCGAATATCATTCGAATTCCCTGGGATGTTAATCCAGATGGCGATCATAAAATTCTAGATCAAAGTTCTAATCTGTAGTCATAAACTACCGAATAAATACAAATAAAAGCCAGTTCATTTTCTATAAATCGATAGCAGGAAATAAAATCAATGTACTTTCATTAATATGAGTTCATTTTGAAATACATACTCCCCCTAAAAAAAGAAAATATATAAATTCTTTCTCTATACGGGACTTTGCGATTAGTCATCCAAAACCCTCCAAAGAGGGTTCCAACGGTTGCCATGTGACTCACGGCTGCGATTGCGCAATATACATGAAAGAACACCCTTTGAAACTTGATTTAAACTATAACATGACATTCAAAAATGGCCAATAAAATTTTGAAACATAATAAATATTTCAAGACTAATTATAATTTATGGTGTGAATATAATTCACAAATACATATTACAGTAACTCTAACAAAAATATACATAAATATATATAATTGTATAAATCATTTATTTATTTTATGAAACTGTAATCGAGTTGTAATAAAATAAAATTAGATTAAATATTAGATTAAAATAATTTAAGATTATTTCACAAAATATCAAAATCATTTTGAAATCATATTATTTGATAATAAATTAAAATTATAAAAATATAAGTACACGATACATGATTATACATATATAAATGTTACTATTTTATATTCTTTACATAGAAAGTGTATACCTATTTCTGGATGTTATTACTTATCAATTATTATTTTAACAATATTAACTAGTTATTTTATTACGTAAAAATAAAAGAAAGTAAAATATTAT
Organism: Melanaphis sacchari; assembly: GCF_002803265.2. Classification (NCBI taxonomy): domain Eukaryota; kingdom Metazoa; phylum Arthropoda; class Insecta; order Hemiptera; family Aphididae; genus Melanaphis; species Melanaphis sacchari. The sequence continues at coordinate 1,779,319 of NW_020270469.1, read as the reverse complement.
CGTTGAGCAAAAATTATTAATTGTTAAAAAAAACATAAACAAGATAGATACTAAATAATAAGATTTTATAGGTAAATTTTTCATTGAACAAAATATAAAACAATAAACTGTATCACTTAAAATTATGGTAAAATAAAAAAATTACCAAAACTGTATTAAATTACAATAAATATATATATATATTGATAGCAGTTTAATGAAACACATTCTAAACTCACTTAACAATGAATAAAAGTTTCTGATAAAAAGATGAGAGTGAAACAAATTTCTTGTTTTAATCATAATAAGTCGAGTGTTTTAAGTCACCAAAATTAAAAATGTTATAAAAAAAACTCAAAATACTAAACAAGAAAAATAAAAAACTCTTTTAGAAACACATTACCGTAAAGTTTAAACTAATAACATTAAATATAATACATAGTAATAACTTAATATATTCAAATATGTCCCATTTCAAGATTTTAAAATATCTGCGGTTGTAATTCATAAGTAGTTAAAATATAAAATAAAATATGCATAAATATATTTTAAAAGACTATTTTATGAAACAACATTTTATAACAAATATGAACAGTAAAATGAGAACACAGTTTATATTCTAATAACTAATAAGTATTATATTTAGTTGAGAATATAATTAATTAAATGCCTATACGTCACAAACACGACTACAATACTATATATAATCTGCCAAAAAACAAATTTGAAAATACATAATACTAATAACGAATTTTTCAAATTTACTATATATTAAGTATTACGCTAAAAAAACTACCGTACGATTTAGAGCATATTGTACATAAATAGCATGTTTAAATCACACAAATATTTTTGACTAAAATATTTCCGCTTATCAACTTTCCTCACTTACCCCTCTCCTTAATAAAAGAAAAACAGTACTTATGCAATACATTTTTTTTTTTTTACAGTAGATTAGTACAAAAAAAAAGACAATATTGTTGATACATATTTTTGGTTTTAATACTATATTTAATATTATCAATATTTTATACGAGCGTTGAAAGTTGTAAGCATTGAAAGTCGCATTTTATATATTTTTAAATAATTATTATATGTACAACAAAATAAAATTTTAATACCGATTTCTAAAATCCAATTTTATATATTTTTTAAGTCTCTTTCAACGATAAAGGGCGTACTATACAATATACTTCATTTATTCATTCTTTCTGTCCCCATAAATTTTACTTTGTTCTATTTTTGTATAGCTAAACTAGTGTAGCTATTAATGAAATACAACAAGCCTAACCGTGAAATTACCAACACCTATTCACATTTGTGTTTTGTGTCCCATGCCATATGATCGCAAGGGGCCAGCATGATATTTCTTTAACAGTCCGCAAAACTGACATCGAAATTCACATAAATCACATGCAATTCGAACTATACATTAATTTACATTCTATTAGAAGAATCGACATGCATGTGTGCTCACAACGTTTTCAAATAAACCGAAAATTGAAAAAGATGAAAGGCACTAAATAGTTTTCATACCAAACTTATAAAAAAAATAAATATTCAAAACAGTAATTACAAAAAAAAAAAAAAAAAACACTTTAAATAGATAAAATACTACGCTTTATGTGTAAATGTAATAATATGAATAAATTAATTTTGCTGTATTCAAATACACAATCTATATAAATTAGCACAATAAGTTTGTTAGGTCGTTAGGCATATATAAAGTGATGATGTTGAGGAAATAGACACAGATCAGAAGTCAGCTATTAATAATGAGACTATGCTAAATTTCTAAAATTATATTATTTTCAACCAGTGCATAATTTTAAGTTATGTTAAAAAATAAAATAAGACTGATTACAATCACTATATACATTATATTTAACTTAAAATTAACTAACCAATAAGCTTACTTGATCAGTAAATTCACTATCACCGACACAATATTATTTTCTTAAAATGCAAACATTGAGCATAATAAAAAAAAATAACTAGAACTTCAGAATGAACCAAATTCACATTCATAATCATTACATTTTAAAATAACACCGCATTATTCGACATTGATCAAGAATAATTTATTTTAACACTTTTTGGTTAATCAAAAATTCATAAATAGCACTCCCACGTTATAAAATGTATATGCTGACAAAGCAATAACACATTCAAAAGAAAAACAAAATATTCGCTCATATATTAGATATATATATATATATCAGATAAATTACAAACCTTACAAACCATTCATAAAAATAGTTCTAAGGTAAGTAAGAACTTATTTAATTAAAATATTAAATATAAATAATTCACTTTAAAGAATTGAAATTTCAACTAGTAAAAAGAAAATAAACAACCTACATTATACAAACACTTTTTTATGTAACAAGCTGTGATTTTTTTATATTTATTATTATCATATTTATTTATATTAAGAGTAAGTACCTATATAATTTGATTAAAATAAAAATAATACTATAAAAAATATGAAATAATCTGAAACATTTCTAGTGTATTAATAATTATTATTTTATTACTTTTGAATAAAAGCCCTACATACTATAATATCAACGTGACCTTGGTGTTTTCTAATACAAATAACTTTATTTTTGTTATAGGTACTCTCATGACTTGAATCGGCATTTAACAGTGGTTCATAAATAGTTACTAAAATTTAAAACAATACTTATAGGTAAAATATATACGTAAAATTATTTTTTATCGCACACAGCCGTTAGTCGGGATAAATAAATTTTTAACGTTTTTATCACATCGTTACGATTGTACTTATACCTATAAAATAATAAAAAATTAACGAAGAAATATTATAGCAACATATTTTGAACATTATATTTAAAATACATTGAAACATCAAAAAAATAATACATAAACCAGTGAAACAAGAACTTATGTATACTAAAGATAGTCGAATTATTACTAAAGATCATAGACAATAATAATTTGTATAGAACATTATTTAATGTCTATCCAATTTGTCAGTAAACAATAATATATAATATTGATAAACCTAATAGGTAATATGGAAATATGTCATGAATTTTTATATTATTATAAAAAATACAATTCATTTGTACTTATTATCACTTATTATAATCTAACTATACTGCAGATTAATGAACTTATAAATCCTCATATAATCAATTCATCATATCTCTTACATAAAAAACAACAATTAATGTGATATCATTGCTTAAGGGAAAGTAAAATTCTACATAAATACATTAACTCCACCTGTTGTAAATCGTATTATATGTACTGTAAAAGAAAACCTATAGACCTAATATTATATTGTACAATATATATTATAACTATTAATCAGATACGCACCACTGCTGCATAACGACAACACCTCTGGCTCCTGGCGATCAATGTTAATAAGACTAATTATTAATATGATTTTAACAATATAACGTGTTATTATATTATTTCATATGACAAAAAGTGACGAAAAACGCCTGCGGTTTAAATGTAAATCTATAATATAAAAGCATTGCCTGAAGTAAACGAATTCACTACATACGTATATCGTGTATGTACATTAAACATTAAAATAAGGCTACTACGCAATTTAAATAAACCATATTCAACCAAATGAAATATACTAGACATATATAGTAGTAATATGTCAAATTATATGAGGTTTTACTCTTGATATAGTCCTTGTTTTTAATATTAAGTTTTAAAAATCCCAAACTTTTTACAATACAATAAAGAGTTTAAGAAAAACTTGTCAAACTTTCACATTTAAGTTACAAACATATTGTTTCACATAAAAACCTTCCAGAATAATGTTTCTTGAGAAGTTTTAGTGAAATAAGTATGAATAGGTTGTTAACTTCGTGATTATATCGTTACTTCTGACAAAAAAAAAAAAACATTTTAAGAAAAATTGTGTTAAAATCTAGAAAAATTAAATTCATATTTTGGCACGTCGTAGAAAATAAAATTAAGATAAGTGATAGATTCAGAAATAAATTAAATTAAGCGTAACTAGAACATTATTAATCAGCATACATTTCGAGGTCATTCTTCTTTCAAATTACAAATATAAAATATTGTTATCCCATAAGCATATTATTATCTAGATATTTTAATAAAACATCAAAACTACTTAAAATACAAATTTCTTAAAGAAAGAGCGTTTCTCAAATATTTAGATCTAACGAAAGTGTTTCTATTTTTTTTTTTTTTAACCTATTCATATTGTTAATACAATACGCTTTCAGTTTACAGCACATTCCTTATAATACCTACATAAATTATTAATAAACATAAGGTATAATGAAATATGATAAGCAGATCGCATAGATATTATTAGACGTTGCGTTTTAATAACATCGAAATAAGTTTATATTATAAAAATAACCTACATAATATATTATAATACAAAAAGCACGCTCCTTATTATCACACATCCATTATTCCCTGACGTAAATTTCTTCCCCAACCACCCTGCCATTTAAAAATTATACGTTAAAATATTACATAACGTTTTTAAGTCTAAAATGTAAGTAAAACCAAAAGTAATACCTAATAAGCATTTAAATGTGATGATGCTATTAAATAGCCTATGTTCTATCTGGCCTTATCATACATAAATCTAAAATAACATACAAAAGTAAGACCGATGATAGGACTGGTAAACTTTTATATTTACGATCATTTATTTTATTTTTAAATTCATATAATACTTAATTTAATTTTCCTAATCAAAATTTTAACAGGCAAGATAAAATGATAATAGTTTAATACAAATTCATACATCACGTAATTACACAGGTATAATTTCCAATGAACCAGTAGTTTTATACTCGCTGTATTCACTACAATGAATAATTTTTTTGTTAATTTGTTGTACCTACTTACTTAATTTTTAAGTAGATCAATTAATACAGTTTATGTAAGTACCGTATGAACTTAATTACCGTTTATATTCATAATTTATAAATATATATCGTATGACATACACATAATATTATATGTCGTATACTTTGTTTATTATCCTATATAGCAAGGATGGAAACTCAAAGTTAATTAAATGCCAATTTTAGAACTCTAAAATCTAGTGGGCCAAAGGTATAGAAGGTAAATAAAAAAATTTAATACAATTAACATTTATTATTTATATTTACATGTTTTAATTTAAAAAACATAATAAAATAAAATACAGAAAAACGCTAAAATTATATCAAGTAATTTGAAACGTAACACGGGCCAGATAAAATGTACGCGGGCCGCCAATTTCCCATCTTTTATATAGTATACATGCAGTCTATGAAGATATTAATTTTTTTTCCTAATTAAAACCATATGATAAAATACTGATAAAATATGTATGCAGTATATCACAACAGTTAGGATATATACATCATAATGTTTTGCGATATATTGTAACAACTGATTGAAAATTCGATTACAATAAATTGAATAAATAATACTTGTATACGTATCGTATAAAATACGACATCGCGAAGCGTCACACCTATATAGGTTATTTTATTCATTTTAATTGTGCGCGCGTCATTTTATAAGATGATGTATGGCCATACAGGTAATAAGTAATATCTATAATAATAACGTTTACATAGGTGGAAACGGTTGTGGATCACGCGGTGTGCTTTCACAATGTCGTGAAATTTTTAGGCGACGCAACAACGCCTTAACCAATATATCAGTAGTTCACATTATACACCTATCCTATACATATTACATACTACCTATAATAATTATACTATTATATTGTAATGCCTGCGTGTTATTTTAATATTATTTTGAACATATGTAATAATAAATACGACCAATTAAAAAATACATTTTTTGCGTACTTGTAAGTAGTTGTAACAACGGTGACTATTTTATGTACACAAAAGATACATGTGATACATATATATGTATTATGCTGAAGTATAAACATTCGATGACTTCTTGACCTCAACCACAGAATAGTTATCTCGATTTATAGCATAATATTATATAATGTATACACACGCACTATTATAATATAATAAACTCCTATTCATAAATCGTAACATAGAAGTCTCGTCACACGTGTACCTACACACACAACACACGTACATTAACACGTACGCTAATAGACTTCCGGTCATGCGAAATTGACTGTGATATTAAATTAACACGTTATAGATATGATACAATATTATATTCCGATAATGATGATGAGATACGTAATGTACGATGTGCACGTCATGTATATTATTTATTACACAACTATAGGGAATTTCACGATAATTTAGATGAATTTGCAAGCTTACACGGTGTTTTAAATGTTTATGCGATGCGATACGTAAACGGTAAACATAGCAAACGGAGAAAAGGTCCAACTGAAAAGATAGAAAACTACATTTAAGAAAAAAAAAATCGAATAACTACACAGTAAATAATCCCAACGATTTTCCTATGCCCAGCGACCTTATTATACGACCTAACGTAGATGATATACCTATTATATAAATGTATATTAAAAGTATACACGCCGGCTGGTTTTCCCGTATTATTATGGCGCAATGCGTCATTGGGATGGAACATCACGTAGTGCCCTCTTGCTCGGGCTATATAGGTTTATAAGTATACTGTGTGTAATATACATAATATATAATTCACATAGCCCCTGTATGGGTTATATGTAAAGGTTCTGTGACAGCGTAGTGCACGGTTTGAGAAACAGCTGTGTAAGTATAAAAGTATTAGACGAAAAAATACTATTCATTATCATCGTCATTATTACTGCTACTATCGCTCCACGGCAACACCGCAATAATATAATAAAATGTAGGTAATATAAGATTATCACGATAATAATATTGTAATGTAAAATTATGACGACGCAATGTACAACAATAACACTGAAATTTTTGTTGTTGTTCACATCTCGAGGCATGGTTTAGCCAAGACTCCTGTCCGTGAATTCAAATGAACCGACACCGAATTCCCCGCGTCCCGACGTTCGGCAAAATTATTGTGTATGAAAAAAAAAAAAAATAAATAAGAAATGAAATAAACAACCAATGGCAATTCAAAAAAAAAAAAATATACCACAACGCACGAATTACAAACCGATCCTCTTTACAGCACGCGCTATGGGTAAGACCCCGCCGCAAAGTATATAGTATACCTACATTATTAGATTAGGTATCTCGCGATGATATAATATTAAATATAACATTATAAAATGCCAAATGTAATCAAACAATTATTTTTTTAAAGTTTTTTTCTCTAGTGTCTTTAAACCAAAAACATATTTCGAACGCGATTGCGAAATAAAATTATAACTTTGTATAATATAATACGACTACGTAATATTATTTTACTTTTAGTTTTCTTTTTTAAAAACTTTTGATAAACATATTTTACAAATTTGATAACTTTGCATTTCAAAAATAATTTGCAGAAATTCATTCGTTTAAAAAAAAAAAAAAAAAACTATCCATAATTTAAATTCTAAGACAAAAAAAAAACAAAAGATTTTGTTGAAACAATCAAAATTTAATAAATAAAAAAAAATTAAAAATTCTAAGACACTTAATTATCATTGTTTTTCTTCGTCTAATGATGAAATCACTCAATGTTATAAATAGTTATGGATGTCTAATGTCTATCTACCTAATTGTAACGTAGATATTAATAATAATTATCGCTCATCAGTAATTATATAAATTTTAAAATGGCTTATGCCGTGAGCATCTAATTACAAGTTGCGTGGGAAATAAGTGATTAAGTCAAGTTTTATAATGTGATAAAAATGTATAACCTTATTAATACTATTATATTACCTAGTTAAAATTTTCAAAAGCTACGCGCCTAAATTTTGAAAATTTACCTGTTCCTCATTTTTTTTATCGAGTTATAATAAATTATACATTTAACTATAACAAAATATTCTTAGACAAAAGCAATGGTTTATTATAAAAACCTTTCTGAAAATATAAAAACATTTTTTTTTTATTTTTTCTAAGCTGAAGTAACGTTTAAACGTAGTAGAACGATAGAAAACGAACTAATGAATTACTAAAATTCCACGAAACTTCAATATTCACAATATTGAGCTACGTTTCAGATAATAATGAAAAGTCATCGAAAAATAACTGTATAACTACAGAGTATAATATCGCCATACCAATAATTGAAAAGAAAAAAATCTGTACAAGCGTGTTAAAAACCCACCGTGGCCAAACGATAAATGTGTCAAGACGAAAATCGTTGATTCGTACTAGTAAACGTTAAATAAAAAAATTTATACGCATATATATATATATATATATATATATATATATATATAAAGATATAAATCTAATAATTCCCAATAATATTATTGTTTCACGACAATCAGTTTCTACGAAACGCGGGCAGAGGCGTACCTCGACAACACTCTACTGAAAAAAACGGAATATAAAATTTGACGTTTATCTAGTCGCGTTCGCCGAAAGAATGAAAGACAGTAAAGAGTAAAGACACGTTGCGAGGGCCGCGTACCAACGGGCTACGACGATAGAATCGTTTTTCTGCGTTACAAATCGGATCGTAAAAACGAGAGAGAAAAACGCATGTAAACACGTCGGAGGCCGAATTTTATTGTTCAGTTCCGCGAGAGTCGCTACGTCGTTATCGTCGTCATCATTACACTACAATATAAATGCACAGACGATAAACCCCGTTCCCAGTATAAAACTGAAAAAATAATAATCACATTATTATTATTATTATATCGGCAAAATGGTGTAGTCGTCGTCGCCGTAATAACATTAAAATATTCGGCGAGATCTCTCTTGAAAATCTCGGGTGGTCGCAACCAGACGCAATCCTACAACATAATGGAGAGAACCACGAATACTGTACAACAGTAATAACAATAATACGACGCTACGGTACAATATTATACGCTACGAGAACGTCTACAGTCTACACACGTCGTATCAAGTCCATAGCCATTCAGTCGGCGTCGGTGGTTTGTTGTGGTTGCTAAAACCAGTTTACTCCGGTCTGTGACCGGGCTACCGTATGGTCGTCGTAGAGTCTGCGCGCGGGGTTAACGCATTAGCCGCGCGTTATGATTTTTTTTAAAAAATTTGACATTCGACTGTATGTATGACCAAATGTTGTAGTATACCTAGCCACCTATGTATTACACTATTGGAATCGCGACTAGAAAATCCGTAACGATTTGGTTTCAATCGTGTTTTTAGGGACGAAACAATTTTAGTGACGCCGGATAAATATTTGTCTACAAGTTATATTATAGTGTTGTTATTTTTTTTTTTTTTTTATTTCTATACCTATTACTTATACAATTTGCAACGCCTAAACTATAATAATATATCAAGGTACGTAATCATATTCTGATTATTCCATGATACCCTAATACTCGGAAAAATTATGTCTACGATGCATTTCGAGACTTGACGTAAAAAAGAACGCACAGAATACGTTGCAACAATATTAATATTAGGTACATACATTGACGATTACAGTTCTCGTGTGCGGTGTCGACGGCTGCTTTGACGAATCCGGTTCGGGTTATCCATAAAAAACTGTGAAACTCGCGGGCAACCGCGTATTTTAATTTTACTCGAAAGGTCTCGACGATCCGTCAGATCACTCACGGCGGGTCGTTCCGGAACGCTCGACGACACAACCGACATAAATTGTAAACGACTAAAAAAAATATGACGGTATTTTAATTACATAATACCGTTTATCACATCAAATTTTCGAACTGAACGTGAGAACGGTGAACGACGATAAACAATACACGCAACAGACACGCACACGGCAGACGCGAACGCGGCACTGACGAAAAACACGCGCACACGATAGCAGCCTGTCGACCGGTAGGTAACGGCAACGCTACACACACGTTTCGGCCAATACCGACACAGTGTTCGGCGGCGGCGGTTGTGACTGTGGAACCGCTGTCGGTCGGTGGAGGGGAACACGCGCGTCGTTGTCGGCGTCCGATCACCCGACCGACCGCCGATCGCACGCGATATCGTCGCATTGTTATTATTAAATTATTATTATTATTATACCGCGGTATAGTCACGCCGCTGATGTCATACGGTGCGGTGTAGTAGTGGATGATGGCGTCGCGCGGGGGCGGTGGCAGAGCCGCAGTGGTGCCAACGTGGTCGTTGGCGGGGCGCGGGGCCCGATCGATTAGAGTGTCTGTCCGCTGCCGACGGTGACTCCCGAAGGGTTGCTGCGAGAGATGTGAGTGGGTGACGGAGCGGAGAGCGGTGCGTCGCACTCACTCATCTCGCTTCCCATGTGACTACTGACTACTAACGACACCGCCTGACGAGACCTTGATCGCGGGGAGGGAAGAACTTACGGTTCCAAATTCGAAACGCGTTCGGCTAGAAAAAGCTAGTGGATGGACAAAAACATATTCTCAAAATGAACTTTGCTTTCCCGTTCCATCTTAGAAACAAAACATCCGTACACAATCTCCAGACCGTGGCGTCGGTGACGGCGGCTTGCCTCCCGGAAAATCTGAACCGTAAAATCGTAAAAATCGTATTCTATCTCACAACGTAACGGACGCAGCAGCTTGAATCACAATTTATTTTTTAAACGTAAAAAAAAAAACAAATACTTATTTTTACCGTTTAACTCAGAAAACAAAGAACGTTTCAAATTACCTAAAATATCCAGCAATTGAATAAGCGAATAACCATATATTAAGTGTATAAAATAATATGGTTTGACATATTATTATTTTATCAAAGGTTTATTTATTACTCAAATATTTATATGTTTTACAATAATTGCAAAATAGATATTTTATCCTAACATGATACATTGATATGTAATAACTAATAATATATACCTAAAATATATTAAATTATTACAATATCTTGTTGAATACCTATTGGTTTAATGTGTTTATATAATATGTATACAATACTATACATTAACGCAATAACGCGTGTGTCACTGTAGAATTTAACATGAATGCAATTAGCAACAAATTTACAAATCACTAATTAGTAATTTACCACTATACACCTACATGAAGGCTTCGTTTTAAGTGATACGTCAATTGTTTTAACAATTCATATTCGTCATAATCGTATTCTTTTTACTTGAAAAATATATAAAAAGTATTTAAAATAACTATTAAAAGCACTTAAAATTACTTTACCATTATAAACAATTGAAAAAAACATGTAAATACCTATGCTATATTTATTGTACATAATATAATAATATAAATTAAAAACTATATAATTAATGACGAGTATTCCGTGTCTTTAAAGTGTGGTGTACCTTCAATCAAAGTTTAAATTAAAAAAATTCGAATTATCTTTTTTTTTTTTCTTAAAATTGTTGAATGAAATAGATTAATAAATTAATCCAGTCATGTTTAAGTTAAATTAATAAACACATTTTAATACTGTGAATAACAATAATATTATTATAATGCACTAATGTAGATACAGTAGCCATGGGTAGCGTATCTTAACTGGCTTAAAAACTATAATCATAATAACATTATACCTATAATATGAACTGCTACACCCGTGATTGTAACATGTCATTTCAGCATTTATGCTTCCCTTATAAACATATTACTCTACTTATATTACTGCAGTGTGTGAAATCTTATGTAACTAATTATACTGAATGTATTGTTTATTTTCAACAGTAATCATGAATAAATAATTTATGTAGTCCCTAATGTAGGTACTTTATTTTCTTGTTTGAGCCGACGGCACCCAGGGAACTACTTTCCTAATATTTCTCTGAAATTACCCACTAATTGGGTACTTGCTTCAACAACCGGACCACTTCAATTTTTTGAAAAAATCAGTGTTTCACGTCAAATATAAAAAAGAATCTTTTAACAGTGAGTAATAAATGAACCAATGATAATAATTGAATTGTCTGATTCTAAATTTGAGTACAAAGACAGCGCTCCTTTTATTTTAATCATTAATGTAATTAAGCGCTTTCATATAGTTAAGTAACATTTGGTTTTAATTAAATAAAAAAAAAATTTTTAGTTCGTCTTAAATTTAATATATATATATACATTGTAAATGGTACAACAACCAAATAATTCCAAGTAATTATCAACTTTAAGAATTTAATTTCAGTTGTTGGAATTAGAAACAATGATTAAAGTCTTAACTTTATTTATTATTATTTGTCATACGAAACTTAATTATAATAATATATTTGGTATTGGGAATTTCTATTAAATTGTGAATAGTTTTTTATTTATCATTAAATTTGTGAAAATAGAGCTGTCCTGTTGCTATTACTACAGACCCTTCAATTTTATCTCAGAAAAAAACTGAATTTAAGTCGTAATAATATTATATTTATATTGCAAAATAAATCAATCGTTTGATTTTAAATATTTTACTATAGTATTTTAATGCAGGATTATAGGAAAAACAAATTTTTAAAAAATGAGAGAACTTCAAATGCATCTTTTATAACTTATTTACCTATATACCTATTTATTTGATCTTCTTATCTGGATTCAGACGTTTCAGTATTCTGTAAAAGTATAAAACTCAGTATGTATCGTTCAAAATACAAAACATACAACATGAAAATATTTTTTTTTATTTTTTTTATTTTGTATGAAAAGGAAAATGTAATTTAACTTATATTGAAAAATACTACCGGTCACAATTCACGATATCCTAATTTTATTTACTTATGTTTACTTTTTAGACCTTTTAGAAAAATCAAATTGACAATTCAAAAGCTATTCAGTTTTTCTAAATTTAAATAAACTATGGATTTTTAAAAGCAAATACTACAATTATCTTTGTAGAAAGTTCAATATTAATTATAGATACATACCTATGTGTACTATTATGTAGCCATGTATACTGTATAGGTACATCATAGAGTATGTTTTTTATTAACTTGCTTCATTATACACGTATTACAAATTCTATTAAGATTTTGATATTATATTATATTCTTATTAAGTACTAATATTAAGTTGTTTTAACATTATATTTAATTATTTTTGTGTAATAATAACTTTATACTTACGAAAAATCTTTCAAATATTCTTCCTTATAGGAATGTTGTTTTATGTAGATCAATCCATTACAAAAATTATGTATAAATACATATGAGTATTAAATCACAATAAAAAAAATCAATACTTATATTATGAAAAAAATTATTCTTCAAGTTTACAAAATGAACTTCACATAATACCAAAGTATTACATTACAATATTTCATGGAACTGTTATATGATATTCACATAATATTAAACTTAAATATTTTATTTTAACCAACTATAAAATTGAATTTTGATAAAACTTTTTAATAGATTAATATAACTACAACTGCCAACTGTATGTCAATTGGATAATTATATTTTTTCTTTATAAATAAATAATGAATAAATTAAAATGTTTATACTTAATAATAAATTATTATTGTTTACTATTGTTTTTCAACTTTTGCTGTATGAAACTAAGAACGATAGTATATAAATAAACATCACTCATGGTACGCATACTTACATTTTAAAGGTGTTTTTAATTAATAAACCTTTTCCTAAAATTGTTCGATGCCAAGTAAGTTTATAATAACTTGTTGCTTATAGATAAAATAAACATGTCTTTTTTTTGAGGTCACTATATAACCATGTTTTGTCAAAAGACTTTTTTATTCATTATCGTTTAAGTAATAAAATAGTATTATAAAAAGCTCAATTATTATCTCACAAACGGTATTTTTATAACTAGTTTTAACCTCATAAAAAATATTTTTACCTCTTACACAGTTTATTTAGTCGTATAAATAAATACCTATTTTAGGAATTTGTAGAACTACCTAGTACATTTATAAACTGTTCTTAATTTTATTTAATAAGATTAGAAATTTTATATTTTTAAATTATTATCAAAAACTACTTCTTATATAACAATATAGACTTTATATAAATAACACTATTTTACACAGTAAGATTAAACATAAAAGCGTTTATAACACTCAACTAATAAGTATTATTTAAATTTGTATTTACCTATAACTAATAATCTTTTATTAATTATAATTAATCATGTTCTTTAAAAATAAAGCTTACATTGTTAAAATATTATAAAAACTAAGCAGAAATAAATGATAATATCATTTGGTAACTATTTAGTTTTTGTTTAAATTCAAATTCAAATTATGATTATTATTATTATTACTATTATTATTATTGTCATGGAAAGACAACACGCCTTGATCTTTGAATTTAATTGGCACGAGGTGACATAATATAAATGAGATTTATGAATATAATTTAAATATATATTTTACATTCATTATTCATTTAGTACTTAAACAAACCATACTGGTATCAATTTTTATGTTTATAAAATGCGTTTATTTTCACTTCATAATTTATAAAATATAATAAAAATAAATAGGTACTATATAAGAAACGAATATATCCTACTACATTTAATAGCGGGTCAATCAATATCAACTAGATTTTAAATGTAGCTAATATACTTTATTTCAATTTATGATAGATTAAAACATTATTTTAGGTACCTACCTGTCTACCTATACATATGCGCAGTACGTAAAATTTATGATTATATTTTTTTATTATAGTCAATTTAATGAAACGAGTAGGTAGCTTAAGTATATAATTAAACATGAGAGTATATTGTTAAACTGAAGCTTGATAAATGATAATATATATAATATATATCAATGGATATATTATATATATATATATTTGTTTTTACACTAATGTGTTTGCGAAGTATGGATTTTCGAATTTCCTCAGCATCACGCGTATAACAGATACTATACTCTAAACATTTTGTCTTTTATCTCTAGCTATTTTCCATACCCCTGCACTGTTTACGTCCGTATCAGAAATGTGCTCATTCAATTATTATTTACGATACGGGAAAACTTTTGTCTGCCTACAAATCTTCTTCAATTTGTTTACGGTTTACTCTGCCGCAGATTCTAGAACATGCGTTTTATATCGAATTATTATAGTTACAAATAACTCAACACACATTTTTATTTAATGTGTTATA
Organism: Melanaphis sacchari; assembly: GCF_002803265.2. NCBI lineage: Eukaryota > Metazoa > Arthropoda > Insecta > Hemiptera > Aphididae > Melanaphis > Melanaphis sacchari. The sequence goes on along the minus strand of NW_020270469.1, from coordinate 1,764,276 downwards.
TTCAATATTTCGGCGTGTTATAAACTATACAACATCACCACTATTTTTATAAAATAATAACGCATATTTCTGATAACCAAAAACATTATTATGTATACACTACCTATATGCCATACGCATTGTATAACATGTATAATTCAATTATATCATCATAAAACTTCGTATTTGGTGACGGCTGTAATTATGCACGCATTTACTCCTCATTGACCAATTAGTTAGTCAGACACCTGTAATAGGTTTTTCACAGTTTTTGCACCTGCCACTGAGATTATATATATACCTACAATATACATATTTAAATTATACAATTTACAGATATTGCACATTATACGAAAGATGAAGGCATCGCAAATAAAGTAATCGACAAATTTTTCAATATTTCCATTGTAAAAATGTTTTATTACTTGTCAATTTATAAAAAATTATTAAAAACCTCACATATAATATATGAGTATAGTATATATTCACACAAATTCATATCTGCATACCAAAATAGTATATATTTGACGAGTATTACAAAATATTAGAGTAATAATTAAAGTGTTTATGAGCGACACGTTATTAATAATATATAGCTTAATATTTATGACGTTAAAAATAAGTAAAACAAATATACAAATATTATCAACTAAACTTATTGCTATTGTTTCGTTCGTGCAGGATTTTATGACTTAACATAATAATCATGGCTTACCTTTGGCTTGTGCAAGGATTTCATTATAGCTGAATTTCCTTTGCCCTAAAATCATAAAAAAAAAAAAATATTTTAATCAACTTGTTGTATCATTATTTTTTGAAATATACAGTATTAATATCATATAAAAAATATCAATACTATCGTCTATCACTAATTTCGTAATATTGTAAATATCACTAAACTTTAAAAAAATTATTATTATAAAACCACTAAAGCCGCATCACATAATATTATATATATTACATCATATTTAAAATAATAATAAAAATTACAGAATCATTGATCTGGTAAATTTAATATTATTTTTTTAAACAATACAATCCACTAGTGTATATTAACATATATAGTAGTTAACCAATATTTTAAGTACTCCTTGTCACGGTGCAAACACTTGACTTTGCAGTAATATCATTATTGTGATATAAAATAAAATTCTTTCCATCGCTGTATTGTATCTATAAATACATAAACCCCATAATTGGCTGTCAAGAACTCTTCATATTCTCGAAACAGCACTATTTTTTTTTTTCATATTTTAAGGGAAAAATTTAAATTAGGTACACCTGCAGTGGCTAGTATGTATTGTTATATCTATTGCAGTATATATGTATATATATAAATACTATTATAAATGTTATTATTAATAAGAGTATAGGTATGAAGTAACTTAAAATATAAATAATAATTAAATCTTATTATTCGAGAAAAAAAACAAAAGATGACAATAACATTGTGCAATTAAATGTATAAAAATAGTAAACATACACTTTTTGTAAAAATCAAAATTTATTTTGTTTTAAATAAACTCATCAACAAATAAGAATGAAGTACTCTCATTATTCAACATGTTCATATTCATTTCACTAAGAAATAAATTTATTGTTTTTTTTTTCATAAATTTTTCAGAAAGTTAATTTTATTAAGAATAACTTTTTATATTTATAAATGTCTATTTAATAAAACTACTTTAAAACTTGATAAACATAAATATTCTATTTCTGTTTATAAATATAAAAATAGTTTCTTATTTTAATAAACGATTCAACATTTTCCAATTCTGCGGGTTAATCTTTTTTACTTGAAGGAATTCAATGTTTCCTTCATAGATAAATTACAACCTTTCTTCACTACTGAATATGCTTTACTATAATTAACACTTTTTTATTACATTTTTCTTTAAACTATATTATAATGTTTTTAATCGGTTCAGACTTTCAATCTCTACTTCTAGCAGTTTACTCCAACCCCATAATTCCATTAACCACACTACCATATCCCCTAAAAAAAGTTTCTATATTAAAACTCCATTTTACATAATCTCAAACTAAAAAAGAAAAGTGGTCGTATGGTCACGTTGGCATCGCTGAAATAGTAATGAGATCGTCTTGCATATTATATTCCAGAAAATCTTATATATATATATATTATATATATTATGTACTTCTCCCTTCTGCCAACCATATTCTTACTCAAATGCTGCGTGGAACGTCCGGTAGGCAGCCCAAACTGTCGTCATTAATCCTTACTGCCCAACCTTCTAACCTGGAGAATATGTATATATATATATAGGTAATAGGTATATGTGTGTATTTTCTAGAATTTATTGTGGCTCTGCAGGAAGCCAGCTTCTATCTTAAGAAGTACCCTATCGTAAGCTTCTCTTGACTATACATTTATATCTTGGTCGTGAATCATAATCGAATTCCTATAGTGACTACTACTGGTAATATCTTATCGTTACTCCTATAAAACGTTTCTTTTATACACTTAACACAAAGAAAATGTCACCACCAAACCACTACGGTTTTCTCTTTATAATTATATCAATGTAAAATTATTACAGCTAAAATCACTAATTAAATAAACTGGAACTATTCAGAGCTCTCAGCATATGTATTACAGAATAATTAAAAACATAATTATTCCTATTCCTAATAATTAAATACATTTCAAATTTTGTTATAACCAGCAAAATACTTTTTTAACGTATTATATCTATAACCATTATGTTAATTCAAATTTTTTCAGACATCAAGAGATTTTTTAAACTAAAATCTACTTAATAGCACAAAAGTTAAAAACTGACTGATTTTTCACAACATATAATCACATCCTAACATATTCGTATATATATATTAATTCAAATAATTAATATTTTGATTTAAATCTTTAATTGATCCTGTAACTTATTCAATTTATAATATTGTTCTAAACACATTTTATTTTAGTATAGATGATGTAATATAAATATATATGCATTCTAAGCTTTAAAAAATTTTAAATATTTAACCAGAAATAAAAACTTGCAATATATCACAATATTTATATAAATTTATTCACATAGATCTACAATTAATAAAAAAAAAAAATAGTGTTACATAGAATATTATTCTATGCGCACTTATATATACAATATACCTTATTATCATTATTTTTTTTTATAGTATCAGAACTAAAGTATTTGCATATAATTACACTGTACATTTTGTTATTTAATTTAAATATTCTGAATATATAGTTACTAATGTTTAATTAATCTAATCAATTTATTCATCCTTTTATCATTCTGACAATACAACGTGTAATATTGATTGACTTAATCTATACATATTTCGTTGATATGTATTTGAACCAGGGCTTGCAAACGTTATACCTAATAACCGTTATATTTGACAAAAAAACGATTGAAATATTTAAATGCAATTATAACGAAAAATGATAAACATAAATAATTAAATAATATGAAATAAAACATAACGATTAACAAAATATATGATATATCATCAAACAAAACATAACGCAAAACGTTATTATATAGTATATCATTTAAAAGAAATAGTTAATTTCCAATTAGGTATTTATTAGTTGTAAATTATAATTTATAATATATATTAAAAATTTTACTTCTGAATAATGATAAACGTAAAAATTGAATAACGTTTAAATTCTGAATAACAATAAACTTAAAATTTGTACAACGTTTTAATTGTTAATAAAGTATAAAAACATTTTTCTTTTAAATGCAAGTCAAGGTTTGAACAAAACAGATAAATGAGTCACATTTAATACATTAACCCCACGAGAAGTTTAAAATTAATTCATGTTAAGTTACATCTACATATTGTATTCGTGTAGTAAATAATAAATATCTATATTTCACGTTAAGTACATACACCAAAAAACACATTTAAATGTAATTTATTTAGTAATAGAATTTATTTTCATTTCACAAATCCGAATAAAATTTTTCACACAAAAAAAAAGGGTAAACTCACCACACGATTAAACTGTTTCCGTTTTTCATTTGTACATCATTTCCGGAACTAATTTGTTACATAATAAAATAATTACAAATGTATGTTTACAACGAATTAGTTTATCGTACTGCTGTGATCTGTAATATACTATAGCTATATATAAACTAATTTATTGTATGCCAAGCATATAATTTTTATTAATGCTTGTATCGTTCGACATATTCACAAAATCAAAGTGTTATTAAAATTGTAATATTACCTAATATTTATATCATGTAAAATTTATTTTAAATTACTTGAAATAAGAAAATACATCACATGTAACAAATAATGAAAACATGACGAAAATTAATATTATACGCACGTACATTCGTGATTGCAGTTTACTTGCTTAAATCACATTCACTTAAAAAATTAAATTAATTTACAGAGCAAAAATGTATTTAAATATTTTTGAAATATTTTCCGACCTCAAGTTTAAAAAGGAGATAAGTGAGTACCTAGATACTTCCTGATATACATTAGGTGTCGAATCACTATTGTAGGTCTGTCAAAATTGAATTCAATGATTCTGAACGAAAACGGTTTATATCACCAAGTGATATGTTTTTTGATATAACTATTAAAGTCATTTATTATATTTTTAGTATTATAGTAGGTTGATGCAATTTTTTCCGAAAATATTGTACGAGTATTAATTGTATTATTAGAATTGAATTATTATAATAACATATTATATTTGTTTTATATTATATCAACTAGACAACACAAAACTTAATAATTCATTTCTGTAAAACAATAAATTAAGTAGATTAGTAATATCTATAAATAGGTAATATTTTTAATATAATCAAGAATGTTATTTTTAATGGTGAAATTCATGATGGTAAAAAATACATATAAGTTTAAGTTCTTATGAATAATATTATAAAAAAATTAATAACTTATCATTATTTATCGTTTAAATAAGTAATTTCGTCCAAATTAGAACTTAAAATTTCTTTAAAAAATAATTGTTCTTATACATATTTTAGATTTCATGACTTCAGTATGAACTACTAGTGAAAAATTCCGTATAAAATTTTCAAAAGTTATAAACAAAAATAAAAGTTTTCATGTAATTTTTACTACAAAATAATTTGCAATATTTTGTGATTTTGAAGAAATTCGTCAAAATTTCAAATGCATATAAAAAAAATTGTACCTATGTATTTTTAATTTTTATATATAGATATAGGAATAACTTTTGTGGAATCTTGTATAGAATTTATAAGAATTTTGGTCTAACAAATATTTTTTTAATCAACGTTCATAAAAAAAAAATTAAAATTTCTTATGCTAATATATAGCTCAATTTGAAAATGTTATCATAAATAACGAATGATAATATAAACATTTACTAAAAATTGCAAGTAATTACATAAAGAAAAACGAAATCAATTTTGTCAAAAATTAAATTTGAGCAAAAATATCCATTTTTCCTTAATTTTATGTTTGTTTTTGCTAAATATGGAAATAAGTACAGGAAAATTTTATTTGACCATTTTAAAGTACAAATTAGGCATAATTTTACATCTAAATCCACTTCCATTTTTTAAAATTAAAACATTTTATCGAAAACTTATTGTGTATTCGTACACAAAAAAAAATATACATCATGATAAAATCCGGTGTTGATGAGTTGCGGCCCAGTCCCAAAATAACGTACGAGTTGCGGCCCGGGTTTATAAAAGGTACGTACGAATTGCGGCCATACAATAATGTATATATATTACATATGTATGTAATACATACATGGCAATGGGATGTAAGATTATTTGAAGCAATTGCTTTATGTCTGAATTAGATAGATTAGTAGCCAAGTCTGGATGGGTGTATAATTATAAGATCTTAACATAAATATCATTACAAATATTATAATTAATATAATATAATATGATATAATAATATGCTAGTACGCTACCAAGTCACTGTGCCGGCATGCGTGTGTTGTCGTAGTTATTTTAGTTCTGTTTTATCAAATCTAACAAAAAATAACAAATTTTTAAATTTAGTTTAATTATAAATGTTTACCACTAATATATTAATTTAAATTTAAAATTGTATTAATAATATAATATAATGATAATAATACGACCTTAAATAAATATAATATTATAATGTACATTTTTTTTAGAATAGTAATTTACATTAAATTGTTAATTATTTTAAGCTTTAGTAAAACATTATCAATTATAAACATTAAAGACTGTTGTAAGAAATTTTATTGTATTTATTTATTTATAATTTAAATTTTAAAATGTGTAAAAAAAAAATTGATTCTCATTAAGGTGGTTCGTGATGTATCAAAAGTTCTCAAAGTGGTCTGTAGTAGCAAAATGGTTGGGAATCGCTGATCTATATTATATAAAAATATAACTTCCCATATACATAGCAAATCTTTTATTTATAGTTATGTATATATAATTTAGGTAATGATAATTACTTGGTCGCAACTCACCTGTAGCTAAGATATTGTCGGACCACAACTAACCTATACCTAAAATATTACCGGGCCGCAATTCACCGATCATCAATACCGGAAACGACAAGTCGGGCCGCAACTCACCCTCAGCCATAAAATCAATAAATTAATACATTCCTCGTTCCGCTTAGAATCTAAAATATACCTACAACATTTTTAATATTTTCAGTAAAATTCTTAGAAGTTAGTATAAAATTTGTCTATGTATAATTATTATGATTATTATAAATTCTACCTTCAAAGTTGTTAAAATAACGCAACATGATCATTACTCAACATGTATTTAATATATTTATATTTATATAACGTGTTTTTAAAAGAAATTTGTGATTTAAATTTATTTCATCATTTAGAAGTCAACCACTCGAGCAAATAAATATTTAACACACCACAGTAAATGCCGCAGATGAAAGTACAAATGTATCAGAAAAACGGAAATAGAACTTTTTTTCGTGGAAAAATACGTGCAAAGAATAAAATAAAATTAACATTTTTTTTGAGAGAGATTTTCAAGAAGATTAAAGTTTTAATATGGCTTGTGAGCAATTCTTAATTTTTTCCCTCTAAAATTGTTTACACTTTGATAAATCATTTTTATTTGAGTTAAATGACTATATTCCGTCTTGAATATTATACAAACAGAATAAAATAATAATAATAATAATAATAATAATAATAAATAAATGCTGATTAAACTTTATGATTTTGTTTACGTTTAATGACACGATTAAAAAAATAAAAAGAAACTAGTACAAATAATAATTTTTTAACGAGTCTGCAATCGCGCAGTGGTGAGGTGATCTCAAAGTCGAATATGATTTTATATCAAAAATTATGCCACTTGTAGTGTATAATAATAATAATACGCCGCGGGCGATAACGCGTGCATCGTAAACTTATATAATGATATAAAGTCGCAATATTTCTGTTGATTTTGAGAATCCAAACACCACGTCGCACCGGCGTACGTTATGTTTTATACATTATAATATATTTTGTCTTCTTTTACCCACTATTTTTGTCTCATACGCACATACATAAGTACACACCTAACCTATATAGACACACGATGCCGTATAAAGCGAACGTGAACAATTAAGTTTATTATACAATGCGTACAATTCGTATACGACGCAACATTCGACAAAAAAATCATTGTTTTAAGGCGTTCAAAATACACACATAAGTACATACATGATGGTTTACTGACAAGCATGACATTGGTAATAATTTTTCTATTCCAACATCCAAGCCAATAACACAATTCGTTTCAAAAAACAAAATCGTGGTAGACGCAGACGACTAAAATACCAAAGTGATTACCTCTTCATCACCACCAAATGCGTTGTTTACGAAAATAATAAACCAAGTAATCATAAAAAAAATAATTATACCATGTGCGCATTCGATGCGATCACGCGATCATTATTACACCAAAATAATACACTACACCTAAGTAACAAAGTCTGTTTCGACCTTTTCCTAGTTCAGAGATACGTACCATGAACGTATGTTTTGTATAGATTTTAATATACGAGTATAATATAGGATTACTCCCCGTATATTTTTATATTTAGATACGTAAATTATTTATTGCATAATGGGTGTAAAAACACGTATATACATTATTTTTGAAGTATTTTTAATCACTTGTACAAAGTTAAGCGATAAATGTGATTAGATGCATTTTAGCATACTATTTCAATATTAGTAGTACCTACTACTCCCATCATATAATATCATAAACTGCAGTATTTTCCTTCATAGTAAATTTTCGTTAAACCTACACATGTATTCCATTCTGCCGTTGAAGTTTCAAAACGCTTGCGTACCCAATAAACAATATATTAGATACTAGATACCAATTAAGTAATTTATATTTCAATGTTCAAATAAAAACACTCAATAGACAAATACTGAAAATGAAAACGAATCCAACAGAGTTTTTGTACCTATACCATTAAAATATATTTTGGTTTACAGAAAATGGGCCACATAAACGCAACGTGCACAAAATCGATTCACATTATAATATACTAATAGAGTTAAGACAAAAATCGCAGAATACCATTATATAACTGTAAACGAATGATTGCACATCTTCGATGAAAAATTGCTATAAAATATGTATTGAACGGTAACTAGATGCGCGTAAAGTTGCAGAAGTACTGCACTGGCACACTGGAAAATGAAAGCATGCAGAGAGCCCAACCTACCATGCAATGAATATGGCATATATAATGTGGTATATAACAATAAATAACAATATAATATGCAACCAACATTTACTCATGTACATCTATATTTATTCCGTAAATCAACTTCTAGTTATCATTGAATAATCAGTTTATATTAACACAAATATATGATACAACGCGAAGTAAAATATAAGTGAAAAAAAAAATTAATTAATTAATTCACAATTTATAATATTATATGTTTAATTTCGAAAAATATTTAATAGATCAAAAACGTATAATGAGATAAAAATATAAAATTGACAATTTAATTTAGTTACTTCACACTCTTCACAATAGGTACACAAGCAATCTTTGATTTTTAATATTTTTGTTCGAAATTTCCAGTGTCATATTTACCTCAATTAAGATACGAGTTGTTTTATGAATCAGTACATATAAAAGCTACTGTCAATAATATGAATGTAGCATTTATGAATAGATATATAATCAAGTGTAGTGTTATACACAAAATATTATTTTGTTATTTATAACTTATACTTAGCGTTAAAATAAATTATAATGAATATAAAATTTAAAAATAAAAACAAATAATTATAGTGGCATTTTTGTGTATTTAAAAATATTTTTGTTGCTATAAAACAAGTATTCTAATTATTATAATGCACTGAATGAAAACTTTAATTATTACATTTTTGGAAAACTTCATTGAGTTAAATCAATAATTCATTGATTTCATAATAATATATAGTTTCGTTTTAAAATATACATTCATTTGATTGTCTACCAATTATTTAGAACTCTTATTTAACTAACATTTAATTATAAATTTAAAAAGTTTTAAATGAATAAATATTTATACAGAAATAACATCTCCGAGGAAATCAAAATCATATTATATGGTTAAATTTATCCGAGTTAAATAATAAATTAATTTGATTATTTTTAGTTGGTACCTATATACTGTTTAGCTAAACATAATTCTTCGAATTCAACATTTTTAATAACATTTAATTAAATTTAAAAACTCGTACAACTTATATTTCCGATAGTATATTACTGTTAATTACCAAAGGTTTCTTATTTATACACATGATAGTCTAGTAGAGCCACATTAAGGAACGCATTTCAATTTGTTTCATTGAAGCTATTTAAATTGTTACACTTATCGGTTAGAAGTTACAACCCTTCCTATAAATATAAATAAATTTAAATTTAATTAAGTTTCGTGTTCATTGACCTAAAAATAAAATATTTTTATGCTACCGGTGCCAATGTATTGCAGATTGGAAATAAGGATCTTTAGTCTTTGTCACTAATGTGTATTTTTTAACCATTTAATCTTTGTTTATTTTAAACCTATTATTAAAATAAAGAATTTATATATTAAATTATATACATGTGTATATTCCAAACTTTGCATACCAAATAAATAATCTATAATTAAACTATTAAACATAAAACCAAAACACAATAAATATTTTTTTATTATTATTATCTAGGCTTTAAAAAATATGTTTATTAGCCACAATTATACGACTCATAATAATATATAATATGCATATGAATTGATGAACTATTTCTTCGTTTGTTAGCTGTTGCTATTTAATTAAGACACAGTAAGCTAAATTTAAAGTTACTTAATAATTTACAGTTCTCAGTTCTCACTACGGCGCGTTAAGTAATATAGAATATTTGTACATACCAGTTACAAAATAGTTTCGATTTTAGTTAAATACTAATAATAATCAGTGCTATCGGTAAGATCTTCGTCTAAAATGGCGAATCATATATGTATATATTATATTATATATATGTAATAGAACATGGTTAGACTGCATTATTAAAACGAACATTATGTATTATAATTATAATATTGTAATTGAATATCTAGAAAATCTAGTAATAAAATTACATAAATATACATAATAACGTATAGGCTCAATATTATATTATTATGAACGGTAAATAATAATTATAAAAATGCATTTCTATTCATACATTTGTCTTGGTTATAACTTGTATAAAATATATAATAAACACTACACTCCTATCATAAAACATTGTGCTAATTCACAAACCTTTGAGCAGATAAATATTATATTATCGTTGTATAGCCTGATAGACACTTTAATGTACTGCGATATTGTTTTTCGTAAGCATTATTCAATTTAATTACTTTAGCAAAATATAGAATCACTCTCTGAGAAAAACAGTTTAATGATTTTTAATATTTCAAAATAACTCAAGTTATAATATTTTTTTTCTTTTTCTATGTTATAACTGATTTATTTGTTAAATGTTATATAGATAACATAGCGTACTACCTACTTTTAGATTTTTTTCCTCCGTCATTAGAATCTTTTAAAAAACTTGTTAAAAAATACAATTATATTTATTTTTTTTATCACCAACATACAAGGTTTTGATAGACTTATTATAATAAAAGGTATATTTTAGAAAAATTAAAATAATTATTTATAACAAGTTTTGACAAATTTAATAAGCCTGGAATTATTATATTTATCCACTTAATAATTAGGTTAAGCTGAATTACTTATTGTAAGTCCTATTAATTTAGGACTTGTTATATATGTGCACTAAATAATCTATATCATGTTTAATACATAAAATTTAAAGTAACAAAATCATGTTTACAGTGATATTTAACTTATAATATCCGAAATTATAAAATATAAAATTCTACTAATTAGTTTATTTTTTTCAAATTAAAATAATATGTGACACAAACAGATACTTATTCAATATATATATATATATTATTTTGGTTTTTTTTAAGCCAATATATATTTTACTTTTGTTTAACTTTCGATTTAATTTTAAATAAAACAATATTTATGTTGATGTAATATAATATAATATGAAATAATATATAAATTATTCTCTTTACCCTATGCTATTTTGGGTATAAATTTATTTAGTTTATTAATTAAAATATATAAGATAAAATATCTAATGAAAATAAATTTAAATATAAATATTTCATACATAAATAGCTAACGTAAAACTCTAATATCATATTTGTACATCCTAATCTCATACATATCGATTATAAAATAAAATTGTGTACACTATACCTATACACATATAACATAAATTAAATCGTTGACTATAATATATGCAAAAATAAATATAAATATATAAAATGTATTTGAATTAATTTTAATTCGATATGTTTAATTACAGCTTAAATAAATCACTATGTTTTACCATCCATGGTTTAACCTTGTTAATATTTTTTATAAATAAATAAAAATGTAAAAATTATACTTTAATTGACGTATCTAATCTGAACCCATAAAAACAATTTTTGTAGAATTTATGTATTTGGGATAAATTGTATATAATCTTTAGGCAATTTATAAAAAAGAACAATTTTCAAATTGTCTAAATGAAAAAAAAAATTCAAATTTTTTTATTTATTCGATATATTATATAATATTACATATATCCTGCATAATTAGGTTCATAACGAAATTCTTTTTAATTCTATATTTCTAACCCCAGTTCGTTTTTACACGTATTCTCTTATTCACAAAGCCACTTAGGCTATTTCACGAAGGGCTATTATTACGGCCACTAAATTGCGGGAATCATAAAAATAACGGAGTATAATAACCACGCGAGATTTCAAACTTTATATCCACATAAGATAAGTGCTGCAATTTGTACAATAAAAATAAATAGCTTAAGATTTTCATGTAAAAAATTAAAACAAAATAAGCTCAAATTTAGAAGGGATTGTGAAAAAATTAAATGTTTAAACTGTAAAGAATACTATAAGTATATAATAAATGTTAACTTCTAAATTAATTTACACATGGTACTATAGTTAGGAGTAAATATGCAATTTATGTTAAACATTTAAATTATCTTAATCAATTTAGCTTATTGAAAAGTCTTACTCTTTATACAACAAAACACAATAACTGTTAAAAATAGATAAAATTGTACTTAAATCAAGCAACGTGTATAATAAAATAAAAAATACCAGTCCCAAAATACAATAATCACCTTTTTGGTTTCTTTATACAATAATTTTACTTAATATTTGACATTATAGCTATATACAGCTTATAGATAATAGAACATAACTTATAAAGATTACGTGATAATTAGATACACTTTCTTGAAATATCTCACATGATCAAGTTTACGTTTTTTTTTCTTAAAAAAACAGTAAAATTAATCTCCAAGTCTCCAAGAAACTATGTACCTACCTATCTTAAGTCTATATGAAGTCACTTTATAACGAATACAGGTATTTTTCACGTTAAAGTTTCATTTTAAGTAAACTACAAAAACTTTTCATAAAATAGAAGTCTATAAACATAATGAAATAAGTAGTGATTCATTAGGTAATTTATTCTTCTACACTCGTCACCGAACATCAATCATTCTCGACATAAATAAATAATGATGTGTTTTGTTTATTTCTAAGAAAAAATATTTTTCGAGAAAAAATTTTAAAAATTATTCATAAGTTCATAAATCAGCACTATATAACAATGCTCTTTGATGAATCGTCCACACTAAACCAACAATACAAGTATTATAGCAAAAGTATGTGATTTAATCTATTGAAAATGTATTAAAAGATAGCTTTATAATAATATATACCTACATATAATTTATACTATGTATACCTACTATAGATAAACAGGAGATATTTGATGTAAAATGTGTGAGAAGTACAAAAATTGAAAATTTAACTTTGTAATCATATTTTTAAAAGACTGTTCAATCATAATATAGCTGTCAAATCCTCATACAACTTTTTTTAACAATTTCAGCTGGTGTATATTATGCTACATATTTTAAATTCCAGAAAATTTGAAATTGCTTCTTCCAAATAATATTTATATATAGATACAACTTATTTATTCCATCATAACAATGTCAATTTAAAAATAAGCTAATGCTGATAACAAATAATTTATTTCTTAAAATCAATTGACAGATAAAATAGAAATCTTATTACTTATTAATAAAGTTTAATAAACAAAACAATTATAAACAAGTTGAAAAGTCAATTATAAAATTATAATAATTAATAGCTATTATAATACCCCTACATATTATATACAAGTATACTCGTATATATATATATCGGTTAAAAGGAATATAAAATATACGTTTGTATATTTACATTGAATAAAAGATCAGAACACTATATAGTAAACCCAAAAACAAGATAAATACAAGCTTGTGTTTACAGTTAAAAATTGCATGGGTATTATTCAATAGGACGCGACATTTTGTATGGGTTGAAAAATGGGTCTGTTTGTAAAAAAAAAAAGTTTACTCCATAATTCTTGTGAAATACTCACGGTTTATCTTTTGTAAACAACAGTTAAAAAAACCCATACTCATCTAAAATTTATAAGGAGCATGCACACATGGTCGTGCAATAAATATTACTGGACACTCATTTCATTTATAAGATATCAAAAAGTAATTATAAAAAAAAAATCTTAAAGAGGTTGTAGTTTACAGAATTAAATTTAAACGCATTACTATTTCTATAAAAACATTAAGTTTGAATACTGAAATAGTGTTACTGGATGGAGATTACTAACTACTATTGAGGGACCAACCATACATCATTCAATTTTTTGAAATCCTATACTAAATTTACTATTTTTTTTTTTTTTTAATTTTACTAATTGTAGATTTTCATATTTATTTTTAGTAAAAAAAATGTAAAATCTACATTTAAATTTATTTTTATTTTACTATCATCTTATATAATAGTTTAAATTTTTAAAATAATTTATCAATTATGATACATTATTTATTGATATGTAATTTTCTTTAAATAAACATGGAAATTAAAAAAAAATAATAAATTGTATTAAAAACTGATAACGAAATACCAACATTTTTTCTTGAAATGCAACACATAAATAACTTAATTATTTTCAATAAAATAACATTAAAAATAGGTAGGTACCTACCATTATAAAATCCCATCATCATTATTCGTTTATTATCAACTATATTAATTTCAAAACTAAGACCACGCTTGTCTTACGATCATGAAGAACAAATACTATATATTAGTGTAAAAAAAAAAAGCCGATTTAAAACGTCTTATTCACATAAGCTCAATATTATAAAATGAAAGTAAAACTTTTTTATTCGCGTATACTAAAAACTAAAGACGATATCTGTGCGTAAGATTTCGAGTAGATTCCTACAGTTGTTGTTAAAGCTCAACGATAACGAAATACACTATTTTGTTGTATACGTGTAACGAAAAACAAAATGTATCATAAAGCAATTTGTTATGCTAGTAAAAGGGTAGCAATGAATTTTACATGGTTATTTAAAATTTAAAAAGCACTATACTACATTGGACTTATCAATAATAAACGGAAACATTCGGCGTACCGAAACATATTATGATTATATCAAGTTAAATTCACGGTATACAGTCAATATACATGTGTATATAATATATGCGTTACATTATATCATATACAATAGAGTACAAAAATTGAGCAAATTTTTTTCGATATTAATCGACAAGTTATCGCGTGTAATATTATTATAATATATTATACTTATGCATACAATCACAATATCACAGTAGTTGTTAGAATATACTACAGATAACTATGTATATGTTATATGTATAATATGTATTATATACCATGTTTATATAATATATCATATAATATACGTTCTACATAACAAGTACCCGCCAATTCGTCTTTCCATATTTTGTTTCTAAAGTAAAAAATTCATTTCAACGGCGATAAAGATTTTACGATGTTATTTAACATAACATATACGGAAGTGTATATTGTCGTCACACACGATGGAACTTCATCAGTATCTTAGGTATTGTCAATTTCTCCGTGTGTATATTGACAAGATTTATTTTATTACTACCTCAATTTATCCTTAATTCGTACTTTACAACTTTTGCGCATCACTGCGGTCCCCATATAAAATGTATAATACTATACGTACGTACATTATACGTATACACTCGAGAACACATAAAGTCTCATTGAACACTTCTTAATATTCGTTAAATGGATGACAGTTATAAGATTTTTACAACTTATTAAATGACTACATCAAAAGTAGAGTTATGTATACATTCGGCAGTGGGTGGATCATGAATATAATCTCCTCTCTTTTTTTTCATATTTACAAGTTTAATTTAATTTAAACCAACAATTTTCCTCGCCTCACGAATAACTTCTAATTATGCTAAGATTTCGTTTAAAACTTCACCTAATACAAAAGTAAAAAGTAGGTTATACAATTAAAAAAAATAAAAAGTCTACTTTAAATAAAATTTATCATTCTCAAATATAACATAATACGTGCACCTTACGAATATACAACATACCAAATTTGCATTCATAAATTTTAATTTTTTATTATTATTGTTAGTTATAAATCATATTAAAAATAATATTAGACGAACTGTTACTAAGCTTTTTGTTTTATATATATATATATATATATAAATATATCATAATCTGTTATACATAAACAATACAAATAACAATCATAAATAAGATGTTATAGGTACAATAAATAGAAAACAACTGAGAAAAATAACATTAAACACAACTTCTCAGTTATAAAATACTAAAAAATGTCGTTAGATCATTGACCACCTGGATAACAAAATTCACTGATCACAATCACTTTATGTATTCAAAAGTTGTTCTAGGCCTATGAATGTTCGTAATATCTCTAATGAGATCTGTCTAGCTAAGACAAGAGTCTGGTGATAGTGTTGTTAAAACAATGTAATTTAATAATATAACATCTACAATGAGAAATTTCACAAACGAGTAATAATCTGTGAGGCCTCTAGTTAAGACTAAGTAAAATGTAAATATGCTAAAATTAGGGCTTATATAGTTGTAAAAACTGTATATTGTTTTATATATTTTCGATTTATAGCAGACTAAGCTAAAAATCCGAACTAATGATGGTATATTAAAAATCAAAAATTTAAAATGCTTATTTTGTATATTTTGTCAATTTTAAGGAAAAAGTACATATTTCATTAATTCTCTTACGCATATTAAGCATATTTAATTTTTAAAAAAATGATTTTTTTTTTTATTAATCTATGAGTTTTAAATAATATTCAATATAAAACTCAATATTATTTACACAATAGTATTTTTGTCATCGTCACAATCAAATATTAATTTGATAACAACGGTACGAAATGCATTTAAACTATACCATGCTAATATGTCGAAATATTATATGATCATCAATAAGTGGTCGATTTAATGGGCGTAACACTTTTTACCTTTTTACCTGAAAAAAATACGAAACGATTGCACACAAAATTAATTTAATTTTATACTGTTGACTAAAATGATTATAGTTTAAATATAGTTCAAAATCTAAACTAGGTGTTTGGTCGAAACAATTTTTTTCGATTAGATTTTTATTTTTGGAAGATGTAGCAGATGCTTTTGCTTATTTAATTGAAAATAGCCCTACTGATAATTTTGAATTCACTAGTTTTATACTCAATAATTACATGTCATCTGATACCGATTTTCCACCGATTTTATGGGCAACTGAAGCTGAACCTTCAACAGAGACAAGAACTTAAAGATAATTAGGTAAAAGGTGCACAATCATGTTGTATTTTCTCAAATATAAAAAGATAAAAAGCGCACATTCATGTTGCAACGTGATTTAACTTACCGTATGTAAATCTATTTATTGTTTATTCGTTAATAAATGTGTTGTAAAAGATTTTAAAATTCCAACCAGTTTTCATCACATTTATAAATATTAAATATAAATTTATTTTTCTACTTTTTACATTTGTTTTTATGTAACAACATTAAATGTTTTTTTTTTCTTTTTGGAATTTCTAATAATTTTTTTTTTTGCTTAATTATAATTTTTTTATGAATATTTTGCCTATTAAAACTCCTATAACTTCTAACTTTTATGTAGATATATATAATATATATATAAATATTATTAACTATTAATCTATAATTATTAACTATTGAAAAGCAAAACTTTCCATTATAACTTATACACTGAAGTTTTAAAGACCTGACGGCGCGCATTCACTTGTTCTCATACATCCACCCATGTGGTACTGATACATGTGAAAATTTCAATTTATAATATGCAGGTATTATAACAATATTAAATAATATGTTTGAAGTGCATCGCGAATATATGAATAGAGGTTTAGATAATAATATTATACCAGATGATTCATCAAGCACGCTCATTCATTTTTGTTATCTAATAAAGCAGTTATTCAAACTCTGATTATTGCAGAAATTTTTAAATCTTTTAAATCTACCTCTTTTGAGATTGTTTGTTCTACTAAAGGAGTATACAGTCGTTATACAAACTACAGTTTTTCAAATAAAAATTTTCTTTTTTAATTTTAAATTATTTAACGGATAATTTTGTTGAAAATTATTTTGACGTATCAAAATTAAAATTCAATTTAATTTTTTGTACTAAGAATAAATTCGTATGATAATATTAAATTTGACTTTGAAAGATTGGAGGCTTTGATAACTTGAAAATGTTGGCAATTAATAGTAACTTATCAACATTTGTAAAAATTGTTCAAGTATAATTAACACTAGACCCAATATACATTTATTGTAGATTTTTGTAAATCTTTTTTTAAAGATTACTGATATATTTATTTTAAAAACTACTTGTACGAATTTTCGTTTGGATAAATAAAAATGTTATCCACTAAATAATTTTCAATTAAAAACGTGGATTCTATTTTGAAAAATAGAAGCTTATACGTATATCACCACAGGTCATTCCTTAAATAAACCAAAAAAATCACAAGGTTTGTAAATATACTTATACTATATGCTTAAAAATTTCAACAAAAAAAAATATTAATAAATTGAAAAATAGAAGTGAGCACACTTGGTAAATCACTTCGTATTTATGTGAGCTCAACTTTTATGATATATATACATAATAATTACTATAAATATTTCGTACAACCTGCAAAACGTCGGCAGTAACAGCCGGCAACTTGTAAGGCAGTCCGTATGGGTGCGGGTATTGTGGCGGTAGTCTGGTGTCGATGGCGCCAGTTCCAAGCACGTTCAGTTCGGGCGCAGCGGCTGCACCGACGTCTTTGACCTTTAAATTGCTCTTGAATGGTTTTTTGGCGACTGACGATGAGGACGAAGACGTCGGTTCAGCGCAGCCCGAGGGCCGTCCAGCCGTGAACAGCTGATGCTGGTGCTGGTCGAGAGCGAACGTGACGCGTTGTGACCGGCCAAACGAACCGCGGCCGCCGGACGACGACGACGACGACGACGTGGACACCTGGCGTCCCGCGGCCGTGAACAGGTCCGCTTCGGCCACGGTGACGGCGGCCGGTGGCGGCAGCAACTCTTCGGCGGACGCAGTTCGCTTGTTGATGAACATCGGCCTGGACGTGGCCTGGTGCTGGCCACAATTGCACGACGACGACCGCGGCGGTTTACCACAGTCTACGCCGCCATTGTGCAGTTGCATGTGGTAAGCCGAGACTGCCGGTGGCGGCGGCGTGGGCGGCAACCCGGATGGCACGATGCCGGCGTTCTGCAATTTCGTTCCAGCCGCCTGCAACTTCTCCTGGATGAAAGCCCGTTTGGCGCCAAAGTCCGGGTCCCGGGCAGCCGCCGCTCGGCTACCGGACTGCATGGTGTGGTAGTGATGGTGATGATGGTGGTGATGCACGGGGTTCCGGCCGTCCGCGCTCGAGCACCGTTTTGTGAATTTTTTGCGCCTGTAGTCGAACGATGGTTCGCTTTGTGTAGACTCAACGTCCGTCTGAACTCCCGATGGCGGGGCCCACGACGAACGCACCGACGAGGAAAGCATCGTTCCGAACCGTGACTCGGCGAGATTTCCCAGCGATTGACGCCGGCACGCCGCGTCTAACGTCGCCGACGAAGGCAGTATGCGTGGACACGGTTTAGCCACCACACCGAGCGCCTCGGCCGCGCTGATTTTCCTACCATCCGACGACGACTGCTGCTTGTTCTGTTGACTGTTGACCGCCAGCAGTGCGGGCGACGAACACCGACTACCAGCCGATAATCGGAATGACGACCTGGCCAAGTCTTTTGCCGGTGGTGATAAATTCTTCTCTTCCACAGTCACGTCGACCGGCAGGCTGCCGCGTTTCTCAGTCGGCGGCGAGGACTCGGCCGTGACCGCCTTTATCGCGCTGTCTGAATGGTGTCGGACCTTTTGCGGATGTACATTCTTGACCGGTGACTCGATGGTTCGCACCCAAATGTCCGCTGCGCCATCATCCTCTCCGTCGTCGTCATCGTCATCGTCGTCGTCGTCATCGTCGTCGTCGTTATCATCGTCTGTACTCTCGGCCAACGTGGAAGTGCCCGAGTCCACTTCAACGGGAAGCTTCTGGTCGACTATTGTACCGGCAATGACTGACGACGGTTTGACGGCACATCCGTTTTCAAACTTGCTGATCAACGCCGAAGCGGACAAGTCTTCGTCCGGTTCAGCGGCCACTGGCGATGGTATAATAGGCGGCGGTGGTGGTAGGTTAGTGTCTACGTCCGAAACAACGGTACGAGGTGGCGATGGTGGCGGCGGCGGAGGAGGAGGTGACGAAGCGGTCACCACCGCCGGTTCCGGTTTCTTGCAGACCGGTTCCGCAGCAGATCTTTTCGCCGGCACTGTGGTCAATCTAGTCTGTTCACCCCTAGGCGGCACCGGGGGTGGTTTCTGTTTGCCCGTGGCCGTCGTCCCTTGCGCTGTAGCTGTGGACGTCCTGACCGGCGGCGTTGGAGCGCCACTGCTGGCGCCACCGCCGGTGCCGGAAAACGTGTGCAATACGGACGCCGGCACTGGGGTTTGGAGTTGTGGCTGCGGCGGACGATGATCGGCGGCGGCGGGTGAGGCCGCCAGGTAAGTGAACGGTTTGCCGAACGCCGCGGCCGGTCGCATAGTGTTGACGGAAACTATACTTCCGGTCGAACCAAGCTCGTCGCCGAATGATCACATAAAAATCGCGAGTGCCCGATCGAACCGACGGACGGAAGGACGCAGTGTTCGCGAGCGTACGGCGGCGCAACGGACGATCAAAAACGGAAACGTACACGCACCGCGGAGGAGATATTATTATAATGTGTAGTATGCGACTCTCGCGACAGCGGAAAACGTCGTCGGTGCACAGTGGTGTGCGCGCCCCTCTCGAGAGAGCCGCCGCGTGCGTTTGCGTGTGTCGTCGCGAACTGGGGACCCGACGCGAGCAGCGCGGACGGCCGTCGAGCGGCGGCGGCGGATCGAACGGCCGGCCGTGCGCATGACCGTTGCAAAGGAGCGCGCGACGTGCCGCTCCGAGGCGGCGGGACGTGCAGGAGGTCCCTCTGTGCGTGCGCGCCGCGGAGGAGTAATACACAGCAATTATACCGTGGAAACACCCCGTCCCGCCGTTCGCGCAACGATATTATATATATCATACCGTCGCCCTTCCGCGCGGCGGTGTCGTCGCTCGCCAGCCAGCAGCTTTTCATCTCCAAAAACGAATATATTTTACTCTGCGCGAAAAACCTAACCTATAACAACACGTTACACGCCGTATCACCGCACTGTTATTATTATTATTATTATTATTATTTTACACTCTTTTGATATCGATCAACTGGATATACATAATGCACGACACGCCACGCGCACGCTATACATTTATGCACGGCAGCAACAATATACGGCCGCCACCGCCACCGCCGCTGCCACCCCAAAAATATTTCGTTTTTTTTTTTTTTTTTTTTTAAACATGTATGCACGTATGCGTATAATATGACGTACGAGATCATACATTGTTTTTTAAAACATTTCACATTAGTTGATGTATGCGTGGAACATATTTTTATTGTTTTGAGTGTTTTCGATGATGTTGTCGTGATTTTTATCGTCATGCTATTGTTGTTGTTACATCGACAAGTAATATCACACCTGTTTGAAGTGTTTTTAGGAAATTCCGAGACTTTGGCATACGAACAATGATACAGCGTTTCCCGCTCCGTCACAATTACTGAATAACTCGGTAAATACGTAAAACGCGATTATTGGCAATAATGTACTCGATCACTGCCGTGCTTAGTTATAGGTACTAGTTTACGAGTAAGTCGATGATTTCTTATTTCCGGTCCCAATTAATTTAATTAATGACGTTAACTATAAAGTAACATTATACTGTTAATAGACGCGTGTCTTTAAAGATACACTTTTATTGCATTCCTGTTCATTTTCGTTTACCTACTTGTAAATTATTACGAAACCCATTGACATTGATTACATACATTAAATTTATTCCAGCTATATAGTAAAATATGTATTTGTTACTCTAAACGTGGAAAATGTGTGTTTATATTATAATTTATTGAAATGAAATGTCCCTCAATATCAAAAAAAAAAAATTCTTCGGTTCCCTGTCGTTTCGCGAACAATATAATAATTTATGATGATCGTTAATAAGTATAAATCTAATATTTATTTATTTATTGAAAATATGAGCAGATTTTCCAATAGTAAACGATTACAAAACCACTATTGTAAATATATCTTAAATTAACAAGAAAACGTAAAAAAAAAAAAAATACAAAAATATTGTGTGTAGTTTTTCTTTTTGTAAATTTACTCCATAAATTAAAAGGTTATCCTCTTCCTCTATCATGCCTAGAAGGCTAAAAAGGCAATGGGCAAGAGATCTGCTCAATACTTAAAAAAAATAAATAAATAAAATTTAAATCCTAATTTCTTGTCAGGTGGCACTACTGGGAGCCTTCCTTCTCTTTAATTAATGTTATTTTATGTTCTTTAAGTCACCACACTTACTCATTATACACTGTATTTATAGATTGTAAATATACTTATTTTTAATAAACAAAAAAAAAAATTTACTCTTACTTTTTTCAAATTAAAAAAACCAGCACTACTATAAATAAAAAAATACTAATGATTAAAACAGAATAAATTTATTGAAAAAAAATTAAAATGTATACGACAAGTATAATATTATAAAATAAATACATTTATCACTACAACTTAACTAAATCTAAACAATCTTATAAATGTAATGACCGGTGGAGAATTATTTCAATTAATCTAATTTGATTATAGTATTTAATACTCAAAGAGTAAGTCTTGAATAATATAACGCAATTTTATCCATAACAAAATTCCTCTAAATTAAGTTGGTTGGCAATAACGTTTCACTCAAGTTTTAATCGTACCAAATATGTTATAGGTATACTGCTGTGTACGAGTATATCATATAAAATAATATATCAAACAAATAATTTCTTTATTTTATTGTACTATTTTGTACTACATTATTATTTATTATTATATTATAATTTTATACATAATATTAGACCTTATAGATCTAGATAATACGTATTTGCGATATATATCGACAAATACTAAAACAGAATATGTCAATTTTAAATTTTAATTAGCTAAAAATAATTTTAAAATTTCAGATTTATATTGTTAATAAAAGCTACAAAATTAACTTTAAAAGTGCAACTTGTAAGTGCTGTTTGTTTTCTTCTTTATTATTAGTTACTCATTGTAATATATATAAATGATCATAAAATAAAAATACCTATAAATTCAATTTTAAATATTACGTATACAAGAAAGTAAATTACCAGTAACTATTAAATGTTTATTTTAAATTCAATACTTTTAAGTTTTAATACACATATTACATTTATTATTTTCATACAAGCTTTATACAAATAAATAATTCTCATAACTATCGATTAACTATTTAGCAACCATTTCTTGGAAACTGTAATTATTGTAGTTATTTTGGATTTTGTCAACTTTAAGCGGAAAGATGAATTTAGGTATTGATTTTACAATGATATGTTTTTTACTTTATTCATTGAACACGTTAAGTATTTAAAAATATGCTTTGATTTCCGAGCATATTCTAATTCTAATTTTAATAGCATATTAATTGGATTTAATTGGTATTTTTAAGAAGTCAACATTAAAAATGTCTAGCATTTTTTAAAATAATTAGCAAAAAATATTATATACCTATTAAAACATACAAGTTTTTAACTTAATATATAATAAAAATTACTTTTAATTAATTATTTAATTAACTCAGTGCATTGTGAGATTATTTAAAGTGCATACGTGCAATATTAATATTATATGACAAACATACAAGCACAACAATCATAATAATTATACGAGTATATTCAAAAAAAGTTCAGAATAGTGAATACCGACCACATTGATATATGCTACGTCACCAATCAAGTAATATCTATCACTTTTACGTATTACAGTTACATACGTCATCAATGTGAATCAGATTTTAAACGAGCTAACGGTAATGCACGGTAATATACCTACTTACTACTTGATAGATGCTCTAGTATAACACGACTATATATTTGTCAAATTTGAAGTCAAGTTACCCAGTTATATTTTACAAGATTTTTCTTAGATTCTCAAAATCTATCCGTGTTTTAATATATGCAAATTATTAATTCTATTCTTTAAATAAAATTTGTGTATATGAAAGGTACAACTATTTATTCTAAAAAAGAAACCTGTAAATAATGTAGATGACTTTGTGCATCATATCTTAATGTGACGTAATCTTTGAAAAATGAACAGACCGGAATTGGCCCAAACTTGTGTCGACTTCTACACTGTAGCATGGCAAACAATAATTTCAGAGGCAATTGCTTCTGAGATTTTTTTAAATAAGAGGGTGGGTATAGTGTGAGCATTTTCAGTTCATCACGCCACTAAATCATTGCCTAACACGATAATGGTTCGAAAAATGTTAGATTGTACACAGGGACTGGCCCTCCCCCCGCCAAAAAAAAATGGTATAGTCATAACTCATTACTATATATTAACCGAGATAACTGTCACCTATGAATTTATATAAATATTCGATAATACATTGTAGTTCTGTGAGATTTAGGTTTTGAGTGGAGTGTAATTGTTTAATTGTGTTCATAAGATTCCTGTTGATAGTTACTATAGTTAGTGTTAGTTTTGCACTCGAGTGTATGTATTATCCGAATGTCTGATTTGGTCATGACAATAATATAGTTACATGTCGTAACAACTTCGTGACGTGCACAAAATGGCATACGTCGTTTGTCTATTATCAATATTATAATTGTATCATTATCGCGTTCTCTTAGAAAATCAATTTTGTTCATATAATTGTCTCGATGCGTGGTGCACGTTTATTTATTAAATAATGACAGTACTTGTTCAATGAGAAAATTCAAAAACCGGTAGCAATTTTTGCGCGGAATCTGCTCTTTACTCGAATATTGATAAAATATCTATTTATTTTTTTATGCGATGCAATGATCTTCACCTGTATTTAATTATATTAACTATAATAGCATGAGCATATATTTCAGGCATTGCCCAACGCTGCTTGTTATTGGTTATTATAGTTATTACGCATATAAGGCCATGCCAAGCGCCGTCAACGATTGCTTGTTACGCAGGACGCCGCTCAACCTCTCTATAGGTTTCGACTCTTGTCTACGATCGCTATTGAGCATGAGACCACGCCCATTACGTTGTCGTGGTTAAGAGCCGATGTCCAACGCACCAAGTACGCCGCCTTACATTCCGACTGATCCCTAGAATCTATTTATCTACAGTTCTTTTATTTGATTGGTAGTAATCGCGCAATTATTTAAACACATATAATATTAACTCCGATTACATAATATCATTACATCTAATCAAAACATTCGATTTTGATACGTGCATAACGACTAACAAGCATTATACCATAATAATTTATTGTGATCACCGGATGCGTATGAGGTCATCAAAAATAGATAGGTCGAACAGATTTATACAGGTTGTGTCTTATTGCAGCCGGTGCGTATTAACCCGGGTTAGACCCGCGCTCCATATAATACATAGATGATAGATCCAACCCGCGGCTAGGCTAGCGGAAGATAAGTAGTAGCTTTTTAGTATGATAGAGAATCCTTCCGCTAGTATTCAGAATTAATGCGTGACAAGCAGCCTGTTAGAAAATCGACCGCATTCGAAAACTCATGTACCTATTATACAGCGAATATTGGCCGAGAACCCCCATCACGTTGAGCATCGAGGGTTGCAACAGAATACGTATAATAGGTTAATACTAGTAAGTTCAAAGTAAGGACATAATATGCATGGCGTGATTTACAATACACATTCTTTGATTGGCGTAAACAATAATTGTACATTACATAGAGTTATAAATAAATTAATACATTTATTAATACGCCCCGATTATGCGTAGAATCAAATTATGAGTGGTTTACACCTCATTCTATTACAATTATTACATATTACCTACCTTTTTTAATAATTAAAAAATAATATTTTTGTAAAATGTTTGAATTAATGTTTAGCTCCATAACATAACTTACCTTTCCCAAAATGCGTAGATACATAATATATATATAGTAGATTGAAGATATATTGGCAAATAAATGTACCCTGAAATCCTGAACGTCCCAAGATTTATGCACGGAATTTCGTCACTATATACGGACGTGAAAAACAAAAAAATAAAAACTGTGTAACTGAAAATCGAATGATGGAGAAAATATCTGTAACAGCAGCCATTTTATCGCGATAACAAAAAGTGACCAACAGAAAATATCGTGGTTTCCTACTTGTGTACCATATAGGTACCTACAACATGGTTAATGCGGTTGCTTCGGGTCTACAGCTTGTCACGGTCAAACCGCGTGTTAGTCTATAACTTCGTACCCATATAAATGTTTCAGGCGAAAACTTTTCGAAGGCATTTGTCCATGAATACCACAGTAAACTTATACAAACCTGCGGTCCCCCAAGCGCCACTGGCAATCGTTGTCATTGTATAATATATGTATAGTTATATATTTATTCAAAGAATTCGCAGCATACGGGTAACCGTAATGTCCGTCAATCTTATTTATTTTAATAGTCACTATCATTTAATTTACAATGGATTTTGATCGAACCATCGTGATCCACGAATGCGCACAAAATATTATAGTGATTTGCAGTCCGTCGAAACTACAATCTTAAACAAACCACCATATTCTTCAGAGAAAAGAACACGTAAATCTCAAAACTACACTTGTATTTTCACGAAAATTAAGCAAAGGCTGACGACACATATCACTAAAAGTTTTCGTATATTTTTCATTTTACAAAATTTTACAAGGATATAATTGCAGTAAAAATGTTTCAATTTTTCAAGTACAAAAAAAAGGTATGTATAAATACAACATGACCTTTAGTTAAGATATTTAAATGTATAGGACTACTTATACCTACAATAATTATATGATAAGATAACGAAGAAGTTCAAACAGTTTACGATAAAATTCGAATTTTTACTTTAATATGTATTTTATCTTTTACCAATATACAGTGTCAAATGTTCCTTTGTACATTTTATTGTACTGACATATTAATACAAATTGTTCATAAACCTCTGCTATTTGTTATCATCAGATAAAATCGATAACAATTTGTTCGAACATAAACATCACAAAATATATTCTATCAGTAAACCTCGGAAAAAAAGTCGGCCGCAGTGCACAACTTATTTCATAAGCAACAGCGACCGTAAACTCAAAACCAGTAATTACTAATAATCGAACTCATTAAACTTTAACATTCACCGTGTGTTATAATTGCTAGATATTATTAGGTATTATTATTATAATACATTATGTTTTATTCTTATATGACACTTATAATATTTATTATGTATAACTATTTTCTTGTTCCTTATTAATGTAGTCGTAATTGTGTGTAATTCTCTAGTATACAACTTCAAAATGTAATGGTAAACAAACTTTGATTATACTTGTGTAGTATAATATAGTAGATACTTCTCTCTCACTTATTCTCTTTTTCTCTAGTCTCTCCCATTCACTCTTATTTGTTGGCCTTGTTTAATTTTAATTCTTATTTCTTGTAGATTAAGCTTGATTATTTTTAGTAATATGACAATATGTAAAAAATCTTTCGCAAAAATAATAATTAATAAAATGTATTCGTATATAGCTATAACTAATATATGTAATACTGCAATTAAAAATGTTCAACTAAATAAAAAAATAAGATGAAAATAAATTTACGTAAATACAGAAAATACATTTTAAAATATTATTATATCTATTACATTATCATAAGCGAAATGCTGGTAAATGTATGAATCCCTGAGATATTCTACACATATGAACATATCCTTAGGGGATATATTATGAAAGTTATATTTTTTATAACCTTCATTTCATATTAAACGTAGGTACCTATATAAATGTCAATAAGCTTAAATATTTAGAATCTATACCGCGTTACATGCGATCAGCGCTGAAGAAAACTAAATCACAATAAATTGCGCATGAACTCTAATCCAATATAAAGTCTTAAGTAAAACAGTTTAATATCATAGATATAGTGTAGCTAAATTGAACAAAATCTAAGGGCTTAAAGTTTTAGTAGTATTTGTACCAAATAAATATTTTTAAAAAAAAACCATGTTAAAAAAAATATATATTTATACATAAATAAAAAACGAAATATTATAATAGATGAAAAGGAAGTTCTATAACACGCAATTTTAAATTAATTATAGTGCTCATATGAAAAAGTTCAAATTAAAATACTAATAATAGTCTATTAATAATAAATAATAACAATAATATTAATGTTTTCAAATAAAATAAATGTAATCAAATCCATACATTATTTACAAGTAAACTAATATAAAATTAAATTGAAACAACTAAAATGATATATAAGTATATATATATATATATATAGTCTTTGTCCTTAAATAAGTAAACAAGTCATTACTTACTGAAGTCCCAATCCCAAACAACTATTGCAAAGTTAATGAGGTACCACGAAATATTTTAGTTGGATGACCTTATATTGAAATAGGGTTTTCGGGGAATGAAAGGGAGCACCAAAATACACAATTTTAGGTAAATTTCAATTTTTCGACCCTGTCAATACGCGCATGCTTAATAAAACTTACCTTTTTTCAAATGGCAATACCATTTTTTTTCTACAGATTCGCTTAAACTGCTTAAAGAACTTTTTTTTTCAAACAATTTTCATATGAAACGTTTTTTTATAACTATAAAATTGGTAAAGTTATAATATGTTGGAAATTAAATTTACGAAAAATCTGTCTTTAAAAAAATTTTAACTAAGCTCGACTTAATTTTACGTGAAAATAGAAATAATATTTCCGATATTATAAATTATCTGTTTGTAGACAGGTAAGATATATTTTATCGTAATTTACTCTCATTTTTGCCGTTCATAATTTTAAAATAAGATAGTTAATATAAAATTAAAATAAAATATTATAACATTAATTCAAATTATTACAACTAAGCAAAAATATTCCACTTGTAAAATTTAATGCAACTTCGAACAATTATAATTCATAATAAAACGAAAACACATAATATATATTTATATATATACAGTCCATTGTATACCATCGCATATTGTCAATATTGTTTCTATCCAATACCGTCTTTGGACTAAATTAGCGAATACAGCGATGAACTCCATAGCACTTTGGTGGATATTTTTTTACCATTATCTCTTCCCCTAATTTTGTAAGACATTATTAAATATTATTATTAGAATCATCACTGGCTAATAAAATTTTTTATCATATGTTTTTAAATTATTATCATTATACCTAACAATAAAAATGTTTAGTTACCATAACCTGCAGTCTATAATTCGTTCAATATTATCGACAACTATTCTACCGTATTTTGTTTTTCTTATCCATTAGATCAGATTTACGAGTATATATACAATTTACTATACCCCGGAATAATAGCAATACGAAGTTTAGATTGATAGCAATACGCAGTTTGGATTGAAATAATGTTTGCGTTTAGAACATTCAGTGTGGTCCAAAACAGAGTTAACGAGTTCTTAAAGTAAAACATGTATTTAAAAATTAATTTAATATAAGATTTAGGACACTTATTAAGTATAGTATAACTATTATAAGCTTAAGTTATATATTTTGTTAGATATGTGCATACAGCCTCATGGGATTATATCTATTTGATTTGATAAATTAATTTTCTTAGGGTAATTTTTATTTTAAAAATAAGATTATTTACAATAAAAAAAAAAAGTAATACCAAGGCCGGCGCAAGAGTAGTATAATCAGTGCACCTGCATAGGGTCCCACGCAAATGTGGGGCCCCGCAGAAGTGGAGCTGTTATGTTTTTCAAAATACAGTTGACAAAATAGTTTAGTAATATTCTAAAAACACGTAGGTCTAACTGGAGTTTATGGCTTTCACCTATACCTTCACGTAGACCGTATGTTAGCGATGAGCGTTAGTCACGAGCCATGGAGGAACAGGTTAGTTCAGTATTCATCATACCTTCCTAGGTCGTCTATGGACCACCAGCACCGGGCTCTAGGGCTAAAATTGAGTAACTCAGGAAACGTACTATTTTAGTAGGTTAAGTATTAAACTTAATTGTTAAAAAACAAAATAAATCAATTTTTATGGGCTTTGGCCAAATAAAACGTTCTAAAACTCGATGGGTCGATATTAACCCTATCTGTCACCACGCTATAATTATTCGGAAAAATCCTAGATAACCTTACTAGATATACTTAGTCTGTTCTAAAAATGTCGTCGACTTAACGGTATACACGGCTTTCTGTTAAAGTTTATCGTAAAAACTTTAGATAGATTAATCTAAACGGCTAAACGGACTATATGCCCATAGTATTATATTAGGTATATTGAACGTGGATTATACCTTGTATAGGCGATTTCCTCATATTCACGACCACAAACAAAGACTCCTCTCAGAGTCATATCAACATGGCTGCCCAGATCATTCAAACTTTCGGTCCATCTCCCGTAATGCCCGGAAGAATTGCACCATAGCGTCATCATCATCATCGTCATGTCCAGATAAAGTTATGGACATCGAAGGAAAGTGCGCACTGGTAGTAGACGGAACGAGTGGCGTGGGCTTTGCATTCGCAGACGAGCTGTTGAAAATGAAAGCCTCCGTAAGTGTATTTATTAACATATTTTGAAAACCCTAATGACAATATTAATACAGAGGACTCAATAGGAAAATTAAAAAAGGTCGATTATTAATAGGACATCCACTGTTCACTTTTAAGAGGGCTGGATATTCGTATTTTATCACAAATATTTAGCAATACATACTACTTGCGTCCGATATTATTATCAGTAGGTGAATTGCGTCCCGCAGAAAAAGATTCAAAAAGGATCATTGGCCATTGTCTATTTGCGTCCCAAAACTATTGATATAAACAATATCAATATGTTAATTAAAAAAAAGGTTGATGTTTATATTAATTTATAATATAAAAGTTTCATTACATCATATTGTCGTCATATCAATATGTTAATATACAAAATGCATGTTTTATATTTTTTCATGATATAGTTAATATAGTTATAGTTAATTTCAAATATAATATAATATAATTTAAAAATAAAAATAAAAAATGCATGTGTTTTACATTTTGTCTTGATAAGATGAATTTTTCTGAATAAAAATAAAATGTGAAAATATAATAATTAATAAGGGTAAAATACAAAAGATTATCGACGTATAATTTCTATATCTTATCGAATCTAACAACTAATACAAGTTATATTATATTATGTACATTTTTCCCTACCATCTTCATATCACATAATACTCGCATATAAATTATAAATAAAATATATCATAATGTACCTAATTATTATGAAATACCACAATTGATATAGATTAATTGTATCTACAAATTGAACTGTCCTCATCCCACAAATAATGAGTTTTATTATACACTATAGTTTATAAGCTATCGATTTTAGTGACACTATACTACCGATTTTAGTGATTTTTAATAGGTAATATCGATAATAATTATACAGTTGATTTAAGTACCCAAAATGGGATGCAAGTTATTGGTCAAATTTACTACCTGAAAAGTTTACCTCTTTTTGAGACGCAGGTAACATGTAGCCATATTTAGGCATACCTAGAAATATATATCTGTAAACAGAAACTTTGCAATATAATATTATATCGTTTCCCCATCATCGATACTTACGCATAGTCTTCATATTTTATGATGTCAATTACGATAATCAATTTTTGGCAGAAAGTTGTCATCACTGGCTTAGACGCATATAAGGGAACTGAGACGGCTAGCAAACTAAACAAACGTTACGGTCCAGCCAGAGTAGACTTCTACCAAGCAGACATTTCCAATCCGTTAGAGTTCGAAAGTAATAAACTCTTCCTATAATGATAAATTATGTACCTTAATTCTGTATCAATCACACTTTTGATTTCATGACGGTGCATATTGAATGCATATTGCATACACGCAGACATGTTCAAATACATCAAAAATAATTTTGAAGCACTAGACATTTTTTTCAACAACGCTGAAATACACAAAGGAAAAGATGTGATCACGACCAATTTTGTGAGTGTTATATCTACCAATAAAACTATAAAAATATTGAAGCAGCCATAGATACATGATAGGTACATACTACATAGAGAATACCCTCCTCCCACATACTCTCGTTTCTTCAAACCTATCGATTCGCATAAAGATACTGATTTTCTCAAAACGTACCTATTATTACTTTATTTAAAAATATTTTTTTTTTTTTTTTGTAAATGATTTTAAATCATAATAAAACATTAAAACAATTTAATTTCTTACTATTTTTTA
This sequence comes from Melanaphis sacchari, assembly GCF_002803265.2. Lineage (NCBI taxonomy): Eukaryota > Metazoa > Arthropoda > Insecta > Hemiptera > Aphididae > Melanaphis > Melanaphis sacchari. Next base: position 1,731,773 of record NW_020270469.1, on the reverse strand, counting down.
CTTTTTTTAATAATGTCATTGATTACTTTGAGTCAGTATTATTTCTTGGCCCTTCAATATATTTTAAATTCGAATTTTATACAAGTAGGTCGCAATAACTCTTTCAAAATTCGATTTTTTACATAGTCAATTTAAAAAAAATTTCAGATTTTAAAAATATATGATATTGTCAAAAACATCAATACTTTTTGAAAAAATAGAAGTTTATATTTAAAATAATCGACTTGTATAGATAGTAGATGCATAGTTCAAGTAAAAGATATTGCATCACAGTACTAATAACAAATCCATGAAATAAATAAAATCTATATATAGGTACATGATAAGGATTAATAATGGAACTGACTTATTAAAGACCTACACCATAAAAAAAAATTATTATTAATATTAATTATTATCTTAATATTAATCAATATCAACATTTTTCAGAAACATAGAAGTTCCATATCATTACATAGAGATTATATAGAACTATGGTAGCCTTGTCCCTCACCTCAATATTTAATTTTATATTATTACACATTATTAATTTACAAGTTCAATATAAACTTTTTAATTTTTTTTTATTACAGCAGGGATAAGTGCTATAGATACTTATAATTTATTTATTTACCTAATTACCATACGAGTATAGCATCAGTTTTCAACATTTATAATTATTGGTCAATTATAATTTGTATAAAATTTTATAATTGAAATTGCGAATTATTTGTCTACAAAAGTTTAATTTTAATTTTAAAACAATTTTTTCGATTTCATTTCACTTTTATATAATATCCTTTACCACTCATTTTTTAATTATATTATTAATATTAGTTAAGTATTTAAAAATATCTTATTATTTATAAATTACTTACATATTTGTACCAGGTTCAACTACCTAACAAATTAAGTATTTTAAAATTATATTTTGATTGGACCACATAAAATAAGAAAATTTTGTGTTCCATCAATAAAATGTATAATAGTTGCAGCATTGTGATAATAGATATAAAATATAAATATATAGTACCTACATTTGATACGCGCTTTATTTTAAAATTTAAATATTATAAAAATATTTTACGATTTTATAATAGGTCTCTAACATTCAAGGAATTACATTGGCCTGCAAAAATATGAAAGGTGGAAGCGTCATCGTAAACCACACGTCAGCCCTAGGACTTGACCCGGATTCGGACATGGTTGCTCAAAGCGCTGCTTCAGCGGGTTTCATGGTCACTTCCACAGCTTTTGGCGTGAGTTTAGCATCCTATTTTATTGTTTTAAATACCTAAGCATCAAAATCAATGTCGTACAATTAACGTCGACATGCTGAGTGCTTACAAGGCGTTATTATTTATTAGCCATCTCATTATACAACCTTGTTAACAACCAACAGAAAAACAAATATTTCGAAAAAACTCAAATTAGAATGATGACATTGTGTAGTGAACTGCAGATACCATCGATGTGCTTTGAAGGAATGAGGCCATATAAACGTTATGAACTAGAAGAATATAAAAATATGTAAGTATTAAAAAATTATTTTCATGTTTAATATTAATTAAGAGAAGATTATATGGATTATGAGAAAGTACCTAAGTAGTAATTTTCTCTATTTCAAATGATAAGTACAAATATGGCAATACGCGTTATAATTCATAGATAATAAATTAAACTAACTTTGTGAGTCTTATATAAGTTTTATGACTTATTGAACATCTGAATATACTAATAATTTATTAAATCTACCTAAAAAAAAGTAATAAGTACCTAACTTTTATCTATAATAAATATTTAAAATTTTTATTTTTCAAGTCAAATTTTAATTGCCAAGTCCGCAAGTTATTTGGTCAAGTATGGACCTAAAAATACACTATGGCTTTGTCAACGAAGTGGTGTATTAAGTATGGTGGAATTACAAACATTAAATCAATTCATAGAAAAATACGAACCAAGTATAGCAGTAGAAAAATCCTAGTCCATCTGATCGCTTCGTCCGTCTAATCCTTTTGTCTCACCAGTCGTCACCACCCGATCGCATACGTACCCCCTACACTATCCTGTCAACATAATATCACCTACCAACAATTCACTACGTGACGTATTATTCACACTCACCCCACCATCACCACACCCATCCACCAACATATATCGTACATGCAGCATAATATAATACTTGTGCCATATTATCATACGTATACCATGTTACTCCTCTAGTTCTCTATAATCCATCTAGTTTGTCTAGTCCTCTATATATGGGCATCACTAGTGGTGTAAATTGAACTCAATTTCGGATGGTATAGAAGCATATATTTTTAATCTATAATTTTCAACACACCAATAATCCAACTTCCTAAGTAAAATCCTTCCTAATAAACTATATTATAGTATATATTTCTTTAAATAATAAATAAATCACAGAAGTAACCACAGAATTATGTGGTCACCATAAATAATAACCTAATTATCTATGTCAGTTACACAATTTTAAAATATAGATAGGGATAATAATTTAATTTATAAGGTCTAATACAAACACGAAAATTACAATTTTGTACCTGTTTATATACACATTATATTAAAAAAAAGATAGTTATAAAATTAAAAATATTATCATAGATATACAAATTTTATTTCAATAATTTTCTGGTGGTGCAAAAACATATCTTTGCACCACCATATTTTAGATATGGAGGTGCAAGTGCTACATTTGTATCACCCAGTTTATGCCACAGGGGCAGGGCAGTACAATCTTATAAAATAACACTAGAATGCTATACATTAATAGTGATTTAAAGTGTTTAACAATAGTATAATGTATTGATCATGTGCTACACCGGCCATGTATTTACACATTTAAGAAACAGTCTCCAACAATATACATGTTTCGACCGACACGTAAACAACTCTTATTGTTGACCGTATGTCCTGACGTAACTTTCGATATTTTGTTGACAGCACACACATATGGGTTAATATTTAGAAACATTATTCACTCTAACTCCACCACCACACCCATACCCATTGCCTTCAATCAATTGTCAATTATCATGTTGTTATCATATATTTTTTATTATTATTTGCTGACAACCACACCTAGAACAAGGAAATTCTACTGTATGCAAATTCTTTTAATCTCCTTTCATAATAATTTTCTAAAACTGTACTAGTTAAATCAGTTAAGGCTAACACATTATATGATTTGGAAAGATAAAGATGAAAATATGTATCAAATCAGAACCGTGCAGAGGTAAGTACAGTGAAAACTGTCTAAAGCGGAATCACATGGGACCAGCAAAAAATTCCGCTTTAAGCAGTTTTCCGCTTTATTCAATAAAACGGAAAAATTCCGGATTATTCAATTCAAATGCATAAGAAATATCAAAAAATATTTCTCAATTTATTGTTTTAAATACATAATATAATTCATTAAAATGTATTAAATTTGATCAGTTGATATTTTTCATTTAAGAGGCCGTCACAGTAGAAAAAAATTGACCGTAAAACATACTTTCGTACTTCCAATAGTACTCAGACCTCGTTGATCGCAGAAACATGATTTTAATATCAAAATAATCACGAGAAGTTGTACTAAATATTCTTGAAACAGATTTTTGATATCTAAATTTGTCGATTTTATATAATTTTTTAAAAAGTGAAAAATTTTACAAACTTCAAACACAAATAAAATTGGTTAGAAAACATATTTTAAAATTCTGTTCCAAGAATATTTAGTACAACTTCTCGTGATTATTTTGATACCAAAATTATGTTTCTATGATCAACGAGGCCTGAGAACTATTGGAAGTACGAAAGCATGTTTTACGGTCGATTTTTTTCTACTGTAACGGCCTCTTAATGAAAAACACTTATATTTTGGCATTTTAATATTTAATACGATGAACGGAAGATAAAATAAAATTAAAAGTGTACGTACGACTGTTGGTGTAAGACTGTTTCACAGTTACAAAGAAAAAATTTCGTATCGTTTAAGATACGATAATATGCATTATATGTTCAATACTACAATGTACATATTATATTTTATATTATTTTATATTATATTTTATATTATTTTTTATTATATTATATTTTATAGAACAACTAGCTGACCCGGCCACGCGTTGCTGTGGCTAAAGTTTTTGTTATATTACATTATAGTAAACAATCTAAGAGGAACAATAAAAGAACATCAGTCACGGAGTCCACTATGCTTTTTCACACAGATGGTATTTGTAAAAAAATATGGTGATCTCCTTATTTGACTTTCTACTACTATAACCCTTTAGTACAATAAAATTATTTACTAACAAAGACGAAAATGTTGATGTTGGTATACAAATTCACTGGATTGAGATTTGAAGGGGAAGTCACTATTTAACGATGTACATTGTACATCGGCATATCTATATTTTATACCTTATTTTTGGTTTAGATTTGATACGCTCGTGTCATTTTTCTGGTTTATGCAAGGTTTTTACTTGCATGGGACTTACAAAATCGTTCCGTTTCCACGTTATGAAGGTTCCGTTTTATTGAAGTTGAGCGTCTATATAAAACTATAGGAACGTGCCGGGACCATAGAAAAATTCCGTATTGGATAGTTTTCCGTTTTATTCAGGGTCCGCTTTAGACAGTTTTCACTGTATACATATTACCATGTGAAAGTTATAAATACATCGATGGGGCAATAATCAAACCTGCAGAAATAACTGATGACATTCAATTTATAAACAACGGTCTGGCATTTCTTTTCCCCGAAATGAAATATGAGATAAATAGTACTCAAATTCAAAAACTCGTTAATCCAGGTATAACGACTATATTAAAAGGCTGTTGCTCTTATAATAAATAAAATATTACATCATACCATAACGCTGCTTGGGATAGCGACATTAAAAATGATAGCAAAAATTTTATTGATTGAAATATGTTAACGGATGCATTAATCTTAAAGATTTGTTCGGTTTTTGTGAAGATTATAAACGTATTTTAATAAACTGCAACCAACAACTTATATTAAATAGAGCCTCACTAGATATAAATTCTATTAAGTAGAATAAAAATAATGAATTGTCATAGGCATATATAAACTAAAGGACGTTAAAATAAATATAACAAAAATATTACGGCGTATGCTTATAGTAAAAATCAATAATTGGAAAAAAATTAGATTGTTGAAGGTTAGTAAACAATCAGAAACCACTAACATAGGTAGGCACACGTTTAGATCCTGAGAGTTGTGTGAATACCTATTTCTACCTCAAAACACAACACACTCGTGAAAAGTAAAAAATATCCAACAAATTAGAAAAGCCTCGATATGTCATCATCGGATTTCAAACTGATAGGAAATATAGTAATGATAAAGCAATGTCAAATTTTGATCATTGTAAAATTATAAACTTGAAGGTTTATTTAAGCGCTGAAGAGTTTCCCTAAATGAAGATTTCCAAAGCAACTTAACCAAGAATTAGGTAGCTACATTATTCCGCGCCTATGCTGAGTTTCAAAAATCTTACTACGGACATAACGATGTACAATGTACACCCCTATTAAACCGATCAGATAAAAACTACTATTCAGTTATTGTTATTGATATGAACAGACAGAACGACAGCGTCAAAAAATCTACTACTGACCTCAGAATTGAATTTAAAGCTGACGAATCGTTTCCAGCTTCCACTTCAGCGTATTATTTAATATTACATAACCAAATTAAAACTTATAATCCATTTAATGAAGAATTAAAATCTTTATAAATATTTTTATTGTAAACCTAAATACTAATAAATGAAAAAACTTTTTTAATATATATATATTATATACTATGCCTTTTTATTTTATTCTATTATACATCTTAAAATAGTTTTATTTTATTACACACCTTAAATTAAAATAGTTTACGTTTTGGTGTCAAATACACTTATGATACAGAAGTATCAAAGTCGACTGTTTCCATTAATGGACGCATATTGAAATATGTTGATCCATCATTTTCGTCGACTGCTCTTCTCGACGTTTGTATCACAAAACTCGGCAATGATGGTATAGTGATAACGGTGCAGATGGTGGCGACATTGGTATAGGTGGAGAAATGCCAATAATTTCTTCGAAAAACTAAAATAAATAAAAAGGTATTTTAAAATTATTGTTTAAGTAATAATATATATTTTTGAATTACCTCATATGAGTTGTTCGTCCTTTGGTTTAACAAAGATTCAGTCAATTTTTCAGCTGCACACATCTGTATCTATTTGGTGTAATTTGGTATAGAATTGATTATATCGTCTTGTACCTATGTCCTTAATAAAAACTGTCATCGCATCGATATTTTTCAGCGATGAGTTTTGTTGAGCATAAATGTATATTGTAAATAAACATTTGTTGACTTTAAATATATCCATAAAAATGTATAGTTCGATGAATCACCTACGTCCTACGTAATCTTATGAAGAAATAATTCTGTTAGATCATTATTAAATTCTCTCGCAGCTCTCAAATAACTGAACATTTAAAAATTAAATTAAATTAGTTTAAAAATAATATATTTTACTCAAATTAACAAAATAGACTCAACTAATATTTAAATCTAAAAATAAATTGTTTATAATATTGCGAATTTGCAAATGTATATTATTAACAATTATATTTTATATCACTAGTGCCTATAAATTACAATAAGTATCAATTAAATTTAAACTGTATATTTAATAAATATAATTTCACTTGATCACTAATCACTATACAGTGAAGATCAAAAATAAAAACGTACCTACTGTTTTAATCAAAGAAACTACAAAAGGCAAAATTATAGTTAAGCCAACTACGTAAACGTAATAAATTAATATTTATATAAGGTAAAATCTTTATACTATTTTTTTTTTTTTTTTATTATTATTATTATTATTAATGAAAAACAATTTTTTATTTTATTTTAAAGGTACCTCATTATTTATTCCCAAGATGGATGGCCTTATCCAAAAAAAAATAAACATCCTGATTACGCTAGTGATACAATAAATACATAATTAATTTAAATATTCTAATACGATTCTCTATTTTTATACAATTAAGAAATAAATTCCCATTTGAATCTGAAGGATGCTAAATAAATAATTATTATAAATAGAATTATATTTCTTATAAAAAGAAAGAAACTATTATTAATATTATTTTAACATCATTACTCATTAGTAACTATATAGTATAATGATGATAAAAAATGTATCACTATGTTTATGCTTCACAACGAATAAAGTAATTAATTAATTAAAATTATCTTTAAATACCTGCCTAAACCTAAAAATATAAATAAAAATGCTATTTATTTTTGTATATAACATTATAAAATAAATATCCCACAAATCTGATGAAAAATAAACAATTGTATAATTACTTTTAACTTTAAAAGAACTTTTTAAATTAGATTTAAATTACGATTCTATAAAAAAATAGTTGCAATAACTTTTTGTACACCAATGTATAGGTATATAGAAAATTATGCATTTTAAAACGTATGGATATACTTAAAACTATAGTTTAAACTTTAAAGTTTAATAGGTATAGCTAATAAGTAATAAGATATTTGACAACTACTTGGTAAAAAATATTGATTAGTAAATATATTTTACTAAATATATAGTAACAAAATTTGTTGTTGTATCAAATTTGAAAACTTTTAATTATTTAAAATTTTAAACAATCTAAAGAGATAACAAAAGTATAAATTAATTATGTATCATTTATATTTTAAAATTAATTAATTAATTTAATTTAAAAAAATTATAATAAATAAAAAAAAAATAATAAAAATATATATATATATTTATTATATTTTTTAATATTATAAATTTTATTTTTTTTTTAATATAAATTAATCATGTATAATTTTATATCTTTACGTTTGACACGCTTCCCTCATTTTAAGTATAGATTAAATAATACCTACCAATAATACGGTATACCACTATTGTATTGTCTATAGACTATAATAATTAACAATTATAAAATTAAAATTAACTTATGAAAATACTTAATAATATAAAAATAATTTTTTTATATTATGCAATAATATATATATTTTAATTTTACAATATTAAACACCATTTATTAAAATAAATAAATTAGTTATAAATCTCGTGAGTTTGTCTCTTTCATAGGTACATGTCGTATATATCTGTGGTTTCCTTCCCTATTTATTTTGTATAAGTCAATATAGACAACCGCCAATGTACGGCCGATGAACAAGACACCTAGTGGACAGTGGTCCTATTGTCGACGTTTCACTATGTCCAGTCCGTCGTATACCATTGCATATTATTGTCAATATTGTTTCTATCCAGTACCGTCTTTGGACTAAATTAGCGAATACAGCGATGAACTCCATAACACTTTGGTGGTTATTTTTTTATCATTATCTTTTCCCCTAATTTTGTAAGACATTATTAAATATTATTATTAGAAATACTGGTTAATAAATTTTTTTATCATTTGTTTTTAAATTACTATCATTATACCTAACAATAAAAATATGTAGTTACCATAACCTGCAGTCTCTTTATTCGTTCAATATTACCGACAATTATTCTACCGTATTTTGTTTTTCTTATCCATTAGATCAGACTTATATACCTTGTTTACATACATCCATTAATTTGAATTAACTTGATCCGTATTGAATCAATTTGTTTTAGGATATAAGCATACAATATGCACGTCTAAAACCGTATTAGTATAATACACTTCCACCAAACTAGTTTACGCTGCAACATTTACATGTACAGTTTAAACCAATTTTCCTTAATTCGAATTAATAATCTAATTTTTTTTTCACCATGAAAATATTATTTATTCCATTGACGGCATGTTAGACGATTATAATTTCAAAAACAATGAATTTATTTTCATTCATTTTTCTAAGTGGCCAAGTTTTAGATCCATACAATATAGGTATGTATAACTCGTCATATCAGAGACATAATTAAATTGTTTTTTCATTATTTGCGACAGTGCACATGAGTTTAATTATTTTGTAAGCACATAATAATATTTATTCCAGATTAAATTGTTCTTCTTCTTTAAGTCAAAATGATCTCTTTAATAAATTGACAAAACGGTTGCTTTCATCTACTCAAAATCATATATTCTTCTGTTTTTTTTTTTTACTAACATGTTGTCCTACTTTTGATGCTGCTTTATTTATACAATCTGTTAAATTAAGTATATTTCGAGATACTGTATATTACGTGATACTGTATATTACGGGATACTGTATATTACGGGATAATGTATATTTCGGATGTCTGTGACTGAGAGACGGGTTCCGAAGCTATTCTGCTTTTTTAATTGTGAGTGATGTGAACTGGCATCTTTCCGTAATATTTGTTTTTAAATGATTTGATGTATTATTCATTTTCATTAGTGTTAATTGTTAGCGTGCGTGCAAAGGGGCTTATCGCAATTATCCCAATTTTTTCACAATACTATTTATTAAATTGGTGCACTTTGTACCACACATGATAAAGCAATGTACATACCTGGCGGGAGCGTTAAGACACTACTGCGATAATGCGTTAATGCTATCATTGCTATCAAGAGCTATAAAACCGTGCGTGAAAGACGTATGGTCTCTACGGATACAAGACACTGAGACACGAACTGTGAATAAAATTTAAATATTAATTAAAATATATAAATTATATACACGTGCAATGTAAAAATATATATATATTTAAATAATATATATTATATAGATTTATCGATCCTACACAAAAACCCACGGAAAACAACACCTTCGTGTGGAACCGTTCGTTTCACACACACAGATTACCATATGATAATAATATATATTTCACGGCTTCTCATATTAATTTTCTAGGATAACCAGCCACACATATAATGCTAAATATTTTAACATGCCATAAGCATTTTATAAATAATTAAAATTTCATCGGAAAGATGAAAACATTAATTTATTGTGCTTTAAATATTTTTAAATTAATACCTTATGCCTACTATGTTATGCCTACTACACCTAGTAATAAATACAAACAATAGCGAATCAACTATTTTTTCGGGTAAAAAAAAACTAGGCAGTTAGTAATAGGTAGTAATCTATTGAAATTTCCTTTGGGTTAACATCTCTATTATAATGATACAATTTTTAAGTACTATTTCTTGTCATTAAACTTGGAGACCGTACTATATTTTAGGTAGTAGGTAATCAAGCCCGGATCAAGAGCTTCAGGGGCCCAGGGGCCAATACATGGTTGTGGGTCCCCGTCAATAAAAACAATTCTTTAAAATTATAAAATTATACAATAAAACAAATTTAAACATTTTTATTTAAGTATGATAACGATTGATGAGGATAAAAATATTAAAAAATAATATATTTTTATTAAAATATATATTTACACATAAAATTAAGTTTTGCTTATGTAAACAGGTTTAGTCGGTAGGTATCTGAATCATGAGTATCCATGACCGAGACAGTCACATAAACAAATTTTCCCAATTCTATTTTTAAATACAGTAATATCAAAATGTATGCCTATTCCCAACAAACACAAACCTGGCTATGACGCTATGTGTCCCCACTTACCATACTATTGGTGGTATGCACGTTCAACGGGCCCCATCGGCTGTTAGCTCAAACAAGAAAAAAATAAAAATATTTTTGTAGGTACTATAAAAAGTACAAATTATCACTTAATGTAATTTTAAACCGATAAAACTATGGGCCCTTATTCCTTAACACACGTGGGCCCCGGGAACTTGGCCCCTCCTGCCCCCCCTTAATCCGGGCTTGAGTAGGTTAAGTATTAAACTTATTTTTTTTTAAACAAAATAAACCAATTTTATGGGTTATGGCTTAATAAAACATTCTAAAACTCAGTGGGTCGGTACTTACCTTATCCGTCACATAATAACTATCTATTTACACTAGTTATTCGAACAAACCCTAATTAACCTTTTTTTTTTCCTAAAGGTTGAATATACCATTGGATGAATATAAAATAAACCATACCAACAATGAACTTTGACTCAAACTTTCTATAACTAGTATCACTACTTAATACTGATGATGTACAAAAAGGAACATACTGATTTGCATATTATAAAATAAATTAATATAAATACATCATATTTATAATTTTTTTTAAATGTGACAAACACAACATTTTTTTTAATTGTCACAACACCAATCTTCAATTATTAACAGTACTTACTAGGTTTGTTCTAAAAATGTCGTCGACTTAACGATATACACTGCTTTCTGTTAAAGTTTATCGTAAAAACTTTAGGTAGATTAACCTAAACGGCTAGGTTATATATTAGCCATTAGGTATATTGAACGTGATTAATACCTTGTATAGGCAATTTCCTCATATTCATGACCACAAATAAAGACTCCTCTCAAAGTCATATCAACATGGCTGCCCGGATCATTCAAACTTTCGGTCCATCTCCCGAAATGCCCGGAAGAATTGCACCATAGCGTCATCATCATAATCGTCATGTTCAGATAAAGTTATGAATATCGAAGGAAAGTGCGCACTGGTAGTAGACGGAACGAATGGCGTGGGCTTTGCATTTGCAGAAAAGCTGTTGAAAATCAAAGTAATAAATTCTTTCTATAATGATATATAATATACTTATATACCTTAATATTCTGTATCAATCACACTGTTGTTTCTATAGCGATGCATATTGCATACCCGCAGACATGTTCAAATATATCAAAAAAAATTTTGCGATTTTATAGTAGGTTTCTAAAATCCAAGGAACCATAATGGCCAGCAAAAATATTAAATTTAGAAACATCATTGTAAACCACACGTCAGCCCTAGGACTTGATCCGAATTCGGACATGATTGCTAAAACGCTGCTTCTGCGGGTTTCATGATCACTTACACGGCTTTTGGCGTGAGTTTAGCACTTTAGCATCCTCTTTTATTGTTTTAAATACCTAAGCATCAAAACCAATGTCGTACAATCAACGTAGACATGCTGAGTGCTTACAAGGCGTTGTTATTTCTAGCCAAATTTCAATTGCTAAGTTCGCAGCTTATTTAGTTAATTATGGACCTAATAATACACTATGGCTATGCCAACAAATCGGAATATTGAGTTTGGTGGAGTTACAAGTAACTGGTGAATTCACAGAAAAGTACTATCCAAATATAATTACTTCAGATTGAAAATTGTGATTGATTATTTAAAAACCAAATAAAAAAAAAAATTGTATTTTTGATAGACACTTGATTAGGTAACATATTTAGTATACATAAGATAAACTTTTGAAATATCTATAATATATATTATTAAATTATAGGTAAATATAATATAAATAATTGATTGTTTATTTGTGTAATTTATTTATTTCAAATATAATCTGAATAGGATTTTATGGTACCTATATAAGTATCTTATATCTAATAAGAAATGGAAGATTTAGGCATAATATTATGATAAAACAACCTCAATCACAAGTTGATTATTTTTATACAAATAGATTTAAAAAATTTAGATCTCAATGGCTGTACTGAGTCAGTCAGTATTATTTGAATGATGACACTAATATTATAATCTTACTTCAGCTAATATCCCAATATATTGTAGAGTTTTAGGTAAGTACAAGTTATACTATTGGCATACTTGTATTTGTTCAAATGTATAAAGAACTTAATTTGATTTCCTATGATAAATATTAAGCATACATTATTGAATTTGTATATTTATAATGTAATTTTAATTACATTTATAATAAAAAAGTCTATTATATGTTGAGTGTTGTAGAACTAAACCTTACAGAGGAACTCCCTCAAGTCAACTTTTATATTCACCTATAAGTAATACTCATGTATTGTCTTTTTTTTTTACAAAAGTACAATATAGCAATTTTGTGTTCAGCAATTTTAATTTTGTGTTATGAGCTTTAATTATAGAGTAAATTGGTCAATTACCAAATTTAAGATAAGAACATAAACTATATTAATTTCTAAATTAGTTACGAGTACCCATGTTAAATATTAAAATTAAATAACTCCCTTAAATTGTTTAAAAAATATTGGTAAACCCCACGAGAACACATAGATAATGTTCTAACCATAAAGTTTGATAATAGACAAAAGGTAAGACTTTAATAGATCCATTGTCTATTTAACCTTACTACATACAATTAGAACTGCTGAACACAAATTTTTAATGATATACATTTTGTAAGATGAATTCAACACAAGTGCTGCAGTTTGCATCCACTAAATTTATCAAGTTACTAACAGAAAAATAAATTGTAATTTTTAACATCTATTGAAAATTATGAATTAAATAAAAAATAAAATATACAATTTGTTCAAAAAAAAATAAATTATGATAAAATATCATACTTGATTACATTATTGTAACTTATAAATATAAAAGTTAACATATAATGTAATAGCAAAGAAGTCTCAAATAAATCATGAAAATTAAAATATTAATAAACAAAAAAAATACATTTTGTATGTTTTATTTAAAAACTATATATATATATATATATATATATATAAAACAATAATATTTTATAAACACAAACATGTTATCACAGTCTAAAATATGCTATAAGTGAATAGTCGAATTTCAAAGATGTAGCCAAGTCAAAAAGGATAAAAAAAACATTTAGATTCCTTTACAATTCATTGAATTACGCAGGACTCTGAAACAAAATATGTATTTTATTTTTTAACCAATTGAAAAATACATACAATTAACATTTCAAATAAAATATAATAGTTATAAAAAATTATAAAAACATAACAACGTTCTTAAAATTAATAGTACATTGATTGAACATATTTGAAAAATATTAAATAACTTTTACTATTACATCATATTTTAACAATTTAACATGATTTTCAGTCTTCTTGATAAAAACACAAAATCATTTAACAGATCTTAAGATTAAGAGAATGCAACAGTAACTTATTATAGCTGCAATACATATTATCAATACCACAATTAATTACTCATCTAAGTACAATATTAAGCTTTAATTTATCAGAAATATGAAGCGTTTTGTTCGTAAAATTTTATTTTATAATTTAAACGTTTATAATTTGCAATACAGGAATTTTAACGAGACAATAAGCTTTATTTATTCATCAGCTACTCTTTTCATAAATTATAACATTTTGAAAACTTCACAAGAAATAGTACCACATAGGTTTTAGCATTAAGAGGAGAAAAAAATTATTCAGATATCATAGATACTACTATCAATAAAAAATGTTTAAATAATAAAACATGTTCAAAAAATATTATAATAATACAGCAATCAAAAATTTATATTGTTTAGGAAATTACTAAAACATTTCTTTCAACTTAAAAAAAAATTTTAGTTCAATTTTCATTACATTTTGTTTTTAAATAATAATCTATACATCGAACACCTTAAAAATTGTTAATGTTGTACCCTCTTAATTTACAGATAATATTTATTAAATATAAATAAAATAATTGGACATATAAACAATGCCAACACTTAAAATCAAACATGCGCAACTCATTAACAGGCAATTACCTGCAAATATAGCATGAAACATTATTATATGAAAAAAAAAACTATATATTAGTTTTTTTTAAGCTAATATAAATAGTTGAGTATTATTTTTTTTCAGGGGATAAACTACTTCTGTTATTTGTTCTCAGAACTAGTCTGCTAACTACACGGAACAATTTTGGAGACTTCTTATCTGATTTACCTTTGGATATTGAGGAAAATCCATCAGGAACATCAATAGATTGATCATTAACTTTTTGATCTTTAGCTTGTAATAATGATTTAGCATTTTCACACTGACTTGTCCAATCAGTCACCTAAGAAATCAATAATCATAAATATAGTTTAGTTTTAATGAACAACATTTTAAACTATATAGTTTTTAAGTAATTTTGATATGTTTAATGTTCATGAACTTACCTGTTTGATAAGTAAATTATATCGAATACCCGGAGGTTCTTTTTCTAAAAGCTTTTCCAATAAATTCAAACTAATTTTATACTTCTCGAAGGCTGCTTCATATTGTCCTTCAACTAAATACATTTGACCAGATAATGCAATTTCTACTGCATTGGCTAATTGAGGTGTGTTTTGACATAACGATGCTGTAAAAAAGTAAACAATACAATGCAATACTGGATATTGAATAATATAATAAAAAGCTGTAATTGACAAAATGATTTTAATATGTTAACCGCCATGCAATAGATTTTTGTTATATACCAGGCATATTTACATGGATTTTTTTTAGGATGTTCATGCTGATATTTTTAGATTCAATACTGCTATAAATATAATTTTAATACCAACCAAATTCTCATGATTTTTATTCTATGGTGTTTTTTATATTTAAATTAATACAACGCCAAAAAAATATAGCCATATAAACAAAAGTAGAATTTACGACCACTGTTGGTCATACGGTGTGAAGAGAATGGCTGTATATGATCATCGGCAACCATAAATGAAAATAATTGAATACAGGGAGTAGTCATATGATAGTTAATGTGTTAATATACATATAATAAAGAAAAATGTATAAGGTATATTAAGCGAAATAAGAATCTTTGTTTATTATTTTTAAGTCTAAACAAATTGGTCTAAGTGTAAAAATAAAAATAATTAAAAAGACGAGTTTGGCTTCAAAATCTCTAAATATTATATTGCAACTATAATTTGTAAATTAAATAAATTTATAATTTTTACTTAATGTTGGATAACGGTCATCATCATATGATGTTGAAAAGTTGTCTGCTTTTTCTTCATTAATTTTGATTTTTGAAACATATAAAGTGGCTTTCAATTCTTCTGCGCGCTTAATGTACTCATTCAGTTTTATTTGAAATGCTTCTTTTTTAATTTTATCGGGTTCGTCTACACAAAATGTATGAATTAATATAATATCAGTTTCTTAAGTATTGCATTTTCTTTTTGTTTAATAATAAAAAAATTATTATCTAAATATCTTCAATACTTTTTTTTGACATTCAATTTTCAATTCTTGAATGAATTTGTAGCTCTAAGATGTTCACAAAACATTTAATTTCAATAATGAAAATAAGACAATTTAAAACTAATTATAAAGGCCTTCATATTCATATATGTATTATTTCTATTTAACTAACATACAATATAAAACATAAAATTGGTTTTATTGAATTATTTTGTAATCTAAGACAAGAGGTATGATGTAAACATATCTAATTTACTACTACTAAAATAAGCTGAAGGATTCTCAAATTCTTAAAACTTTCAAACATCTCAAACTTAAAAAGTGGAAGAAAAATGTTAGTTCAAATCTGAATTTGAGTACAATGAAAAATTAACTAAATTTTTTTTTTTTTTTTTGGGGGGGGGGGAGGGGAGTGTAAAAATACATTAACTATTACCTTAAATATTGTAATTCTTGGGTCAAAAATTATAAAAAAGTTCCACTCATCCTTGCTTTAATGAGTAATTCATGTTATTTAAAGCATAAAACAAAAAGTAACTGTTTTTATGAATTCATAAATTAACTGTGTTATCTCCTTTATTTACCCATATTTTATATTTAACTATAGTAAATTAATAAATATTAAAATTATAAATCCTAAATTCTTACTTCGAGAACAAGGAATCAAATACTGCAAACCTATGCAATATTTACTAAATGCAGCTTTATATTGCTTTTCAGAATCTAGTTGAACTGCCTGGTGAATAGCTTCAAGTCCTTTAGCGTATGATTCAGTAGTAGGCATATGATCTAAATCTACAAATGGGTGTTTAAAAAACTGACAATAACTCATTCGTTCAGATGGATTGTGTTTGAGAAGACCCAATAATAAATCTCTACACTCTGGACTGACTTGATTAGATGGTATTTCTATTGGTAAGACTTTTTTAACCTTCTCACATAAATCTTTAATAGAGTCTGAAGCGTATGGAGCATGCCCAAATATACATTCATAAGCAATCACTCCAACTGACCAAAGATCTGCTTTAACATCATATCGATTATGTAGTAACATTTCAGGAGCCATATATAGAGGTGAACCACGAATATTTTCCATTTGAGTTTTTTCACTCATAAAATTTGCTAAACCAAAATCTAGAACCAAACATTAAAATTTCTAATAAATTATAAAACACAAAAATAAATTAAATACTTGAACAAAAATAACTGTAAGTACAAACCTCCAACTTTCAAAGTTAGCTGTGGTGACCTCATTAGGAGTAAATTTTGTGGTTTGAGATCAAGATGAGAAACATTATGAGACCTTAAGAACTGCAGAGCTAAGGCTAATTGTTGCATGAATTTACGGCATACTTTTTCGGATAGTTTTTTACGTTGTTTAATAAATGTTGACAAATCACCCCCGTCACAATGTTCCAGTATAATGTAAATATTTTTACGATCCCATATAAAGTCGATCATTTGAACAATATGTTTATGTTTAAATTTTTTCATCACTCCTATTTCAGTTACTACAGCATCTTCTGCACTCTTGGACAATTTATTGCGTTCTATAACTTTTATTGCAACCATATTTTTGGTTTTCTCCTAAAAATAAAAACAATAACCATAAATAAAATAATTTTCATAACAATAAATTAACTGCATTAGCGATTACTGATGACACATATGGAAATAAAGAACAATATTTAATGAACTGAGAACAGTATTCAAAACAAAATCAAAGATGTAAATATACATCTTATTTGAAATATTCTGTCTAACACTCATTTCAAGATCAAATTAATAATGAAATGATCCGAGTACATACCAGGTACTTAGTCCAAGTTTCTCCAATCAACCAAAAATTAATTGCAACTTAGAATATATTTAAAATTTAAATATAAGTAGGTACCTTAACGTGAGCTAGATACACAGTTGACGTGCTTCCTTTTCCGATATTTTTAATTATTTGATAACCCTCGACTTGTGGAAAGGCAGACATTTTTTATTAATTATCTATCTGCAGACATAAAACGTTGTTCGTAAAAATATCAAGAACACTATTAACATTCGTCGCAATTAATCATCACATAAACTTAATAATTAAAATGATCGAACACAAAGAGCTTACATAATATTTATTTATTTTTAACATAAATCAATGTCACAGCACTTTAATTCTTAAAATGTTTATCATAACGAGTATTCACTATTCACGTCTTGTTACAACTAAAAAATAATCAACATCATTACTATAGTTCAAATACTTAGATTGAATTATCGTCATCTTGTAAAAATAACAAAGTGATTTCCGAGTGGCCAGACCACTGCCTAGCAAGTAGATAATCGCGTCTTACGAGCAGACAGTAATAGAGTAATAGACGAATAACGAGTTATGAGTTATGACTATATATTATATAAGTTATAACTATAGAAAGTGGGTATACACTATACTAGAGACGTGGTTACGACTTCCTTTCCGGTTTCTAAATTTCACGTTAGAATTGATTACCGTAAAAATGCGCCATAAAATTGATAACGCGAGGGTTGTTGTTACCAGGGTGTCCAACATGATGAAAGAAATTTCGAAGTCGATAAGAAAAAAATTATCGTTCGTGGTTCATCAGCCATCTCTTCCTTGCATTTTTATGTAAATTCTTAGTTAGTTAGATACCTACTCTTAGTCTCTAAATTCTATGATTTGCATATTATATAACACTATATTATGTTTGAAATAAAGATTGAAAGTTAGAAAAATAACAAAAAAATAATTCAATTCACAAAAATATTAATAAGTGCCATTATTTTTTTTGTTTAAGTATTAGTTTTGTCTTCTGTGTCATTATACTTAATAATAATATTTTATAATTACGGAATGTAAATGTGTTCAAACTACACTTATTAATTAATTAATTATTACCACCTAATTGGGATATTTTGTCAAAAGTATGTGTTTAAAGGGTTTGGATGTATTGATAATTTTGAATGAAATTTGAAGTAGTATTTGGTAGCAGATACTGCTTCTGTTTTAAAATCATTACAAAGCATATCGTTAAATATAATATGTATGGTTAGAATGTAAATGACCTTAAAAACACTAAAAAATGCATGAAAACATGCACAATAAATATTAAAAAATGCCCTTGAAAAAAATTAAATGTCTTTTTTAAATTACTTTATTAGGTATTAATCCAAAATCTATTTCTAATCAATTTACAATACTATTTTTATAACTTTAGACTTAAATAAAAATACAAATAAAAAAAAAAAAATATATATATTAATATAAATATATATATTTGTATTTTTAAATACAAATACATACAAATATGAGATTTTTGAAATTAAAAATATATGCATCACCACACTATCGCGATCATCTTTCATAAACATGATTATAATGATTAATAAACGTAGAGTTATAGTAAAGATAAATACGTAATAAAAATAAGTTAATAATATAAACTACACGTTTTTCTCGTTTTCGTTAGTTATGAAACCAACAATGCCTATCTATAGGTACATATTGATGTTTATATTATATTTAAGTTATTTTTTGGACAAAATATGCATTTATTTACACATTTTTGGCAGAATATGCATTTATTCATAAAAATCCCTAAATATGCAAAAATATGCAAAATAAAATTGAATATAATATCTGATTCTATGCCATACAAAACGAATTTATTACTGGGTTTGCTATGTGTACGACTAAAAAAAAAATATACAAAAGTCATAAACATCCTAACCCTAATAATATGTAAACTGGGTGCAGAAACAACAAAACATAGTTATTGATTGGAATGATCAACGATTGGACTATTTAGTTTTTTCTTGTTGCCTTTAAATAATAAATCCAGATTAGTGTCTTATCAAGAACATCTTAAATATTTTATACCAGAGGAAATAGAAATGTGTTCTTTGAAAATTTAATGAGAATACCTAGGTTTTTTAAGTAAATCCTACATAATTGTATATGACATGTTAGCACTAATAATATTAAATAGGTGTAGTAAGAGGCAAAAGGTCAATTATTTGTGGCATCTTTGCTTGTATCATTTATATAAAAGTAAGAAGAAAAATAATTTAACTGTCAAACTAAAAAAGTACAATTGTTGAGTTAAGATTTAATTAAGAAATATGAGCAGGTAAAAGCTGTCTGTAAAGTAAGCCTTTATGCTAAAAACTATTATATACATGTAGTATTACATGTGTGTAGTGTATTTAAAAATATGTCAAGACAATATTGTTTTATTTTTTTTTTTTAACGAAGATGAAATCAGATCATTTCAATCTATGACATCTTATATTAATTCTTGTTTAATACTTTTAAAATGAATGCACATTTTCCTTCAGTTCTCTATGATAATTTTTTTATTTCAGAGGTTACAACCATAAAACTTTGTTAAACTGATATTTTAAATCAAAAATTATAACTATTACTTAGATAAATGAATCATTAAGAGGACGTCGCACCTGCATGTGTTGTCTCTGTCTTACATATGTATGACTCGGTGAATTTTTGTTAACCAATTTCAATAGTGTGTTTTTAGTTTTGATATAAGAGTAAATTGACCTGTTATCAAATTTTTAATTAAGAACATTATCTGTACTCTCTTGTTGGTATTTTACGATATTTTAAATTTTAAGTGAGTTATGAGTATGAAAAATATTAATACTTGAAAATGCTATTAACTCACTTAAAAATTAAAATATTATAAAAAACCAACGAGAGAACACAGATATGTTCTTAATTAAAAGTTTGATAATAAGTCAATTCACTCTAATATCAAAACTAAAATAACTTTTATATTTATACTTAAAAGTTGTAACAACTGTATAAGTATACTGGAAGCTTAAATTTTTCCAATTCCAATGGACAATTGGACAAATTCATACTTAATGTCATACCAGTTATTTGTCACCTGTATTAATTCTCATGCCACACACACATGACAATGTATTTATGCCAAATGAAGGATTAAAAAATAAACATTGTAAAAAATAAAATGTATTTATTTGTTTTGTATTAATTAATCAACTGTATAAAAACATATTACTTAGGTAGTAGGTATACCTGTTTAGTTTCTATCTACATGTACATAATATTATATGCACACACATTAATTTTCTTATAGTAACATATTGCTTAGATTTCGATTACATGAATATCTACTAAATATATCAGTAAATGTAATGTATTGCTTTACTTAAACAGTTTGTTTATTTATCAAAAATTAAATTAAACAAATAATAAAAAATTATGGGGAAAAAATACAGTAGGTAATCAAAAATTTAATTTAATTTTTAAATAATGTAAAACATAAATCATATATATTAAAAACTTATCATTCAAATAAATTACACATTTACGTTTTAACACTAAAAATTAAAATATAGCAAAGGAATATTTTTCCAAAGTGATGGGCACAATAAAATTTTAATAATAGAAAATAAAACAAAGAAACATAGAAACATGTAAATTAAATTTTGGTAACGTAACTTATTGCACACAAACATACTTAATTACATCATTGTCAAACACTTCTGATTAATATAGATATTAATTAAATGGTTAAAAAAACTATTATTAAGATTCTCAAGTTTGGTAAATATTTTATGGTAAGTAGACAGAATACATATGAATAATATAACACAGAAATATAATAATTAAGTACAATTATTTGAAATAGAAGACAATTAGCCCATCACTGTGCATTATATTATTAAGTACGAGGTATTCTAAAAGAATAACCAATACCGAACACTGATAGAATTTGAAAAAAAAAATGAGTTTTTTAACAATAAAACCCTGTACTACATATAATTGAAAATTTATAATTATCATATTCATTATTTACAAACATAATGTTAACTCTATTTTAAGATCACAGTATTCAGACTGTTCTGAATTTATGTTTTAAATATAATTTTCTTCATACTTAAAAAATATTAAAATTAGAAAAATATATCTACAAATTACAATTCTAAAATATTTAGATTTCAATTTAATCTAATAATAGAATAAAGGTAAAAAATACCTAAAATGTCATAAAAACAAAATTGTATAGGTTTGGTACACAAACTTTCAAATTATATTAAATATTTTTAAATATTTACAAAAATTATATTAACTTCTTAGATAAATATTATAGATAAAAACTTAGAAATACTTTCACAGACGTTTATATAATAATAATAATAATAATAATAATAACTATTAATGATCACCCCTTAATAACTCCATTAAAAGATTGAAGCTTTGTCCTTCTCCTTCCTTACTCTTAATTGATAACATTTCTTTTCCAACCTAATAACAAATCACATAAATGAATATAAATTTAATATAACTTCAAATCTCACTATTTACTAGTTAGTATAAAATTAGGCCAAGGATGTATAATAATTAATAAAATTATAAAAACATTAAATTAGCAAATTTAATATTTTATTGAATGCTAATCTCATCTCACCATTAATCCAATTTCATAGGATAGCTACATAAAATGATTTAATTGTATTTGAAAGTTTAAATACATGCTAACATTCACACAATTTTACTTAAATCAGAGATATTTCAACTTTTTCATCCCGCGGCTACTTTGTCTCTTCACAATAATTAAACAGTTCCCATATTATTAATGATATAAAAATATTTTTACATTGAAGGAATAGTGATGGATGATATGATAGTAATGAGATTAATAATAAAAATAACTGCAATATTATTTAACTAACCATCATAACGTGGTATGAGTCAACAATAACATTATTTCTTTAATAATATTCTAGTTTACTATCAACAGGATATTATTATTATCCTTTTCTATATTTCGGTTCTTTTGACTAACATTTGAAACATCCATTAAAACCGTAACACACAGTTGGAATACCTCTGACTTAAAACCATTTAATAATATGTCATATTTACCTGACAAGTACGTTGTAAATCAGGTATTCTTAACAACAATTCTCCAAATTTAGATGGCATCTCTGGATAATGTGTCAGAGTATACTGTTGCAGAGCATGTAATGCTTTTTCCTGAGAAGCACGAACTTTTTCTGGTTCTTTTAAATCATTTGTATCTGAAACCACAATTAATACAATTAAATACATCTGTTTGTAAACTACAAATACATAAATTACTTGTTTAAATATATTTTTAAAGATCAAACTTAACATATCATATTATACCTGATGATAATAGTACAATGACTTTCATGGCTACATATTCATAACGGTCTACTCTCAAACGTCTCAGGTGCTGAGTGAAATTCAACATACGTTCAATACAAGGAGCTAAACCTAATTCTCTTGCTTGATCTAAAGAAATAGACTTGCCCAGACTAACACGTATTTCTCCAGGGCTGCTAACTGATCGATAACAACAACTGAATAACAATAGTTCACACCAAGCATTTATCAATAGCGATATTTGATCATCAATCTAAAAAAACCATTTTAAGTAATTATATTCTTTACATGAATAGTTGAAATATGTGTTTAGTTTATTACCGAAATGTTTTTAAATAAAGGTAATGATTTACACCACTTGACTATTTTGTATAGCCGATGATCAGCAATGTTACATAAATTGGAAAGAAAATCTGTTCCTGAATTCTCAGCCATTAAGCGACTTTTAGCTAATTCTTTGGCACCACCACAATGATTCATAGAACTTCCACTAGCATTTGATGATTCAAAAGATCCTTCATTATAAGTCCATAAATGTTCCACTTCCATTATTTCCTAAAACAATTTTATAAATGTTAATTAATCAAAAACTAAAGATAATATCAAATCCTTAAAGTAAAATTTGATATAAAATATTTTTGTTTATACAAAGAACAAAATTATAAAATTATAATTAATTTTGTGAAACATGTGAAACCCTTAGGAAATTGTATAGTATTTCTACAGAAACATTATTAATGTAATCTATATATTTATATATATATAAGAATCAAATTCAACAATACATAATAATTTTAAGTTTAGAAAATGCTATTTCAATTGGTAGTATTTATATTTTGTGATGTTCACACATTACTCACTTGCAATAATTGAGGGATCAATTTGACTGTTTCTTGGGGTGGGGACCTACATGTTCGTTCTTCCTGCTTGACTTTATTGTCTACAGAATTAGTGCTCATTCCAGAGAGCTGTCCACTATGCTGTGGCTGCATATTGGATGGCGGTATAGTATAAGTAAATGGATAGGTACTACGTCCACCTCTAGTTCTATCAACTCTGATTGCTTCTAGTTTCATACCCATGTTCAAACACTTGTCGAAACGGCAAGCTGGACACTTCTTTCGTGTAGCTATTGTTATCAAACATGCCGAACCATGTAGACACACATAGTTCTTGTGATTTTGTACAGTGCGCTTGAAAAATCCTTTGCAACTCTCACATGAAAATATGCCATAGTGAAAACCAGAAATTTTATCACCGCAAATAGGACAAGGACTAAAATAAAATTAAGAAATTTTAATATTAATATTACTATAAAATGTTCATGTCTTATTCATTCAACATACACTATACATACCTATTTATCAGTTGTTGTCTTGAAATACCTGATGTTATACCATGCTGTTGACCAATGTCAGACATTGACAATTTCTCTTCATAACCATTGGTTTCCTCTGCCACAGTATATTCATGAAAATTTCTCTGTACGTGCCTTGGCTGTATTGGTGATTGAGTTGGAGAAAAATGTGTAGGCGAAACAGATAGAGAGGAATAACTGTAAATAAAATATGTAAATTTATAATTTCCAACAATAAGAAACAGTACAAGTGTACAACCTATAGTTACATTATAAAAGAAAAATATCAACACTTATAAATTTATGGTTTTACCTTTGACTATAACAAGAACTATGTTGTGATCCACCATATTGCGAAGCATCGCTATTATTCCTTGACAATGACGACGGTGTGAATGTAGACGGGGACGAAAACCCTGAGGATGATGGAGGATTATGTCTGGAAGTGATTGGTGACTGTGCAGGTGAGCAACAAGAGTGTATGGCCGAGTCTGGGCTTTGAGTTGGTGGAATGTGTGATGTCTGTTTGATTCCATTTGTTCTATGTTGAAGTAATGGGCTGTAACCACCACCTAGCAATTTATCAACAAGTAACGGAATGTCATTGTTCGACGAAGTTACTTTGCTCTTGACGTGCTCCATTACTCGGTCAACCTATAAAAAAAAAACATTAAGAAGTTATTGAATATAAATATGGACGAGCTTTTAACAAGAAACATTTACCAAGTTATTATCATTATAAATAATTCGTTTAACTGGAGACGTCTGTTGGTTATTTAAATTCTCATTTCGCGGTAGTAAATAATTTTGATTCGCTGTCTGTACGTCCACTGTTCTATCTTCTTCCTAAAAATCAGTTACCCTTATTAAAATGTCTGTACAAGTCCGGTTTATTATAATAAGAGAGCCGCAGTTACTTGTTTCATTTCTGAATCGGATAGTTCTCCTTCCCAGGACATTGGCCGAGGCAAGTTTTCTTCGACCGCTCTCATTTTTTTACTTCTCATTGTAACTCCTGAGAAGTCGATCTTACTTACTTCCCGATCGCATTCAGAACCGACTTCGTCGGTGATGTCATCTTTTATTTCGGTCATTGTGCCGTCTTTGTCGTGAGGTTCCTCTATGGGTGGAAAAACAAAACACGTTATCGAAAGTCGATGTAATATAATGATTTAAATTGTATTATATTAGCATTAATGTATGAAATTTTGTTTTTCTACATAGTAAGTACTACAGTAATACCTAGTTGTTCTATAGAGTGACGGGCATTTTAAGTTAAGGTATTGAATAGATATAAAGATACATATTTGAACCAGTTATTATACAATGTAACATTACTAACCAGGACACCTACAGTAATGACATGGTGTTAAGTAAATTAAAGATAGCAATTTAGTTGATATGTAAAGAATTATCAAATTATCAAGTATAATATAAAAAGTATTTAAAAAAAAAAAAAAATTTCCATCGAAATATTTCTGTAAATATTTTATTAAATATTTATTTATGGAATTAATTTTGAAATAACTACAACAGTCAATTCGCGCTTTATTAAATTTAAAAAAATGTATTCAAAATTAGATAAATTAAAAAAAAAATTGTCAATATTATTAAATGTGTGATAAATTTAAATAAACAACCATACATTATTACACATTTATACAAAGGATAATTTATAAATTAACTAAGAGACAACTGTTACTCTATAATATGTACTAACTACCAAGTGAAACTTAGTACGTATAATCCTTAGATTAACTAATATATTGAAGAATTCTGTAAAATAACGTATATTACATTATTATCATTGCAATATATTATTATAATTTATAATCAATTATTAACGCTACATCGATAGGCAATAGGTATTATTATTATTACAAGCATTTAATTTTATCGGACAGTACCTATGTAATCATTTTTGGAACAATTATTGTATTACGTCTCAATGTGAAATATTATGTCCTAAGCGATTATGGTTATTAGTATATTAGTATAGGTATCCATTTGAGATTTGAATGTAGTATATACTCGTTTTTACCATAAAACAGACGAATATATTTTATAACGAGAATAGCAAATATAACCAATTATAATCCAATTCATTTTTTTTTTTTTACTTTTATTTTTAATATAAATAATTTATACGCACTCTATATACATTGATGTTCAGTGAATATAAGGCAAATAAAATTTACAATTTTTATTTATATTTCACAAAATAATGTCATAGAATTTCGCCGATGAGTCAATATAGATTTCTTAATATTATACATTTTGTAATGAGTTATAAACACGTTTTTATTTCGTAACAAGAATTTGTTGAAAAAGTTTTTAAAATAAAAATTGCTATAGAAATTTTACCATCTATTCGAAAATGGTTTTTAACTTTTGAGTAAGAAGACCATATTATTCATGCTTGTGGTCAATTAAATTATTCATTTATAGCTTAATTATGTTATATTAAGATACCCAAATGGTAAAAATAAACTTGCATAATTTATAAATAATATCACTTTTATTAAATTTAAACATACAAGCATAACTTTATTATAAAAAATTACTTCAATAATTTATCCTGCAAGATTTTTGAATCCACCCCATCAACGTTTTAAGTAAAAAACCCGCCTCGTATCGGTATAATAGGTGAATAATACCAAGATAATTAATACAATATATATATATATACAATTTGTAAATTATATAATTGTTTTACAATAGGCGTATGATGTGATTTATTGTATGAGATTAATCGTCACAGTTAGGTTGAAGAAAAAGAACAGAATAATAACATTTAATAATTAATAATTATACTGAAAATAATTAATAAGCTTGGTTTGTTTACTGTTAATTTATAAGGCCTCAGCACCAACGAGAAGTTTATCCGAGAGGATTTCCTGGAATATTATCTGTATTAAGTTCCTTAATGAGATGTTTTAGATGATTAGTTAAACGGAGTCAAAAAGGCCAGATAGAGAGTGAAGGTTGTTTTGGATAATACGAATAGATGGTGTTTATACGCACTAGAGCTTGGCACTATAATAATGTTTACAATACATAATCAACTTGTTTTTAAAATAGTACAAAACACATTTTTATTCAAAATAAAGTAGAGGTTCTTTGGCGGCATTGCTTAAACTGTAATAGTTTTACTCTATAACACAATAATGATTATCAGCGCAGGTTGTATAGTTAATAAAAACCGATAAAATTGAAATACAATAATGAATAATGATATTATAATACATAACACGGCGTAAAATTCGTGTCACAATAAACAGTTGGACGCCTCACATAAATAAATCGTTGGTGAAAACCAAAGTTGTTGGAAAACGTTAATGAAACGTCGATTTTAAAACAACAATAACTTTTACGAATACACTCGGCAAATATTATTATTTTCGTGGTGTATAAATAAGGTTTTTTTTTTTTCATGACTGTAGTTTAATAACTTACATATTAGTAGTACCTAGATAGTTGAATTTCGAGCAAAACTATACTCTGCTATATAATAGTATAATCCCGTTGCAGTGCGACGACCAACGGTTGTGGTATTGGCGCTGTTTAGAAGATATACTCTAATATATCATACTATACCTATTATATACTAATATAATAATACCTACCCATTAAAAACTGTGATTTTAACGTTTAAAATCGAAATCGCCTACGCCGCATCCGTTAAAAAACACGCACGTGACATTACAACGATGATATTATTGTTTATCGTAATATTATACGCATCGTCGTTTATATCGCATATATACCTATAACCTATGTTGAACCCATGATATACCTAACGCACCTGTAGTACATGGTTATATACACACCTTTAATCGTGGTGATCTGCGCGCTGGGCTGCAGATGAGGAGCGATCAGATTGATGGACGTGACGGTGACCGGGCCGGACGATACCTGCACGCTGTGGCCCCACATCCTGGTGTCGCTGTCGGCCATGGTCTCAGAACAGTGACCGCCGCGGTGACGGGCCGACGACGGCGGGACGGAGTGGCATCGTGGCGTCTAGCGATCACCGAAAAGACGACGGCGCCGAAGCGCCTACCGCAGCAGCTGTCGTCCGCGGGCGCGCCGGGCCGCTGTGTACTACGTGACCGCGTAAAACCGTTGACATTCGACGTAGTCCCGGTGACGACGGACGCAGGCGGCGCATAGGTGATCGGCGGGGGCGCGCGCCATGTCGCTATATCGTCTAGCGGGCGATGTTCTGTCAGATCACGCTCCTGTCGATGACACGTCGCGCGTCCTTTGCGTGCTGAAAATCAAAAAACGCAAAACGGTCACTACAGGTGTACCTATAAAACGCGCCGCGTGTTGTGATCGGTGTGCGGCGATCGTCGTCTGACGTACGTATAATGTTTTACGTGTGCAGGCGACGAGGCCGTTTTTTTTTTTATTTCGTCCTAGGTGAGGGGTAAGAGGAGTATAAACGACGGGTCCGCGCGCGGATATAACGCAAGTCTGCACAGCCCACCGTAGTGTCTGTGTTTATTTTTGTGATTTTGGATTTTTTTATTTCGTGTTATTAGCGCGATAACGGGCCGAACTCGAAAACAAGAGTGATGACGACGATAATTACAATCGGGATTATAACGCACAGTGCTTGCATATAAGCTTATACGATTTCAATAATGAAGATTAATTATAGGTATTAGGTATTATGTTGAATGAGATCGGATGTAAAATGTAAAAAGTGTGTTCTCGTCGTTGGCAACACGATTTAAACTCTAAAGACGATTACTATAGAAAAGAGAATTATACAATTAGAGAGAAAAGAAACTTTGAAAAGAATAGAGAATCTGAAAAGGTTAACAAGACTAGGTAGGTACTTAAATTTACAACTTTTTTATATACATATACCTATTACAGGCTACATGTTTATTTAGTGTACCTACTTATATACCATGTTTTATAAGATAAAATCCAGTTCGTATCTATAGACATGACGTGGGTATAAAGTTTAGTATTGAAACTATTGAATAACGTTTCTATCATAATATATATATTATATACATTATATGTGTCATATCGATATGGCCATATAGGTATTATCATATTTTTTTATAAATTACTAGCTGTATTCCAGGTTAAAATATAAAAATTAGTCTATCTCAATAAAAATTTTCATTTTGTTTTTCAGTTAAAATTATATATAATATAAAAACACAATTATGATGAATAATTTTATTATTTTTTACTTCCTAGTTCAGAACTCTGATCATATTTTGTTGTAAACACAAAAAAATGGAGACATTTGCAGATACAACAAATGTTTAAAAGACGTCGTAATCCAATATTATTAATACTTGATATTCGTATTTATGTGATTGCTATGTTTGCATCAAAAACATTATGTATAGAATTTAAAAAAACATAATATATAAGTAATCATTGTACACATTTTTATACATCATAATATTGCTACTAATAATAATTAAAATAGTAAATAATCCGAAATCCCTTACTAAAATGTCAACTATTTTAAATAAACAAAAAAATATTCGATTTTCGCGAGTCCATGCATGAGCCCCCCTCTTATAGCGAATTATTAGCGATCCATATAGAGGGACGAAATCACAGGCAAGCCATAAAACTCCTCCTCAGAAACCAAATGAATCTATTGATTTGTGTAACTTTTATTGAAAACTGTCCAGTAGTTGTGTGATCTGTGTACAGCGAATCCAGAAAGAAAGGAGAAAGAATAAAAGAAAGATCCAGGATTATGCGATATCGTCGTATAATATGATTTACAGATTCAATTTGAGCACCCAAACAATAATTCAATGTACACATTTTAAGAACGGGAAAATTCGCCCTCGCCTTCCCATCCAACAGCCGAGGACCCCCGCCGTATTACGATATCAAAATAATACGTATAAAATTGCGCTTCGTATACGTACACACACATTGACACATCGCGCGCACGGTTTTATCATATTATTTATTACGTTTGTAAAAGTTACCAACGACCCGGCCACGGTTATTTGATTTATATTTTATTATATTTATACGCGGTTTATACTTAAGGGGGGGGGGGCACATTTTATTACGACGATCTTTATAGGCAGATCGGAGAGAAACGTTACGTGTTCGGCCGAGTAACCGCCGAACGGCTACCATAGTATACCTGTTGTACTACAGTATTGAGTATAAGTTATTACTCGTGTGCAGATTATAGAAACGAACGAGCCGAGTGTGTGGTGAAGCAACGACACACCACACACACACACACACGGCACACAGCGACGAAACCGGTTGTGTGACCTGACGGCCGAGTGAAATGGCCAATGCGCGCGCGAACGATCGAGGAATGGTCGGCAGCGAGGCTCGAAGGGGTTATTGATGTCTTGGTTGCATTGTTTATAATTGGCAGTGAGCAGCAGCAGCAGCAGCAGCAGCACAAAGTGTATTTTGTTTTATTCCGACACGAGACTAATTTTATCTCTTGCGCCTCCAATAATAACGTTATATAATGCTATATCGTTGTATACGTATAAATAAACCGTCGGCGGCGAGCAATATAATAATATTAATAGCATAATACGTACGATATATTATATAATAATAATAATAATAATAATAATAATAGCTATTATGGTAGAGGCCAGATTAGTGTGTACCAAAAAGTGCGTTGAAAACCTTCGGATTGCATTTAGTAATGTGTATGATATAAACAGTTATTTTCAACATGTCAAATTAATCTACGAGTTTTTTAATAACGATAAATATTGTTGAATAGGAACAAAATTAGGCATCGGTATTTTAATAGCGATCGCGGAGAATTGTTTTGATGTGTAAGCATGACTAGCGGGTGACTTTTTAAAATTATTTTCCTCAAAGATTTTGAATTTGAGTAGAGCCACCTCGTACTTGAAATGGCTTGTAAATTGTAGTTACTGTACAAGTTTATATCAACAAGATACAACATTAGGTATCGGTTGGTGTACTACTGGTAAACAAACGCCAAACAAAATTAAGGGTTTGTCATAAAACATTGTATAGCAAAATAATTTATGATTAATGGTCATAATAAAAGAGATTCCAAATCATTCTATTCAAATAAAAAACATATATATTATGTAAATATAAACTATAAGCTAAGCCAACCAAACTTGTCACTACTCCATGTATGGTAAATATTATGTACACAATTAATTGTTAATTAATCTTTAATTATTTTAATCGTCATCTTGTTATAAAAGCCAAAAATAAAAATTGTAAGTATTATCACTAGATATAGATAGCCCACAGTTGGCTAGAAATGTCTTACTTTTTTATAAATAAAAAAAAAATGTAAATATGCGTATACACCTTAACCTCTTAATAACATAAATGAAACTGCACATTTGTCTATTACCTTTGGACAGTCTAAATAATTATTCATATTATAGTATAATATTTTTTCCTATTACATACTAAAAAAAAAAAAATGGTGAACAACCATTTAAAACAATAATACTTGGAAGTTTTAAGTATCATTGCTCCATATACGGTACACCGTACACACCGTGTAATCATAACAATAATAGTAATAATACCTAAATATTATTAAACATACCGATATTAAATCATCCTAATACGACGGTATGCATGACTAGGTCGATCGAAGTTAGCAAGAAATGTTACGTCAATATAATAATATGTAATAGTGTTAATAGTAGTAGTAGATAATATGAATTATGTACATTTAATATTATACTGACTCATCGCTGAACTCATAATATTATTATTCAGTGTAACCTAAACGAAAATTCGGAATTTTTTTCGAAAATGTTTTTAATATAATTTGTCAATTTAATTATTCTACTAAAGATCGCGTGTGCGCGCGCGTAAAAAACGATCTGAGCAACGCGGCAATTTCGAAGAATTAAACACTCGTCGCAATCATTGAATCCAGTGAGAGGAATATTAGAACACGAAACTCATAAATAATATTGTACATAATATAATGTATGTATTATTATACAGCTGTAGTATCAGACTAGTACGTTGCGGTCCCCGTCGGCCGTTGGCAACTCTCTTCGTTACGCAACAAGTTCCAATTTCATGCGGGGCATTTTTTTTTTTTTTTAATTTTAAATGTTATTATTAATACCACTGCGACGGGACGGCTGTGCAGTTTATTTTATTACACCGCACGACGTGTTTTATATAATATAGAATGTAAAATAATAAATAACGGCAATTCGAGTACAGTTTACAGTTTAACCGTGGTCACATAATAATATATACACGCATTCCAAGAGAAATACGCCCTTTCCGTTTCCTTTGTACGTTTATGCGCGATCTGGTTCGACGGAAACACGATAAAACTATATTATTTGAGATATTGAACACCTAACCTATCCTAACCTGACAAAAGAGGAGATGAATCCTGCAACATATTACATTGTAATTCGTCCGCTGATCAATCATAGGATGTTACACTATTTGAACGAGGTAGGATGTATTTATACGACTGGACGTATAATCAATAAGAATAGAATCAACACAATTCGTCAAACACACATATTTATAGTTACAGTAATATTTACATGAACATAAATAAAATGATTATTAACATTTTAGTATAGAAATGATAGAATAATAATACTCTAATAATTCCTCTACCTGAGAAAATAGTTCCTATAAGAAACTGGAAATCCTCTTGGAAAAATCAGACGAAAGCGGGGATGTTAATTCTCAAAGCAGCGACTCACGTAAGTGGCTATGTCCTATAAATTGGAAATGTGGACTTGATATAATTTTAAATGGGCTTTAGTCTTTTTTTCCCAAATGCATAATACACAACCGTTCGTCTATAGTACTGTGATTAAATATTCAAACTTTTCGTGATTAGCGTGGTTTTGTACATAGGTCGTGTATACATGTACACCAATCAAACTGCTAATCATACCAATTTAGCAATTACTTTTTATAATTAATTTTAATATCAATATTAGTTATAACTTATAAGTTATAAGTTATAAGATAACGAAGTTATCCCATATAACACATACTTTACTTTTTTATACTATACACATTTATTTCACTAATTAGCTTACCTATACACAAGTTTTATACTGATTTAAATATACGTTAATTATAATAACAACATAATATATAATATATAAATACAATACATATTATACAAATCTATAACTAAACAATAAACTATACATGATCATTAAATATTATGTATAAGATGATGCATCCGAGAATCCCGAGAGCATTAAGCCATTAAGGGTCGTCGTATGCGATCAACAACAATAGTAATATCATAAATCAATTAATTACCGCTATAACGAAGCTATCACTTTTAATTTGTAAACGGTACCCGAAGATACTTAAAATTCAATATAATTGATTTATTTAGCTTTACACGTGTAACATGTCGTAATCAGGGTTTTAAGACGTTTTTAAAAAGTCGAATTTAGAATTGCCCAATTGCTCAAAATATAAGAAAAACCTTGTTTCATCAAATTAATTGAATTTCTAACGACGAGAGGAAAAAATCAGTACGATTATTTTTTAGTTAATAAAAATACATAACAGTTGATTACTACAATACAGATTGTTGGTCTTCAAATATTTGACTCGAGTAAAAAAAGCTTCAAAAACCCCAGAAACACACACACACGCATAGTGCAAAAAAGAACCATGATATTATAAACTTGATACTGTACAATCAAACATTATTGTTTAACGAGCGGGTCGCGTGGACTGGCTGGTGTAGACAGGTAAGTATATGCATTTTTGATTGCGTTTCGTTTAAGACCACGAAACACGTCATAATATTCTCGCCACACCGCCAAACCGTAGAAAAACGTAAACGCTTTTCTCGTTTTCCAGCGGCAGACGAACCGTCACCGCCGCACACTTTCGCACGAACACGAACACGACACCGTTCGAGCGACGGTTTTAGAGGACACGGGTGCCGCGAGGTTGTTTATTTTTATAAATCGACAAGAGGACGTCGGCGACGGCGGTGACGGCAGACGTTACAAAACTATTAGTATACTCGCGTTGACGGTGCGCGCGCTAGTGTGTGTGTGTGTGCGTGTGACGTGTGTGTGTGTTAGTGTGCGGGCGCGGGCGACGTTGCCGCGCAGTTCGTCGGACTCTCAAAATTCAACCTTGCCAAGGTCAGGCACGGACGCGTGCGCGCGCACCGCTCGTTCATTATAATATTATTATTATGTGTGCGCGAGCGTCCGTCCTCCTGCGTTCCCTTCGTTGCTTTTTTTTTTTTTTATTTACTATTATTGTATTTATTACTATACTATTTGGTATTTACTATTTACTATTATCTTCCGTACACACGCACACGCGGTGTTGAATGTTGATAAACGCAAATGTGCATCCGCTGTTGTTGCATATTGTTATGTCGGCGATAGGTGTTCTTCATTTCATAAACACCGCGCGTCGTTATATCATAATAAAACCACGTAGGTAGGTATAGGTACTTGCGCGCAGCCCCTGTGTTTATAGAGAACCCCCACGTGTGGGAGTAGTCTGGTCCGAAATTAAAGTATGCATTTCGGATTTGAGACTTGTGTAGTGGGTGAACTAATTTACTAATAAATGAGCTGAATGCATAAAAATTAAGTATAATAAGTTCATACGTTCACGAATTAAACGACAATGTGGATAAAGGTAAAGGTATTTTCCTATAAGTGATAGTCCGAACAATAAGGATAACGAGAAATATTGGAAAAAAAGCACAGGGAAAGGAGTGACGAGGTTCCCAATTTTAAACACCTTCTCACTCAAAATTGTATATAAAAAAAAAACAAGCTTATAATACGAATTTACATTTTTTTTTAAAAGTGAGCAGCCTACACGACGATCGAACATAATCATTTATTGAGTATGCGTCGTGTACTTAAATAATAATAAATTAAGAGGAAATTAGGTCCGTGAACACAGATTATAAGCGACCATTCCGGTGACTTCGTGTAATCATGTCGGGTAACGGAGGACTCAATTAAAAATCCGTATAAGTTACGTGAAGTTTAAACTTTAATTTAATATATAATATATATATCTAACAATAATTTCATGTGACAATATCTTACAATACACGATTTTTCGTAACAATATTTATGCGTCACAACACTCGAAGATACATTCACCACCGTTACCATAACAAACATATTAAAACAACATATTACAATATTTTGTATGCACATAAATAATAAGCTTACAGACGATGACGACAATGTCGGGACCCTAAGAGGTTTGACAATACATAATATGGAATTACACAAGTGTATTATATAGAGGGCTGTGAATATGATATACTAAAAACAATTAAAAAAATGACCGATAAAAAATACATAAACGCTATAAATATTTATAATAATGCACAAACAATTTAAATTATATTAAACATAATATAAGAATTAAGAAATATAATTTTTTTTTCATAAAAAAGCATTGAAATATTAATTTAATATTGAATAACTTGTTGATTTAATGATGATAAATTTAATTTAGTTTATTTATGTGATTAGTACAAAGATATTTCACTAATACTGACTGTTGGATCGTATCAATTTTATTAGTGCACACTTCAATGGAATTTAAATGCAAATCAGATAATTTTTTCGTTAAAAGAAGATTATATTTTATCAAATTAATTTGGAATTTAAGTATTAAATGTCACAGAGCTTATTTTAAAGTTTTTTTAGAAGTGCGCAAAACTCAACCACCCTCTCATACTCCAAAACAATTATTCCTTGTGTATAAAAAAATGGAAATAAAAATATATACTATACAAGTATAAAACTTATTATAACGCGTATGCCTTTAAGCCTTTTAACTTTTAATAACACATTTTGTATATACAAACAAATATTGAATATAACAAACTTACAAAATGTTAAAAATTAAAAATTAAAATTACAACTTTATATTTTCTTCTTCTTCTTTTTTTTTTTTTAATAAAATCTTTTAGTTTGCAGTAATATATAATTTTTTAAATCAAATTTGAAGCTTCATCGAATATGCCCTTAAACCATTCTCGTTGCTTTGACTTCAGTGAATCTCGAACTCAACCGTTTAATAAATTAATATCATAGGTTATACAGAAATATAATAAAAAAAACCTGACGCATTATATTGATTATTGAAAAAAAATCGTAATACTAATATGTATCTGTTAATATTAAATAATTGTCATTCTGTAGCCTGCAGTCGACGATTTGACTTATCAGACGACGATTAATGAAAAAAAATATTCAAAATTCATTCAATAAACTATCGTTCACAGCATAATTATAAATTTTATACATAAAATATTTATAATAATACTATTATAAAAATAAATGAAAAGATAAGAATCATAAGTTATAACACTGCAACTTGCGAGGCGTCGTCTGATCTAAAACACAGGGAAACCTACTGGCTTATATTGCTCGTATTTTCGTGAATAAAAACATTCTATAAAAATCTATACTAATAAATAATATTGTATAGTTTATATTTTGAAAATAAATAATAACATTTTATTATAACTCATAGATTACAACTACGCATTTCTTAAATTAGAACTACGCATTTTTCAATTGGAATTACTCAGTGTTCAAACGCATGTTATAATAAGCACTGGATGCATTAAACGTACCCATCATTTATTATTCGATACAGTAATATGCTATGACTTCGTAATGGGAGGTTTTTAAAAGAAATCATACACGTATTTTTTAAACAAAATTGTAGAATACGTCATGTGGGGCGATTTTTCTTCATTAATAGCCGTACATTATGTTGCAAAATATTTCGACCAACATAGAACAAATAGATGCACATGGCCGCCTTCATAGAATGTCATTTAACGACCTATGTACGAGTTAACAATGGAACTCGCCGTCGCACAATTCGTAATTCACCATAAAAACCGTATACTTATTATTATCTTTCCTATTATAATAATCATATTATATATTATATTTTATAATGTTATTAGGATGTTTACGTTTAAATACGTATACAAACGGTAAGTAAACCTATAGGTAAAATGCTAAACTAAAATATTATTGTGATT
Organism: Melanaphis sacchari; assembly: GCF_002803265.2. NCBI lineage: Eukaryota > Metazoa > Arthropoda > Insecta > Hemiptera > Aphididae > Melanaphis > Melanaphis sacchari. The sequence goes on along the minus strand of NW_020270469.1, from coordinate 1,694,208 downwards.
TTACATTTAAAATTTTAACATAGCCACAAGGTATATTATACGTATTTTTTATATTTTAATAAAATTTATACCATTTATTACGATTTATTATTATTTAAGAATTTATTATATAAATAAATATTGACCATCGAACAAAATTCCAATAATAATTTATAGTATACAATTTTGTATATTCACTCTTTATTTTATCAAAATCACGGTCAATATGTAACTTAAATTTTTCTTTTATAATTTAGTAAAATTCTTATAGGACCTTTACGAAAAATGAACATAGATTATCAAGTCACGATTAAGAAAGATATGTATATAGTTCCTCCTATAGTATAATTTATATAAAAATTACATTTAATGTAATGTCTATACGTACTTCCCACACTATAAAGGGATTACAAACATGTTGTCTACTCCGTATAGGCTTTTAATACTTTTTTAAAATAATTTAAGGGTTATTTTTGATTTTCAGAAATAAGTGATGGCGCCGAGGAGCACAGTGGCTGATGCCAAATATCTGAATAATTGGCACGTGCGGTAATATAATACATGCCATTTTTATTTTAAAATTAGGATTATAGATAATATCTCGTTTTTATATTTTTGTAAAGAAAAGTAAACATTTTTATTTAAACTGATGCTTTTAATCTAAACTCATCATAGTATTTCATACCGGAGCACTGATGTAGGTACTGATCGAGTATAAACATATATGTACGTACAATCTCATTTTATCCAAAATAGTCTAAAACATTACATAAGAACCGTTTGAACTGTGTTTGTACTTAATATCTCTTAATATCATTCAGAATGTCCATTGTCCTGGATAAAATATATGATTTGTTAAAATATTCATTGAAACACAACTGAAAACACATTGATAACACGACGTATCACTTTCTGTACTGAGGATCCAGTCTCATGATAATCAAAAATATACCTACTTAAATATTTATGTTCCATAAATAAAAATACTTAGAAAAGCCGGTAAAAAATAAATTCACGCCATTAAACTGATGTATCATATTCTAAAATGGAATCCCCATTTAGCCATGGATTTACATTCTTCATAAAACAAATATAAAAACGGATTAGATGTTTGCTATACGTTAAAACTTTTTAAAATTTTAAATAATTTTCTAATAATTCTTTAACCATCAACAATAAATTAATAATAAATATATCAAGTCGACAGAATTTTGAACTACTAATATTTATTTGTGTGTTTATTCCATATCTCTTTCTGTCTTTGTTATTCGTACATTTTTAAACAATTAAGGCGCCTTCACTTTATATTCACTTCGTTACAAACATTTAAACATTTTGTTACCAATAAATTGAGTAAATACACACCGGCATACACAACACAATATACATGACAATGTATGCTCCTTTAATGAAAATTCCAATTATTAAAATAAAATATTTACATTATTCATATCATTTATTGACTATTGTAATATATTAACTATGTATGAGTCGTTATAACACAATCTCAGAAGTCGTAAACATAAAAGTCAGAATACCATAATAAGCGTCGAAAACATTTAAAAGAAGCAATAGTATGTATTTTCATTCATATTTTAATTGTTATATATTATGAATTTATTTTTGAAAATCTGATAGTTAAGTGTTAACCAACTATTATAGGTACTAATTATTATTTAACTACTAAACTTAATATTCATTTAAGGTAGTTCAATTTCAATATATTTTTTTTTTTTTTTTTTTACAAAATTAATGGTAAAACGAATACAATTTCATATTTAATCGAGTATTTAATATAGGTTTTTTAAACTGACAGGAAAATAAATAGTACAATCTATGCTAATAACTAATAAGTAATAAATATTAGGTTACAATATACGGGGTTAGGTACATTATCTCGAATATTTTGATTTATAATATATAAATACAAGCCATAAGTCACAACAAAATAAGTTTTAGTGATCACTATTATTTTCATCCATTAAATTAATATATAAAACAATTGTAATTATACCATAAGACGATTTTAAAAAATAAATAAATAAAGATTAGGTGATTGAATTGTCATTTTGGGTCGGAGGAAAAAATTAATTTTGAAAACGCAGGAATCCTATCATATTTGTATTTTAAAATCGATCATACACACATTAACCAATACCAGCGAGTCGTGTATGAAATAATGAGTAAACGGTATAACCTGTTCGGATAAATAACAGAATTGATTTAAACTAGTTTGGGTGTACATAAGTATTAAATACCTATTATTATATCGTTACTATAGTAAATAGTTACAGAAACATTAAGAATTATTATAAACTAGTATTTAATTATCTGCAGTAAATTGCATACTGTTCAACGATCGAGATGCATATTATGTAAACAATATATGGTAGCGAATCTATACAAATGAAAAGTTGAACACCTGTTGAATTGCGTGACGTTGTGCCCAAGTCTACCGCGTTTCGAAGTAAGCAAAACGAGATCGAGGAATTTCGAACAAAATCGGCTTACATATTATATTATTATGGTTATAATATGGAATAGCTGGTAAATTATAATATAGTCGTTGAGTGTTTTTGTTCGATAAAGAGAAAGTTGAGCACTGTGTTATCGATCCGTCTTTGTTCTTAGGTCATTTTGTATAATAATATATCATTTTTTTTTCTTTACGCGCTTGTTCGTCCATTACACGTTGTTGTTATGTTTTATTATATTTCATTATATTGTGGGTAAACGATGACGCGTATAATAGCTTTAGGTCAATGTAAGTTTCAAACGTGTATTTTTCTTTAACGCATAGCGCGTATGACGTGTAATTTCATCAAACGGAATTTTACGGATTATTTATCTTCCTGGCGGATGTGCGAAACTACTTCGCGGTGGAAATGACAGAAAATATATTATTACTATTATTATTTTATATAATTCGACAGTGCAAACAATTCCGCATTTCATAAGTATAATGCCAATGTTGTCAACACGTCCTTTTTTTATATCTGACACAATAAGCATGATATACAAAGTATTGTAAAAAACAAAAAGAATCATGACCGAACGTAAGCACACCATCTGTTTTTTCTCTCTTTTTAAATATATACAGTTATATATTTTATGCGACCATAGTGGTCCAATTATTCTGGGGTATAAACTATAAAGTACTAAGCAGCACAATATTGCTCAACAAAGGTTATAGCCTATAACCTTGTCAAGAGGGGTTATAGTATTTTTTTATAGGTGATGTAATTTAGTGTAAATATTAACGAAAATATTTTAACTGTAATATACCTATTCTAAAAAGTATTAAAAAGCGTTAAATATACTCATAAGACACATCATATAAATAATTGAAATATAAAAATAAACTAAGCACAGATTTTTTTGTATAATAAATACAAAACTTACCTATCCAACGGAATAATAATAATTGATTCACTGAAGGGATGGTACCTACACAAAAAAATGTCACACTGAAGGGTCATGGTAAAATAAAATAATGTGAAATTCACGAATACAGTGTATAGAGTGAATTTTTTTACAGTGAGAAGCCAATTATACAAGGCACTGTTCATTTGATCCACAGTGTGATATTTTGTATGATAACAAGAGCAATATTTATGAAAAATATGCAAAATTAATTTGCATTGAACATTTTAATTATATCGGTACCATTGCGCAACGGTTGTCTTGAACGCACATTCAATGATATAGTTAAACGTGACCAATTGACAAGTATAACAGTTATACTTGGAAGGGGACACATCTTTTTTTTTATCTGCATTTTTCGCACATTTTTACTACATACTACTGTTGTCTGCTAGAATTTTACTGTTATTTTCAGAATAATACTTTTGTTTATATATGTTTATATTGTCTACACTCTACAATAATAATAATAATAATCATCCAGTCGGAGGATTCATCTATATTCTATGGTCTAGCAAGTAATAACAATTTAATTAAAACATCAAACATGACGTGTCATACTATCATTAGATAAATTTTGGTTACGACAAATCTGTTAGATGTGTCGAACTCTCGTCGAACCACTGCATATGTGGTATAAAAGGATTTTTTACGGATGGTCTATGAGTAGACATTGTATAGAGGAATACTAAAACTAATAACAAATTTAAATAACAGGTTTATATCCAATAGGGCAAGGCCGTATTGATAATCCGACGTGACAACTATTACCATAAGAAACTATTAATGGAAAAAATAAATTATATCATTCAATAGAGTACAGATAATTTTATTATGGAGGAGAGTACATTTAAAAATATTTTGTATAATGTAAACAGCAATTTTTTTTTATAGAACAGTAAATATCTAATTTTCTGGGTTTTCTTCCCAACTCGTTAATGACCTCTTTAGAAAATATAGGCATTAGTTAATATAGGCACCACAGTATACCGACAACATGGTTAATCCATTTAATCTGTCCTAGTTAGGATCTTATATTATAGTACATTGAACATTCAAACCATGAACGAATTATAATTGAAAGTAAGTATACCGGCATGGTAAGGCAATGCAACAAAGTTCATAAAAATAAAAGCTGCATAACAACATAACATAAATTTTGTAACACAATTCATAGTTTAAAATTCTCTAAAAAGTCAAAACAGTCTTGATGTATTAATGTATCATTATAGTAATTACTATCATCATTGTTTTTCGATCACGCAGTTATGAACGTATTGTTTATTATTTCTCCAATATTGTAATAGACGTCGGCGAGATAATAAAACCGAAGAAATTATTATTATTGCAACTATCGGTTATCGGTCCTATACCATGGTACCATAGTCTCGGTGCCCTTTAATTTTCAAATACGAATTAATTTGACTAGGAGTCAATATTTTTACATTATTTCGCATATTATCAGTTATGGTACAATTTTAGAGAGTTTGTAATTTGCACGAAATTAAAAATATGTAATTTGCACCACTGCAGGTAGCTGAAAATAGTGTTTGTAATTTGCATCAAAATAAGGGTATATAATTTGCACCATCATAGATAGTAAAAAATAGGAAATGCAATTTGCACCAAAATCAAAATCGATTATTATAAAATAGGTACTATCGAAAGAATAATCATACAAGTTTTGATATTTGGGAATATTTTTTACTTCATTAAAGTTCACACCGATTTTCAAACAGATACGTACATAAAACTATCGAGTTTACATAAACCTAACTGAATGACTTCTTAAACAAGTGAATGGACAAATCAAATTCAAGTTGCTTTGGACCATTATAATAATAACTTATAAAAAACTTCATTTATTGAATTAGTTGCATACAAATACAAAAAACCTATTAGTATCAAAACATAAGTTGCAATCTAACTAATCTGAAAATCAATGCAACATCAGTTTGTTTTATTTTTTTTAATATATTATACTCAAATATCGAAAATTGTAAGATTATTCTTTCGATAGTACCTATCTTATATTAATCAATTTTGATTTTGGTGCAAATTGACTACACCACAATTTTATACTGTAAACATTTTTTCTAGTGATCATGCCCAATCAAAAAATCTATAGTACTCTCGGTTTAAAGTTTGTGTTCTGTCCAATAGCCCCTATAAGGCCAACAGTGTTAATCCAGTTCTACTCATCAGGTAAGTTACAGTATTGCCCGTAAGCACATCAGACACAGCGGTGGATGGTTACATGATAGCATCGGAAGTGGTGACTTCAGGTACACGCAGCGCATAGGTTTGAACTTTGAAGTGGGTAGATAGTAATTAGTTGTTGACGGAAAAAATAAGAATAAACAAATAAACAAATAAACAATAGTGTCTTTTTAAAATGATAATAATATCATCATTATCATCGTCGTGTCGTCGGGCGCTTAATAGTGACCTTGACCGCAGTTTGACGTGGCCTAGGAAGGATGACCGAGACCGTGTGGCGGCGCGTATCGACCGTTGACTTCGCCACTATTTGGGAGTAGTACCTACCAATATTAGTGTGTATAATAATATGTGGTAATATGTAAACAGTACAATATAATATGTAAGCATCGTGATACTTATCGAATTATCGTACATAAAATAATCGTGTTTGCGACTTCCAAACGGAACACTAAACGTGGATTACTACGTCGACGGCGGAGAAGCGTGTAGGTACTATCCGAAGTAAATAAAAACAAAGAACATAACGACCGAACAAACGCGCGATCGACCGCGGATTCCGAAATCGTCGGTACACAATAAAATTACGATTTTGAGTACGGCTGAAAATAAATAACGTTACCGTGGCCCTTATAAGGACGACGGCGGTGGCGGTGCGCGCGCGAGCGAGCGTCCGTGCGGCGCGGCGTGCGCGTTCAAGGTCAACGGTCTGAAAAATCGTGGAAAAGGGTGGCGGTAATGTGGTAGCGGCTGCGGTGACGGGAAAGAACGGTGGCTACGGCAGCGGCGGCGGAGTTGGCGGTGGCGGGGCACGACGAGAGTTCACAAAGAATGGCACGATACCGTTACAAAACATCCGCAGCTAGAGGCCGTCAACCGGCATCTCTGTTGGCCACGTCCGTTACGGCCCCCCTTTACCCGTCCCCGTCCGTCCCACAACCGCCGATTGCTGTCCTTCCCCCCTCCCCTCCCTCATGAAAAACGTCAGCCGACACCTCGTGTCCATTCCAGCAATAGGTACGCCGCAAAGTTTCGTCGTACCGATATACAAGCAATGGCTGAAAACGAACGAAAAATATTAACAACAACAACAACAATAATAATAATAATAATAATATGACAACAATAAACAACGACGGACGGCGCTATTTCATTATTATCATTATCATTCTTCTTCTTATTATTATTATTATTATTGCACGCGAATCCCGGAGCCATTGCGCCGAAGATACCATCATTTTTTTACAATTTTATTTAGTTACCACGGACTCTACCGACACCCAAACAGCGGTTGAGGCAAGTGTCATAACAACATTGTTTTGTAAACAACGAGCAGCCTGTCGACGACGCGACAGAACGGTCCGAGACGACACATCTCCCGTTACAAAACACATAATTGATTTACGTTCGTGTACAACATAATACTACCGTTGACCTTTTAGAAATATGTATAATATCATGTCAGTTATTACTTATTATTATTTACCTGGCGTTCAAAACGTTAGGTCCCGATAATCCGTTAGACGAACACCGCGGAACGTGGTGGTCGGGAAGACGTCGGTATACACGACGACTACACGCCCGGTACACGATTTATAAAATTACAACAACAATATCGCTGCTGTTTACCTCCGCGAGGAACGTTCGCTCTTCGGGCGAATATATTTTATACGTCCTGTGTGGCCGTGTGCGACGTCCAGGTTTAGGAAAACAAATAACAATAATATTGAAAACGGCACGGGAGCGAGGACGACAACGACAGGACGAGCACGACGACGACGAGGGCGACGGTTAAAACGCGATCGCGTCCGCGACTGACTGCGACTACTCGGCGGCGGCGGCGGCGGCGACGACTGATATGCTTCGTTCAGTACGTATTGCTAAATGCTTTTATTTTGCATTATTTTGCATTTTGTTGCATTTTAAGACTTTATTACATTTTAGAGCATTTTTCGACATTTTTAATGCATTTTATGGTTTTGAGTCATTTTTCAACATTATTCTAAAAATAAAAATCTAAATATTTATTTTATATAGTATAACGAATATACCTATAAATTGTATGCCTATTAATTTTAATTTTTGGGGTAAAAGAGAATGGACAGAAATAGTGAGTTAATTAATTGAGGTTTTATTGTATTTAAATATTTTAGCAGATTTTTCATAATAATGTGTTTTTAAGTTTTAAATTCAAAATGTGTGTTTTATTGAATATAAATACATTTTAAAGTTTTTAGGGCATTTTTAGTGCATTTTGATGTTAAACATTTTTAAGGCATTAAATCGTCTTTTTAAGACATTTTCTTGTTTTAGAGCATTTAAATCCGTTCCCTGAGTTATTGAC